>NC_082667.1:56432659-56732659 GCF_025265405.1 Mesoplodon densirostris
AGGGAATCCAAACATAGCACAGCCATCTCACTAAATTGAGGAGACAGAGATTAGACTTCAGAAAGACTGAGCTACTAAGATTTATAGGACAGAATACCAAAAGAGGTAGCTTTGCAGAGAAAGAGGTCCAAAACTTTAAAGGGATCCTCTTGAGTCTGTTGTTGAATATTAAGCTGCACGTGCACAGAATAAGACTCAATTAGGCAGAGAAAAGAACTACTGGGGAGAAAAGCTACTAGAGAGCTGTAAAATGAACAACTACCATAGCACACAGACAGAATACAGATCACACTGAACACCTAGCACATTCAATAGGGATCCCAGAAAGGTCACATTTCAGTAAGGAAGCAAAACTAGCAAGAGAGTAAAGACAACAACTCTAAACCCACCCAAAAAACATGTTTTAAAACAAGCCATGAGAAATAAGCTGACCAGAAATTTAATCACTGGCCAAAAAAGAAGTCAAACACCCTTTAAAAGAAGACAACAAAATTCAGTCACTCAACAACATCACAATTCCAACATCTAAACAAAAACTGCTATATAAGTTTAAAAAGCAAGAAAATCAGTCAAAAGAAATAACCCAGAAATGACAGTGATGGTGAAACTGGCAAAGATTTTATATCAGCTATTATAACTATATTCAAGAACATAAAGAAAAACATGAAAATAATGAAGAGAAAAATGGAATAAATTTAAAAAGACAAAATACATTTCTGCTTCCAGTAATGACAGAGTAAGATCCTACTGTCTGATTCTCCCTCATAAAAAAAGGTAAAATCTGGAATAATACAAAAAGAGATTTTATGTGAAAGCACTGGAGAGTAAAAGAGAAGCAGACAGACTCCAAAGGAGAGTACATACTTGAAGAAGGGGAGTTATACAAAGTGGGTTCCCATTTTCACAGCTTTCAGCCTTGGGCAAAGTACAACACACAAGGAGGAGTGGAATGTAATACTATAGGCTTTCTAGCCTGGGGAAACAAGAAACTGAAGTCAGAAGAAACATGACCACTGAAGAGAATGGAGAAATCCTTAAAGGGAACAAGACAGAGAAGGTACCCCCAAATTCTGTCTGCCTATGTCTCTACCATTAGAGACCCATGCATGTATGTATGACAGATTGAAAGGAGTTCAGCTAAAGGCAAAAAAGGTGCTGGCCAAAAACAGAGTTTGCAGTTCAAGTCAAGTCAGTCAAGATAACTGTCAACTAAAACCAAAGAAACAACACTCACCAGGAAAAAACAAACAAAAAACCCCAAAAAAGAACAGAATCTCCACAATTTAACATTCTTTTTTTCTTATACATTATTATTTTTTAAATTTATTTTTGGCTGCATTGGGTCTTTGTTGCTGTGCGCAGGCTTTCTCTAGCTGCGGTGATCGGGGGCTACTCTTCGTTGCAGTGCACGGGCGTCTCATTGTGGTGGCTTCTCTTGTTGCAGAGCATGGGCTCTAGGCGCCAGGGCTTCAGGAGTTGTGGCTTGTGGGCTCTGGAGCACAGGCTCAGCAGTTGTGGCACACGGGCTTAGTTGCTCCACAGCATGTGGGATCCTCCTGGACCAGGGCTCGAACCTGTGTCTCCTGCACTGACAGGCGGATTCTTAACCACTGCACCACCAGGGAAGCCCTAACATTCTTACTATCTAAAATAAAATCTAAAATTACTCAATATATGAAGAATCAGGAAAATGAAACACATTCTCAAGAGAAAAGAGTGTCAACTGAGACTGACCCTGAGATCACCCAGCTAGACAAGGGCTTTAAAGCAGCTATTATAACTATCCTCAATGAATTAAAACAAAATATGCCAACAATAATAAAAAGATAGGGAATTTGTGGAGAAAAATAAAAATGATAAAAAAGCACTAAATGCAATTTCTAAAACTGAAAAAATACACAGTATCTGAAATAAATTATTCACTGAATAGACTTAACAGACAAATGGAAATGACAGAAAGAAAAAAGGTAAGTGAACCTGAAGACAGATCAATCAAAATTATCCAACCTGCACATGCACAGAGATAAAAATACATTTTTTTGTAAAATGAACTGACTTAAAAGGCCTGTTACATGACAACAAACAGTCCAACATACTTGTAACTGGAAACAAATGATAGAAGAGAGAGACTGAGGCAGAAAAGAGTATTTAAAGAATGAACAAAGTTTCCCAAAATATGCTTAAAGGCAGAAATTTATAGATATAAGACTCTCAACTTGCTGAAGGGAAATGATACCAGAGGGAAATCTAGATCCTCAGACAGGAAAGAGCATTAAAATGGTAAACCCCCAGTTAAATGCAAAAGTTAATTATTTTGTTTTCCTTTAATTTATTTATAACTTATTTACTATTAACATATAACTGTTGTGAACATAACATATGTAGATGTAATATAACAACTATAACATAAAGAACATGGTAAGTAGGATATGGACCTATACAGCTGTCACATTCTGCACGCTTCTACATTTTTAATGAAGTGGGCTGTGAAAAGTTAAGGATACTTTAATCCCTCAAGAAACCACTAAATAAATAATACAGTTGAAAAGCCAATAGGAATGTTAAAATGGAATTCTCAAAAATAGTCAAAAAAAATTTTTAAGTAAGAAAGAACAGAGAAAACTAAAATAAAAAAAATAATAAAATGGCAGACCCACACCTGGCCATATTAAGCGTAGTAAACCTGATAGTCTGTTGCCCTGTTGATAATATTTACATTGTTATCTGTTCAGGGTTTTGTTTGTTTTTGAAAAGATAAAAACTTGCAATATTTCTTTGTTAGAAGAGCTTTGGGAATTTCCTTCTCCTTTCATACTTAAAAGTAAAATAAAACTGTAAATCTAATGGATTTCTTACTTAAAAAGTTTGAGGGTTGCTGTTCATTTAATTCAACAATTAGTGCCTAGACCAACCCATATGAGAGCAGCAACTGAAGAATAATGGCTCAAGGTGGGGCTCAGATAACAGCTGGGAGAGAAAGGTAAAAATGACCTTCACTGGGGTCCCACGGAGGAGCCTGCCTGTTTCTACAGTTTGTTTCTACACTTTTTCTATTTGTTCAGAACTTCAAACTGTTTATACTGAAAGAATCTTCAGAGTTATCAGGTGTCCAAGGCAACTGCATAACAGAATTACATGGTTTTCCTCTTGCAGTTATCTTGAGGTTCTATTGATTATTAAGATGCATAGTACATGTATTGAGTTAAAAGAGTGACTATCTGGGTTGTGCCCTGAAATTCTAGGGTTCTGGTTTTGAGAGTCTGATCAGGGTAGAATCTTAATCTGATCTAAGGAAAGAGTTTTTTTTCCTTTGCAAGAATTACAACTAACCCAATCCTAGTGAGGGGAGGTGTCCCCAGACTGCAAGCAAACTAGCAGACATTCTACGAGGTAACTGGTATATAATCTTTAAAACTGTCAAGGTCATAATGGTCAAATAAGATTTCGGAACTATTCCAGATAGAATGAGACTAAATAGACGTGAAATCTAAAGGTAACATGTGATTCTGGACTGGATACTCTTGCTATTAAGGGCATTACTGGGACAACTAAAAAATGTTAAATGGGATTATAGGATTCGATGGTAGTAATATATCAACGTTCATTTTCTGATTTTAATGGTTGTATTGTGGTTATGTAGAACAGTATCCTTGTTTGAAGGAAATATACAATAAAATATGAAAGGTAACAGAGGATTACATTGGCAATTTACTTTCAAATGGCTTAGAAAAAGTTACTTGTCGTGTACTTGAAACTATTCTTTACATTGGAGATTGCTTTCAAATATTTTTTTCACTAAAGCAGATACAGCTATAGATAAAAAATGTTTATATATTTATATATTTACTCTACATGCAAAGAATCAGGAAAATGTGACTTACTACAAGGGGAAAAAAATCAGACCTAGAAATGAAGAGCAGAACTAGCAGATGAGGATTTAAAACACCTATTACAAATATATTTAAGGATTTAAAGAAAAACATGAATACAACAAAGAGAAATTTATAAACTATTTTTAAAAATCAAATGAAACTTCTAAAGCTGAAAAATGCAGTATCTGAAATTTAAAAATTCATTATATGTACTTAAAAAAAAGGATCAGTGAACTTGAATCTAAGGAAATAAAACTACAAAAATTGAAGCACACAGAGAAACAAGGCAAGAAAAAAAAGAATGAAATAACAGGTAAGATAATATCTATTTAACACATGTATAACTGGAGTACTAGAAAAAAGAGGAAACAGAAAACAAAGTAGGAAAATATTAAAGCTATACTGACTTAAAATATTCCAAATTTTATTTTTTTAAAAATCAAGCCACAGACCTAAAAAGATCAAGAAACTTCAAGCAAGATTACCATGCAAATACTACCATCAACACCACCATATCATCACTAAGGAACATAATAATAAACTGCTGAAACCAAAGATAAAGAGAAAATTCTAAAAGCAGATAGAGAAAAATGGCGAGCAGAATAAAGACAGTAATAAATGACTTCCTAAACAAAAAAATAAACAAAATGCAAACTAGAAGACAATGTAACAAATTGTTAGGTGCTAAAAGAAAATAACCATCCAACAAGAATTCTATACCCAGCAAAAATGTTTCAAATAGGAAGATGAAAAAAGACATTTTCAGACAAATATAAGCTGACAAAATTTATCACCAGCAGAAGTGTACTAAAAGAAAAGTTAAAGTTCACAATTTAAGGTTATTACATTATACATTAAGTGGCATAATATTATCTGAGAGTAAACTATAATAAATTAAAGATATATACTGTAAAGTCCATAGCAAACTCTAATGAAATAAGAGAGATGTAACAGAGAAACTAGTAGACAGGATGAAGTAAAACACTAAACACACACAAACCCCTAAATTAATTTAAAAGAAGCCAGGAAAAGTGTGAGAGGGGAAAAAGCCAAAAAAAAGAGATGAAAAAAATATAAAATTAACAGCAAGATAGTAACTTAATCACACTGATAATTACATTAAATGTAAATGGACTATATGCACTAATTAAGAAACAGAGGCGGTCAGGGAGTTCGCTGGTGGCCTAGTGGTTAGGATCTGGGGCTTTCACTGCCATGGTCCAGATTCAATCCCTGATTGGGAAACTGAGATCCTGCAAGCCACGGAGGATGGCCAAAAAACAGAAAAAACTTAAAGAAATCAGAGATTAGGAACCAAAATGGCAGAGTAGAAGGATGTGCTCTCACTCCCTCTTGCGAGAACACCAGAATCACAACTAGCTGCAGAACAATCATCGACAGGAGGACACTGGAACTCACCAAAAAAGACACCCCACATCCAAAGACAAAGGAGAAGCCACAATGAGATGGCAGGAGGGGCGCAATCACAATAAAATCAATTCCCATAATTGCTGAGTGGGTGACTCACAGACTGGAGAACACCTGTAACACAGAAGTCCACACACTAAAGTGAAGGTTCTGAGCCCCACGTCAGGTTCCCAGGCTGGAGGTCTGGCAACAGGAGGAGGAATTCCTAGAGAATCAGACTTTGAAGGCCAGTGGGAATTGATTTCAGGACTTCGACAGGACTGGGGGAAACAGAAACTCCACTCCTGGAGGGCACACACAAAGTAGTGTGCACATCGGGACCCAGGGGAAGGAGCAGTGACCCCACAGAGACTGAACCAGACCTACCTGCTAGTGTTGGAGGGTCTCCAGCAGAGGCAGGCGGTGGCTGTGGCTCACCGTGGGGACAAGGACACTGGCAGCAGAAGCTCTGGGAAGTACTCTTCGGTGAGAGCCCTCCCAGAGTCCCCCATGAGCCCCACCAAAGAGCCCAGGTAGGCTCCAGTGTTGGGTCGCCTCAGGCCAAACAACCAACAGAGAGGGAACACAGCCCCACCCATCAGCAGTCAAGCAGATTAAAGTTTTACTGAGCTCTGCCCACCACAGCAACACTCAGCTCTACCCACCACCAGTCCCTCCCATCAGAAAACTTGCACAAGCCTCTTAGATAGCCTCATCCACCAGAGGGCAGACAGCAGAAGCAAGAAGAACTACAAACCTGCAGCCTGTAGGACAATAACCACATTCACAGAAGGAGAGACAAGTTGAAAAGGCAGAGGGCTATGTACCAGATAAAGGAACAAGATAAAACCCCAGAAAAACAACTAAATGAAGTGGAGATAGGCAACCTCTTAGAAAAAGAATTCAGAATAATGACAGTGAAGATGATCCAGGACCTCAGGAAAAGAATGGAGGCAAAGATCGAGAAAATGCAAGAAATGTTTAACCAAGACCTAGAAGAATTAAAGAATGAACAAACAGAGATGAACAATACAATAACTGAAATGAAAACTACACTAGAAGGAATCAATAGCAGAATAACTGAGGCAGAAGAACGGATAAGTGACCTGGAAGACAGAATGGTGGAATTCACTGCTGCAGAATAGAATAAAGAAAAAAGAATGAAAAGAAATGAAGACAGCCTAAGGGACCTATGGGACAACATTAAACGCAACAACATTCGCATTATAGGGGTCCCAGAAGGAGAAGAGAGAGAGAAAGGACCTAAGAAAATATTTGAAGAGATTATAGTCGATAACTTCCCTAACATGGGAAAGGAAATAGCCACCCAAGTCCAGGAAGCGCAAGTCCCATACAGGATAAACGCAAAGAGAAACACGAAGAGACACATAGTAATCAAACAGGCAAAAATTAAAGACAAAGAAAAATTACTGAAAGCAGCAAGGGAAGAATGACAAATAACATACAAGGGAACTCACATGAGTTTACAAGCCAGAAAAGAGTGGCATGATATAATTAAAGTGATGAAAGGGAAGAACCTACAACCAAGATTACTCTACCGGGCAAGGATCTCATTCAGATTCGATGGAGAAATCAAAAGCTTTACAGACAAGCAAAAGCTAAGAGAATTCAGCACCACCAAACCAGCTCTACAACAAATGCTAAAGGAACTTCTCTAAGTAGGAAACACAAGAGAAGAAAAGGACCTACAAAAGCAAACCCAAAACAATTAAGAAAATGGTAATAGGAACATACATATTGATAATTACCTCAAACGTGAATGGATTAAATGTTCCAATCAATAGACACAGGCTTGCTGAACGGATACAAAAACAAGACCCATGTATATGCTGTCTACAAGAGACCCACTTCAAACCTAGGAACACATAGAGATTGAAAGTGACAGGATGGAAAAAGATATTCCATGCAAATGGAAATCAAAAGAAAGCTGGAGTAGCAATATTCGTATCAGATTATTTAAAGACTATTACAAGAGACAAGGAAGGACACTACATAATGATCAAGGGATCAATCCAAGAAGAAGATATAACAATTATATATGCACCTAACATAGAAGAACCTCAATATCATAAGGCAACTGCTAACAGCTATAAAAGAGGAAATCAACAGTAACACAGTAACAGGGGGGGCCTTTAATGCCTCACTTACACCAATGGACAGATCATCCAAAATGAAAATAAAAAAAGGAAACAGAAGCTTAAAATGACAGAATGAACCAGATAGATTCAATTGATATTTATAGGACATTCCACCCAAAAACAGCAGATTACACTTTCTTCTCAAGTGAGCACAGAATATTCTCCAGGATGGATCACATCTTGGGTCACAAATCAAGCCTCAGTAAATTTAAGAAAATTGAAATCATATCCAGCCTCTTTTCTGACCACAACGCTATGAGATTACAAATGAATTACAGGGGAAAAAACGTAGAAAACACAAACACATGGAGGCTAAACAATACGTTACTAAATAACCAAGAGATCACTGAAGAAATCAAAGAGGAAATCAAAAAGTACCTAGAGACAAATGACAATGAAAACACGATGATCCAAAACCTATGGGATCCAAAACCTATGCAGCAAAAGCAGTTCTAAAAGGGAAGTTTATAGCTATACAAGCCTAACTCAAGAAACAAGAAAAATCTCAAATAAACAATCTAACCTTACACCTAAACGAACTAGAGAAAGAAGAACAAACAAAACCCAAAGTTAGCAGAAGGAAAGAAATCATAAATATCAGAGCAGAAATAAATGAAATAGAAACAAAGAAAGCAATAGCAAAGATTAATAAAATGGAAAGCTGGTTCTTTGAGAAGATAAACAAAATTGATAAAGCATTAGCCAGACTCATCAACAAAAAGAGGACTCAAATCAATAAAATTAAAAATGAAAAACGAGAACTTACAACAGGCATCACAGAAGTACAAAGCACCCTAAGAGACTACTACAAGCAACTCTATGCCAATAAAATGGACAACCTGGAAGAAATGGACAAATTCTTAGAAAGGTATAAGCTTCCAAGACTAAACCAGGAAGAAATAGAAAATATGAACAGACCAATCACAAGTAATGAAATTGAAACAGTGATTAAAAATCTTCTAACAGGGGGCCTCCCTGGTGGCGCAAGTGGTTAAGAGTCCGCCTGCCGATGCAGGGGATACGGGTTCGTGCCCCGGTCTGGGAGGATCCCATATGCCGCGGAGCGGCTGGGCCCGTGAGCCATGGCCGCTGGGCCTGCGCATCCGGAGCCTGTGCTCCGCAACGGGAGAGGCCACAACAGTGAGAGGCCCACATACCGCAAAAAGAAAAAAAAAAAAAAAAAAAAAATCTTCTAACAAACAGAAGTCCAGGACCAGATGGCTTCACAGGTGAATTCTATCAAACATTTAGAGAAGAACTAACAACCTTCCTTCTCAAACTCTTCCAAAAAATTGTGGAGGAAGGAACACTCCCAAACTCATTCTATGAGGCCACCATCACCCTGATACCAAAACCAGACAAAGATACTACAAAAAAAAGAAAATTACAGACTAATATCACTGATGAATATAGATGCAGAAATCCTCAACAAAATACTAGCAAACAGAATCCAACAACACATTAAAAGGATCATACACCATGATCAAGTGGGATTTATCTCAGGGATGCAAGGATTCTTCAGTATAGGCAAATCAATCAATGTGATACACCATATTAACAAATTGAAGAAGAAAAACCATATGATCATCTCAATAGATGCAGAAAAAGCTTTTGACAAAATTCAACACCCATTTATGATAAAAACTATCCAGAAAGTGGGCATAGAAGGAACCTACCACAACGTAAAAAGGCCATATATGACAAACCCACAGCCAACATCATTCTCAACGGTGAAAAACTGAAAGCATTTCCTCTAAGATCAGGAACAAGACAAGGATATCCACTCTCACCACCATTATTCAACATAGTTTTGGAAGTCCTGGCCACGGCAATCAGAAAAGAAAAAGAAATAAAAGGAATACAAATTGAAAAAGAAAAAGTAAAACTGTCACCGTTTGCAGATGACGTGATACTATACATAGAAAATCCTAAAGATGACACCAGAAAACTACTAGAGCTAATCAAAGCATTTGGTAAAGTTGCAGGATACAAAATTAATGCACAGAAATCTCTTGCAATCCTATACACTAATGATGAAAAATCTGAAAGTGAAATTAAGAAAACACTCCCATTTACCATTGCAACAAAAAGAATAAAATACCTAGGAATAAACCTACCTAGGGAGACAAAAGACCTGTATGCAGAAAACTATAAGACACTGATGAAAGAAATTAAAGATGATATCAACAGATGGAGAGATATACCATATTCTTGGATTGGAAGAATCAATATTGTGAAAATGACTACACTACCCAAAGCAGTCTACAGATTCAATGCAATCCCTATCAAATTACCAATGGCATATTTTACAGAACTAGAACAAAAAAATCTTAAAATTTGTATGGAGACACAAAAGACCCCGAATAGCCAAAGCAGACTTGAGGGAAAAAAAACGGAGCTGGAGGAATCAGACTCCCTGATTTCAGACTATACTACAAAGCTACAGTCATCAAGACAATATGGTACTGGTACAAAAACAGAAATATAGATCAATGCATCAAGATAGAAAGCCCAGAGATAAACCCATGCACCTATGGTCAACTAATCTATGACAAAGGAGGCAAGGATATACAATGGAGAAAAGACAGTCTCTTCAATAAGTGGTGCTGGGAAAACTGGACAGCTACATGTAAAACAATGAAATTAGGACACTCTCTAACACCATACACAAAAATAAACTCAAAATGGATTTGAGACCTAAATGTAAGACCGGACATTATAAAACTCTTAGAGGAAAACATAGGAAGAACACTGTTTGACATAAATCACAGCAAGATCTTTTTTGATCCACCTCCTGGAGTAATGGAAATAAAAACAAAAATAAACAAATGGGAGCTAATGAAACTTCAAAGCTTTTGCACAGCAAAGGAAACCATAAACAAGATGAAAAGACAACCCTCAGAATGGGAGAAAATATTTGCAAACGAAGAAACGGACAAAGGATTAGTCTCCAAAATATATAAACAGCTCATGTAGCTCAATATTAAAAAAACAAACAACCCAATCCAAAAATTGGCAGAAGACCTAAATAGACTTTTCTCCAAAGAAGACATACAGATGGCCAAGAAGCACATGAAAAGCTGCTCAGCATCACTAATTATTAGAGAAATGCAAATCAAAACTACAATGAGGGGTTTCCCTGGTGGCGCAGTGGTTGAGAGTCCGCCTGCCGATGCAGGGGACACGGGTTAGTGCCCCGGTCCGGGAAGATCCCACATGCCGCGGAGCGGCTGGGCCCGTGAGCCATGGCCGCTGAGCCTGCGCGTCCAGAGCCTGTGCTCCACAACGGGAGAGGCCACAACAATGAGAGGCCCGCGTACCGCAAAAAAAAAAAAAGAATCCAGTCTCCAATGCAGCGGACATGGGTTCAATCCCTGGTCGGGGAACTAAGATCCCACATGCCGCAGGGCAATTAAGCCCGCGCACCGCAGCTACCGAGCCCACACACTGCAACTAGAGAAGCCCGTGCACTGCAACGAAGAACCCACACGACACAACCAGAGAAAGAAGCCCGCGTATCGCAACTAAGACCCAACACAGCCAAAAGTTAAATAAATAAATAAATACTTTTTTAAAAAATAAAAATGTTTTCTGAACATAATGAAATTAAACTAGAAATCACTAACAAAAAGATACCTTGCAAATTCCAAATATTTGGTAATTAGACAACACACTTCTATATAACCTATAGTTTATTTCTACTTCCCCTGTGATTTCTTCTTTAACCTATGGGTCATGTAAAAGAAATCACAGGAAGAATGGAAATAAAGCATATTAAAATGTGTTGACACACAGCTATAGAGTGCTAAGAGTGAAATTTATAACTATAAATGATTCTAATTTTTTAAAATAAGGTCTAAAATTAGTGTTCGGGGCTTCCCTGGTGGCGCAGTGGTTGAGAGTCCGCCTGCCGATGCAGGGGATACGGGTTCGTGCCCCGGTCCGGGAAGATCCCACATGCCGCGGAGCGGCTGGGCCCGTGAGCCATGGCCAATGAGCCTGCGCGTCCGGAGCCTGTGCTCTGCAATAGGAGAGGCCACAACAGTGAGAGTCCCGCGTACCGCAAAAAAAAAAAAAAAAAAAAAAAAAAAAATTAGTGTTCTAAGCTTCTATCTCATGAAACTAAAAAAATAATAAATTGAATAAAAAATAAGTAAAAGAATAGAATAAGAAAAAAGTAGAGAAAATTAACATAGCAAGAAGTTGTACCTCTGACATGATTAATAACATTTAATAAACCACTAAGATGATCAACAAAAAAAGAGAGAATACACAAATTACCAATATGAGGAATGAAAGAGCAGAGATCACCTTAGAGTCTACAGACATTAAAAGACCAATAAGAGAACATCAGAAAATTCAGCAATTTACATAAAATAAATTTCTTGGAAAAGACAACCTATAAAAAACTGACAAAAGAAACATAATGGAAAACAAAATTATAGACCAGTCTCTCTCATGAACAAAGATACAAAATCCTTAACAAAAATACAGTTGACCCTTGAGCAACACTGGGGTTAGGGAAGCCAACCCTCCAAGCAGTTGAAAATCTGAGCATAACTTTATAGTGCGCACTGTGCACCCACGGGCTCCATATCAGTGGGTTCAACCAACCATGGATCGTGTAGTACTGTAGCACATATTCACTGAAAAAAAATCCCTGTATAAGTGGACTTGCACAGTTCAAACCCATGTTGTTCAAGGGACAACTGTACTGGCAAATCAAACCCAGATATAGATTTATAGATATAGATATGGATATGGATATGGACATGGACATAGAGATAGAGATGGAAAGATAGAGATGCTAATACAGCATGTCCAAATGGGCCAGGAAAGCAAAATTGGTCCAACATTAAAAAATCAATCAATTGAATTCATCATATTAACAGAAAGGACAAAATCACTTCAATAGATATAGAATAATATTTGACAAAATTCAATACCCACTCATGATAAAACTCAAGCAAGTCAGGAAAAGAAAAGAATTTCCTCAACCAAGAAGTCCTACAGGGGCTTCCCTGGTGGCGCAGTGGTTGACAGTCTGCCTGCCGATGCAGGGGACACAGGTTCGTGAGCCGGTCTGGGAGGATCCCACATGCCGCGGAGCAGCTGGGCCCGTGAGCCATGGCCACTGAGCCTGCGCGTCCGGAGCCTGTGCTCCACAACGGGAGAGGCCACAACGGTGAGAGGCCCGCGTACCGCAAAAAAAAAAGAAGTCCTACAAAAAATCTACAGCTTACCTAATAATAAAAAAGCCCATCATATCTAATAATAAAAGATTTAATGCTTTCCTCCTTAAATTAAAAAATAAAAATAAAAAAGGCAAAGCTGTTTGCTCATATCACTTCTACTCAACAATGTACTGGAAGGTCCTAGCCAGTACAGTATGGGAAGAAAAATAATGCATAAAGATTATTGAAATGGATGAAGTGAAACTTTCTATTCATAGATTACATGATTATTTACTTAGTGACAAAAAAATTAGTAAGTTTAGCAAGGTAGACAATATAAGGATGATGACAAAAATCAATTTAAATATCTATGCTAGCAATAGAGAAACAATGAGAAAAATGAAATTTTAAAAATATAATGTATAAGAACATCAAAAAATATAAAGTACTTATGAAATAAATTTAACAAGATGTTTTAAGACCTCTACAATGAAAACTACTGAGAAAAATTAAAGGAGACCTACATAAATGGAGAAATATAACATGGTGGATTGTAAGACTCATATTTTTAAGATGTCTGTTTTCGCCAAGATGATTTATAGATATGATACAATCCCAGTAGGCTTTTAAAATAAAAATTGATGTATTATCTATTTTATATAACAGATTACCTCAAAACTTAGCAGCTTAAAACATCAGACATTTATTATCTCATATAATTTCTGAGAGTCAAAAATATGGAAGCAGTTCAGACTCAGGATCTCTCATGGGGATGCAGTCAAAATGTTGGCCAGCTCTAAAGTCATCTGAAGGCCTAAATGGAGCTGGAAGGTCAACTTTCGAGATGGCTAATTCACCTGTCTGTTGGCTGGAGGCCTCAGTTCTTCATCACATTCACCTTTCATGACATGAGGGCTGTCTTCCCCCAGAGTGAGTGATCCAAGAAAGAGGCCAAGAGGGAAGCAGTCATGCCTTTTATAACCTAGTATCCGAAGTTTCATCACATTACTTCTAATTTATTTTATTAGAAGCAAGGTACTAAATTTGGACCACACTCAAGGGGAAGGTAATTAAGTTCTACAGAGAAATAGAAAGTGCACATCTTTTAAAACCACCATAATAGACAAGCTGATTCAAAAATTTATATGAAAGTGCATAAGACCTAAATATCCAAAACAATATTTTAAAAGAACCAAGTTGGAAGATTTATAGTAGTTGATTTCAAGCTCTACTATAAAGCTATATACATCAAGACTCTGTGGTAATGGCATAAGGATATGCAAATAGATCAACAGAGCAGAGAGCCCAGAAATAGACCTACATGTACAGCTCACTTATTTTTGACAAAGGAGCAAAAGCAATCCAATGGGGGAGGGAATGATTTTTCAGCAAAAAACGCTGTACCAACTGGACATGCATATGAGAAAAAAATAAACTTCAATCCCTACCTCACACCATATATACAATGAATTTGAGATGGATATAGACCTAAATATCAAGCTATAACTAAAAAACTTCTATAAGAGAATATGGGAAAATACCTTTATAATCTGAGGGTAGACAGAAGTTTCTAAATGGGATAAGGAAAGCAATAACTATTAAAAGAAAAAGATAAATTAGACTCCATAAAAATTTTAAACTTTCCCTCATTAAAAGATACTTTTTAGAAAATGAATAGACAAAACATAGACAGGGAGAAAACAGTCACCAAACATCCATCTGATAAAAGGACTTATGTCCAGGGCTTCCCTGGTGGCGCAGTGGTTGAGAGTCCGCCTGCCGAGGCAGGGGACATGGGTTTGTGCCCCGGTCCGGGAAGATCCCACATGCCACGGAGCGGCTAGGCCCGTGAGCCATGGCTGCTGAGCCTGCGCGTCCAGAGCCTGTGCTCCGCAACGGGAGAGGCCACAACAGTGAGAGGCCCACGTACCGCAAAAAAAAAAAAAAAAAAAAAAAAGACTAGGAAATGAAACACTAAATTATGGATAGTGGTTATCTCTGAAGAAAAAGAAAGAAGATGGGATGAGAGAAGGGCACATAGGGAGCTAAATGTTTACCCAATGATGGCTGCTCTTAACCAAAGAATAGTCCTCCTTTATCAAGGTCACAATTCTCTTCAATTGTCAAGCTTTAAATTGGACATTCCTAGAAGAGTGAGAACAAAGAATATCCATTTGATTGGCAAGCCTAATTGAATCAACTCCAGTGATCAACAGATCAACAGAATATCAGACAACAAAGCCAGACTGCCCTCACATCTACTGTAAAAAAGCATGTGTGCACATGGGGACAACTTATGGAATGGGAGAAAATATCTGCAAACAATGCAACTGACAAGGACTTAATTTCCAAAATATATAAACAGCTCATACAACTCAATATCAAAAAAACAAACAACCCAATCAAAAAATGGGCAGAAGACCTAAATAGGTATTTCTCCAAAGAAGACATACAGATGGCCAATAGGCACATGAAAAGATGCTCAACATCACTAATTATTAGAGAAACGCAAATCAAAACTACAATGAGGTATCATCACCTCACACCAATCAGAATGGCCATCATCAAAAAGTCTACAAATAATAAATGCTAGAGAGGGTGTGGAGGAAAAGGAACCCTCCTACACTGTTGGCGGGATTGCACAATAAATTGGTGCAGCCACTGCGGAGAACAGTATGGAGGCTCCTTAAAAACCTAAAAATAGGGTCAGAGTCTCACTCCTGGGCATATATCCAGAAAAGACAAAAACTACCACAATGTTCATAGCAGCACTATTTACAACAGCCAAGACATGGAAGTAACCTAAATGTCTATGTATTTACCTATGAGAAATGAAAATACATATCCACAAGAAGACCTGTACAAGAATGTATATCACCGCTTTATGGTTACCAAAACCTGAAAACAGCCAGGTGTCCATCAACAGGAAAATAGATAGACTATGTTATATTCATACAATGGAATACTAATTGGCAATAAAAAGGAACTACCAACACATGCAACAACATGAATATCAAAAATACTATGTGAGTGACTGAAAGAAGCCTGACACCAAATAGTAAATATTATATAATTCTACTCACATGCAGTCCTAGAATGAACAAATCTAATGTATGGTGAAGAAAAAAATCAGAACAGATAGTTGCCCTGGAGAGAAGGGGGAAGGTGAAGGTGAGAATTACAGGAAAGGGGCATGAGGAACTTTCAAGTTTGACGGTAAAGTTCTCTATCTTGATAGGGGTTTTGGTTATGCATATAAATGCACTTCTTAAAATTCAGCAAATACACACGATTTGTGCATTTACATTGAATACAAATTTTACATCCAAAGAAAAAACAGAGAATTGAACTTTAATGATATGTATATGTTGAAGTATTTAGAGGGAAGGTATACAGATGTTTGCAATTTACTTTAAAATGTATCAAAAAATAAAATGAATTCATAGAGAGGAATGGATAAATAGATATATGATAAAAAAAGTACTGTATACTAAAATGTTATTGGTAGGATTTAGGCAATAGGTGAATGGATAATTACTGCAAAATTCTTCTAACTTTGCTGTACATGTGAAAATATTCATTAAAAAACGAGCTTTTCATGCCATATTTACTATTTGGCCTTTATCCTTCAGTCAATAGAAAGTCTTCAAATGGAAACAGAAAAAGCACCTAGTTCTGCAAGGAGTAATCAGTCAAGGTTTAAAGAGGTATCCACACACACGCCCCCCCACCGGACCGGTGAAGCGGCTTCGCCCCTTGCTCTGGACCTCGGGCCTCACTTCTCCTCCAGATGGACCCCAAGTGCTCCTGCCCCACTGGCGGCTCCTCCAGCTGTGCTGGCTCCTGCACCTGCAAAGCCTGCAGATGCACCTCCTGCAAGAAGAGCTGCTGCTCCTGCTGCCCCCCGTGGGCTGCGCCAAGTGTGCCCAGGGCTGCGTCTGCAAAGGGGCCTCGGACAAGTGCAGCTGCTGATGTCGCGGAGAGCCTGCCCTGGGTGTCAACAGAGCAACCAGGACAAACCTGCATTTTACCATTTTTCATACAACCGGAACTGACGCTACATTCCTTTTTCTATGAAATATGTGAGTTGTAATAAAAGTTGTTGACTTTAAAAATAAAAAAATAAAATAAAATAAAATAAAGAGGTATCCACTGACTGGGAATGCAGCTACAAATGACAAGGGAACAGCAGATGCAAAAGCAATCAGGTTAAGGTTGTGCGGCACACTAGGTACTCCAACTGACCTTTCCACTGAAAACATCTAAAAATTCTGGTATATTCACAAAATATTCAAATAAATGAAACAAAGAAGGAAGAAAGGGAAGAGGGGTGAAGGGAGGGGAGGTCCACCAAGGTGAGGGGTCAGATAGGAGACCTCCCCAAATAAAGGTTTAACTTCCCTACCCCAATCCCTAAACTCAGTGTTTGCTCTTACGGCCTTTCAACTGTTTAAATGAGGCCCACTCACATTATTGAGGGTAAACTTCACGTAAAGTCAACTGACTGTAGTTGTTAACCACATTTACAAGATTCCTTCAGAGCAATACCTAGATCAGTATTTGATTAAGTAACTGGATACTATAGCCAAGCCAAGTTCACACATAAAACTAACCATCACAGATAAGAAGGCCACAACTATAACAAAGCAGTATTTATTTTTTAAACTTATTTTGACTAGATTCCAATTCGACTTTTATTGAGCACCTAGTGTTTGCCAGGCACTTCCCTGTGTGTTTTCACATGTATCATGCCATTTAATTCTCACAATCCTACCAAATATTCATTGTTCTCATTTTATAGAAAATAAACTGGTACAAAGAATGATTAAGTGATTTGTCCAAAGTCACAATGTTCAATGGAGCAAAGTTCAGAGAGGATTCTGATTCTGACTTCAAGTCATTATGTCAGGTACTTTCCCCCACAGGAAAGCACGTAGGGTTTCATGTCACCATAAACTGCTTTTGCTGTCTCTTTTGGGCTCAATCATTTTTCTGGGTCCTAAAATGTTTCTTCATGCCCTTACTTTTTTTTTGGCCGCGTTGGGTCTTCATTGCTGCGCGCGGGCTTTCTCCAGTTGTGGCGAGTGGGGGCTACTCTCCACTGTGGCGCGCGGGCTTCTCATTGCGGTGGCTTCTCTTGTTGCCGAGCACGGGCTCTAGGTGCGTGGGCTTCAGCAGTTGTGGCTCCCAGGCTCCAGAACACAGGCTCAGTAGCTGTGGCGCACGGGCCTAGTTGCTCTGCAGCACGTGGGATCCTCCCGGACCAGGGCTCGAACCCGTGTCACCTACATTGTCAGGCAGACTCCCAACCACTGACCCACCAGGGAAGCAGCCCTTACTTATTTATTATAAAACACTCTCTGTGGCACTACCGAAAACTCTCCAGGTGAGTGTTTTTTTCTGCCCATTATGAAACAGTTGGCAAAGGAACAAGGGTAGAACCCCAAAATCAAACAAACAACTTAAAATTTCAACCTGAAATAATAGTGTACTGGACAAAACTTTAAATGTTTACTATTCTCTGTATTCCAGTTAGTAAAGCTGCCCAAATTACAATTTGAGGTATTTGTTCTCCTTATTTACCCATACATCAATTACCGTTCCATTAAAATAAGTAAATAGGGACTTCTCTGGCGGTCCAGTGGTTAAGACTCTGCGCTTCCACTGCAGGGGGCATGGGTTCGATCCCTGGTTAGGGAACTAAGATTCCATATGCTGCACAGCGCAGCCAAAAAAAAAAAAGGAAATAAATCATTTCTTCCAACATGTGCTACCAAATGACAATTTTTCCTAGTTAAAATCTTGGATGACCTAGGTAAATGCTAAATCAAGATTAGACTTCAAACTGTACTTAGCCTTCAAGTACAGTAGTTTCTCCTAATCTGCGGTTTCACTCTCCAAGCTTTCAAATACCCATAGTCAACTGCAGTCTGAAAATATTACATGGAAAATTCCAGAAATAAACAATTCATAAGGTTTTAACTGTGCACCGTTCTGAGTAGCATAATGAATCTTGCACCGTCCTGCTCTGTCCCGCCTAGGATCCTCAACCATCAACATCATCTGCTCCTGACATCCAACCATCCACATCATTATGGCTCAATAATCCAGGATCACCCAAAGCAAATGAATCTCCTTCTCTGCATAATCAGAAGTTAATAGTAGCCTAACACTAGGTCACAATACCTTCTCATCATGTAGGCATTTTATCATCTCAGATTATCACAACAATAAGGGTAAGTACAGTACAATAAGATATTTTGAGAGAGACCACATTCACATAACTTTTATTACAGTATATTGTTATAACTGTTCTATTTTATTATTAGCTGTTATTAATCTCTTATTGCGCTTAATTTATAAATTAAATTTTACCATAGGTATGTATGTATAGGCAAAAACACAGTATATACCGTTGACCCTTGAACAAAACAGGCTAGAACTGTGCAGATCCACTTACAACTAATTCCTAACTATAGACCAAAGTCTAAAAGATAGTTTGGTTTGAGCTTCGCTTAGGTATTGGGAACAAATGAAAAGTGTTTCTAAAATGAAAATGTAATATGTTCAATTTTATATTCAATTTAGCTCATTACCCAGAACAATCATTTTCAAACTTCAGTTCACATACAGTATTTTTGGCCTGTTACTGCTGGGGGCAGGGTGAAGGAGGGGGTAGTGATCAACACCTAACTTGATTTTCAAGTTAGAAACCTAGGTTCCAGTACCAGCCCTGTGATCCTGAACAAGTCACTTATCCTTTTGAACCTGGTTCCTTACATACAAACAGTGATAACGCTTACACCCCATAGGAAAAAAAGAATTAACAGTGTTTTTTGAACTATAAAGTCTTGCTTCTCCAAGTATAATCTCCAGACCAACAGCAGTGGAGTCATCTGATAGCTTATAAGAAATGCAGAATCTAAGGCCACATTCCAGGCCTACTGTACTGGAATATGAATGTTAACAAGACCTCCAGGTAATTCACATGCACATTAAAATCTGAGCAGAACTACTATAAAGCACTCTACAGATGTTAGGTATCTTCACCATTAAAAAAATAGTTAATTAGGAGCTCTTGTTGTTCTGAGGAAGTCCTATGACCTGGTAACCCATTAACAATATGACATCAACAATATCTGACATCATCCTCCTCAGCTCTATTTCCCATACTGAAAACTACTGAATGTGGATTCTGGTCTAGGTTTCACAACTAATTGGCAATATAATCTTGAGCAAATCATGTCAACTCTCAAGGTCCTTCTCCTTACATGTAAAATGAGAAGGTTAGACCACTAGTTACCAACCTGAGGTCCCTGGACACACTGGTGTCTGAAAAAGTAGTAACGGAGGGAGGCAAGATAGTATGATAGTTAAGCGCATAGCTTTAGAATCAAATGGCCCTTGGGTCACTTAGGCTCTGCCACTTAATAGTGTTGACCTAGGGCAAGTTACTTAACCTTCTTAAACTTTAAAAGAGTTGTTATAAGGATTATAATAAGGGTTCGTATAAGATAATATACACATAGAGCTTTGCACATAGTGTCCCATAATGTTAGCTTTTATTATTTCTATTGGCTATTTTCAGTATCTCAAAAATCATACTTATCTGAAATAAGGCTGCAATGAAATTATTATGCTCTTTTGCTTTGGACTAGAATTATATCAATATATTAAGGTAATACATTACCTTATCTCATATATCTCATATGGATCAATACAGTGTAGTAACAGTGACTAGATCTCCTCTAATTGACAGTCACATGTGCCTCTGATTATTTGAAATGGGGATAAACTACATTAATAATTATAATTTATGTAGAAACAGTAAGTTACAATTTATATAAAAATAATAATAAATTCACGGAGCCCATGACAGAAAATAATAAAAGGCTTCTTTCTAATGAAAAAGTTAAAACAGACACTATGTCACCATATGATCCAGAAATTCCACTTCTGGGTTGAAGAGATATTTGTACACCCATGTCACAGCCTCACTATTCACTACAGCCAAGAGGTGGAAGCAACCCATGTGTCCATCAGTGGATGAATGGATAAGCAAAATGTAGTATATACATACAATGAAATATTATTCGGCCTTTGGAAAGAAGGACATTCTAACACATGCTACAAAATGCTACATAAGGACATTATGCTAAGTGAAATAAGCCAGTCACCAAAGAAAAAAACAAAAAAAACAAAAAAAACCCCACTGTTGATTCCACTTACATAAATTCATAGAGACAAAAAGCAGAAGATTGGTTGCCAGGGTCTGCAGGGGAGGAGGAAATATGGAGTTGTTAAATGGAAATGGAGTTTCAGTTTTATAAGATGAAAAGAGTTCTGGAGATTGGTTGCACAACAGTGTCAGTGTACTTAACACTACAGAACCGTACACTGAAAAATGGTTAAGACGGTAAATTTTATGTTATGTGTGTTTTTCCACAATGATTAATAAATAAATAAATACACAAACAACCAACCAGCTAGCTAGCTGGTATGGCAGTTCTTCCAGCACTAACACTGTAAAGCCTTTATGCTTTAAGTTTTTAATAAGCACCCCTTCCTCGCATTCCAAAGTACCATATACATATGTCCATCACAGTATCCGGAACAATTTACTGGCAGCCTCTGACTGTATAAATTAAATCTAAAGCCTTTGGTACACTAAATTTGACCCTTCATTTGGCCTTCATTCTTCAGTGGACTTACGGTGTTTCTGAGCTATGAGTCAGAGGCAGTGACGCTTGCTCATCAATAACCCTCAGGAAAAAGACTATCATCCTTAAGGTGACAGGACGTCACTCCACCAGCCCACAGAACCCCATGGCCAAACGAAGCCTGAAGCACGCTCACTTCCTTGAGGCTACTATTCAGAGAAGATAGTGGGAAGGGGCCTGAAAAAACGAAAGGAAAAGGGTGCAAGGAGGTACAAGCAGCTAGATGCCTTGAGTGGCATATGTGTACGGAAGGGGCAGCTGATTAAAGCCTCTCTAGTCTTGTGCTGCACTGGCAATGAAGGACAGACTCCTTTATCCCATCTAAGCAAATCCCATCATAAAGGTGTAAAGACTGAGGGTTGCCCTGCTTCCTTTCTGCCCAATTCCTATTAATAGGATGGGGAGAGGGGCAGCAAACCTGTGAGAAGAGACAACACCTACCTAGCTTGAATCATCCTAGCCCAAGGACAAAAGGGAGATAGCTAGATGGTCCTACCAGAAGTTACCATCCATTCTCCCCATCCATGCAAGTCTTACTAGCCAGGTTACCCCCTCAGACTGAAGTAGCTCCTATGAAACCCATAATTAGGATTTTAAAATATTTTTTAGCTTTCTGATAAATAAACCCTCCTTTATAATATATCAAATTTTAAACATTCTTCTTTCAAATACATTTTTAGGAATGCATTTCCCTTGAAAGTAGGAAATGCCTATTTGAATTTATCTGTTCATACCTCTACTGGCTTATTAGCTACCTTGAACAGAGAGACAGTCTTTGTATAGTTTTGTATTTTAAGTCAATGACAAAATAAGTTTTCAATAAATACTTGCTGAATAAATTAAACATTCTGAAAAAAAATTTAACCGGGTAATTCTCCCTTGAGGCCATAATTAAAACACAGAATTCCCTTCTGCTTCCCTTTAGGAAATATTTCTTCCATAAAAACGACAGCACCTGAAATTCCACTTCCTGTGACAGTGTTTCTTGGTAGAAAGAGTTGTCAGACCTATATTTGAATACCATTTCTGCCACTTAATAGCTGTATGACACTGAGCAAGTTACTTAACTTCTCTAAGACTCAGTTCCCTCACCTATAAAATGGGGATAACACCACCTATTTACTAGGAATGTTACTAGGATTAGAAATACACAAGCAGTCTTCACTTTGCAGAGTTCTAATATGCACAAATTTCAGTTACCACAGTTTCGTTAAACAATACCGATTCCCCAACAACACAATTCAAATTTCAGTTACCACAGTATATTAACTGTGAATAACTGAATACAGTACAAACTTCACTACTAGATCTTCAATCCACAAATGACTATGTAAATAATAGAAGCACATTACGATCGGTGACTAACCAAGTCACTTCTTTTAAAGTTTGTTGGTGGATTTGACAAAATAAATTGCAAAGGAACAACAATTAGGCCATTGGTGGACTCCTCATCAGTAACAGTAAAAGCCAGGATACAATGGAATAATATCTTAAAAGTGCTGACAGAAAAATATCTCTCTGCCTAAATTTCTAACTATAGATAAAAGACCAGGGCAAAGTCTGTTGGTGTTTAGTCACTGCACATCTGTTATTCAATTCATGTACAGACGGCAAAGCATGTAGCTAAGTTGCCTCCTTGTCTCCTGGTGATAAATGTATGCGACATGCTACAAAAATGGATAATTGAAAGGTGGAACAGGTCAACAATGATGAAAGTGCAGCAAAGAAACAAAAAGTAATAGTGTTAACGGGGTGGGGGAGGGATGGATTGGAAGTTTGGGATTAGTAGATGCAAACTATTATATAGAGAATGGATAAGCAACAAGGTCCTACTGTACAGCACAGGGGACTATATTCAATATCCTGTGATAAACCATGATGGAAAAGAATATGAAAAAGAATGTATATATGTATAACCAAATCACTTTGCTTTACAGTAGAAATTAATACAACATTGTAAGTCAACTATACTTCAATAAAATAAAATTTTTTTAAAAAGTAATAATGTTGGAAATAAAATCCCAATCAAACATAAACGGAGTTATAAAAGAATTAACTGACCATAACAATGCTGACCCTGTTGCCATTCGAGCGACTAGATATGCAGCCAGAGGAACTTAGTGAAGGCAAACTTATCGACACAAATGAAGAAAGTGGTTGTGAGAAAAGGACGAAGATGGAACAGAAGTGACACCAGCAAAAACTCTGCATTAAAGGAACTCTCAGAAATATTTCACAATATTGAAAGTGCAGAGAATGAAATGCTGGAACCTGATCTAAAGTTAGAAAGGAGCATGACAATCCACCAAGGCACAGAAAAAAATACTCATTCCATATCATAAGTTACATGACAAGAAGGCAAGTACTACTCAAATTACTCTAGATAAGTTCTTCTACAAATAAATAACATTTTAATTCTCAATGTTTTTAATGTTTTAAATTACAGCGTACTAAATAAATAGTAGTTTTAACATTTTTTTCATTTCTCCATATATTTATGACTAACAATAAGAGGATTTACAATGTTTGACAAAAGTGTGTAAAGGTCACAGAATACTCATAACTTTTCTCATTGATTATGAAGATCACTTTGCCAGGTTTTAACTTGCATGGTCATTTGTATTGTCCCATACTACCATGCAAAGTACCTGTAACTTCTGGCACATCAAGGCACTTAGTATTTCACAACTGAAGAGAAACTGGCTACCTTTTCCCATGATTCTTAGAATCCACCCAAACAAAAAAGGAATATGAGCTCATCTTGGATGACGTTAAGAAGACAGCGTTTCAGGTTTTTCAGTGACTGAGAACTGTTGCCATCTTTACATGCAATTCCCCAAACTTGTCCTTAGATTACCCAAAACACACACACCCCAATGCTGAAAGACAGGCTTCATGAATAGTTATTCAATTTGTCATCTGTGATAGTATACTACTTCATGCTTGTCCTCATCCCCTGCAGGCAAGGGCAAAACAATGAATGTGTGATAGAAGTAATATGGTATAGTAGCTTTAGAGTCAGACCTCAACTTGAATACTACCTCTACCCCACTTTTTGCAACCTTAGATAAATTACTTGTTAGAGTTTCAATTTCCTAGTCCGTGAAATAAGGATAATAATGCCTTCTTTTTGGAATTATAGTAAATATCGAAAAAGATAAGATATATGAAGTGCTTAGCAAAGTGTGGTACATAGTAAGCACTCAGATATAGCTATTATCACATTATTATTCTGAATATTTCTATCATTATTGTAAATATTATAACGATAATAAAGTTGCATTTGTTTTAAACACATTATTAATCAGCCTATTTTTCAAAGATCAAGTCTCTTACTCAAAGATATGATAGACACACACCACTTGCTGGGTGAGAAGGTTGACCTCAACCTCCAGATCATTTTCTCCCAAGGTACAAGTGCAAAGGGCTGCCAACACTCACTCATCCTGTTCTTGCAACCCCTGATTCCTATGTCAAAACCCTCCCTGCTGGCTACTCAGAGTTTCCTCTTCTGAGGTCATTAAGAACTAAAGCCATTTCCCATTTCTCAGAGCTATCTGTCAGAACAGTAGTATCTTGCTGTCTCATAACTCACATGACTTAACTGTCAGTTTTCTCTTTTGATTCTAATCCCAGTTTTCTCTTTTGATTCTAATTCTTCATTCTAAACTAAGAGTCATTATTACCTATATTGCCCATAAAGCTGCAAAGGACCTAAAGGCCAACTAAAGCCAACCTCTTTTCTCTACCAAACAATTAATTCCCGCTAAAATATCCATGTGAGTTGGTTGAGCAAGGTCTGTTTGAACACTTTCAGTGACAGAAAGCCTTCTACCTCTCAACAAATCAACCCATTCAATGATTATAACTTTAAAATTTTCCTTACGTTGAAGCAAAATCTCTCCCCTTACAGGCAGTTTCCACCCATAGGCTCTAATTCCACATTGTGGAGAAATACAGAAAGCTTAACTGCTCTATATCACAGCCCATTCAACATTTTAAGAACCCTGAGTTTCACTCTTCCACATTACAAATTTCTAGTTCAGAAAGCACAATTTCAAGTCCCTTCTCTCGTGGACCTCCTCTGGACCATGTATGGGCTTGCCAACGTGATCTAACAGCAAACTGATAAAGCACTTCCTTTGCCAACATTTGAGCTGCTGAGTAATTATACTACGAATGACCCCTTTGCCCATATTCATCCATTATTATATAAAAATTATTAATTTAAGCTAGTAGTTCAGGAAAAGTAACTCTCAGCCTAAATCACAGTTTAAAGGGAATAGTACTAAAAGTCTTAAAAACTACCAAAAGAGTTCTTTTTTTTTTTTTAATCCTAGCCAATTATTGGCAATAAAGTAGGATCAGCTGGCATGAAAGTCTTGCCTCTTTCCTACAAAGCCAAACACATGTCTGGGACAAAGACCCAACAATGGGAAGGTTAGCTAAAAAAGAGTTTTGCTTCATGTCCTGAGAAACTTGAGCCAATTAAAAGAAGGCAGTAATAGTGAGTCAAAAAATATTCTCTGTACCTTGCCAGAAGCAGGTACCTGAAGAAGGATCAAATGCTGTGCTCTCAAAACTTGACCACAGTAAACTACAGAAAAAGTGGCAGATTTTTCCTGTTCTTAGCCTGGAAGGAACAATCATCTGGGGAAACACACACACACACACACACACACACAAGGAACAATCATCTGGGGAAATACACACACACACACACACACACACACACACACACACGGCACCCCAAGGGGCAAGTCAGGGGCAGCAGCTGGAGGAGGATTCTCCCCCAAGTCCTCAGAAGGTGTAATCAGTGGAAGTAGCGTCCTCAGAAGAACCTTAACCTTCGTCAGGTAGTCAGAGAGGAGGCAGAGTGGAGTAGGGACTTGATCCCTTGTGCTCTTAGGAACCTGGCACGAGCCGGAAGGTACAGACTAGATGCTGCCTTCTACTCCTGGTGCAAGGAGATAGCTGAATGATCGTACTCAGAAAGGAGGTGATCGCTGGTACCCGAAGATATCCTGGGTGAGACTGGGCTGGGGGGTAAGGGTTGGGGGTCGGTATCTGAGACCGGGAAAACCGTTCCCTGGAGGTGACCGAAGGAGGACTCACAGGAACAGAGAACGAGGAAGGGAAAGACCGCGTTTTCACGTATTTGGGGGAAGACTGAGCTAGGACCTCTTCCCTTCTCCTGTGCCCTTGCGATGAAGGTGGTGGCAGCAACAGTAGGAGCAGGTGTCCCGGGCCCTCATTCAAATGAGCAGAGTCCCCCACTGTCCCAAGCTCTACTCGGGCTGCCCCCACTTGCCCCTCAGGCAGCGAAATCCCCATTCCCAACCCTGCCCCTCAGGCTTCCCCTAAGGTCCAGCAGGGGCTCTCCACATCTCTTCCGCCCCCCAACCTCGAGGCCCCCCTCAACCCGTCCAGACCGGCCCTCGTCACCCGCCACATTGGATTCCCCTAGCTGCTGCCTTCCTCCGCAGCATTCCCGTTCCTGTCCCCTGGCCCGGTCTCTCCACGCCACCTCCCCCGGCCAGGCCCCGTGCCTCCCCCGGCGGCCAGGTCCGCCCTCTCCCTTCCTCACGCGGCGTCTCCCCTTCAGACCGGCGCCCTCCCTCCCTCGCTCCCGCCTCAGGCCGGCACCCGCACTCACAGAACTCGGCGATGTACCAGGTCACCGCGTAGTTCTCCTCGCACCAGTCCAGCGTGGAGGTCGTGGGGCCCCAGTAGCCCTCGCGGTCTCCGGCCGGAGCCATAGCGTGCGCCGCCGCCGCCGCCCAGGCACTCCGCTCGTTGCGCTCGGTTCCGCGGGTTCCCAGGCCGGCTCCGGCCCTGCTGGCGCGCTAGCCTTGCACTCCACCCGCTCTCCCTCCCCGAGGGGCGGGGCCCGGCGCCGTCAGAGACCCGCCCGGCCGGAGACCCCGCCCACCGCGGCCGGCGCAGGGCCCAGCCGGAGGGCGCCGGGACTGCCCTGCCCCCTCCTTCCCAGGGAAGGGGTGTGAGCTGGGCCACCGGCCCCGCCTCGACACGCCCTTGACTGTGGGTTGGGCGTTCCTGACATCCCCGAGGCTGTTTTCTATCTGGATACTTGAGCTTGAATGTGTGTACGGGGGGAGGGGGGGAGGGGGGTTGATTTTACTGCGGCGGGGGTGGGATGAAGGTTTCAATCAAGCCATGGCTTGATGAAACCAGTGCAGAGACGCACCTCAGTGTCTTTCTTCGGCCGCAGGCCTGAAAAGGAGCTCAGAAACCGAATACTCCCAGCCCCGCTGGGGACTCCCAGGAAATAATAATTTTCTGTTAAAGGTATAAGTGTCACCTGGGAACAAAGGGAAAGGGCAACAAACCCCGGGCCGAGCAAAAAGAAGGGAGAGGGGGAACTTAGGGATCCTAAAAAACAGTGCAGCCAGAGCACTAAAGCAGAGTTCACCTGCTTCCGTTTGGGCTTCCAAGCGCAGAAGTTTCTACCTTCTAGCAATCTATAATTGTGTCCTACTCTTCAGGCAACCAACAGCCTCCCCTACTACCAGCCTCAAGACCCTAATACTTCACAGAGCTGCTGGAAGGATCTTTTTAAAACACAAATGCAACCGCCCCCTGCCCCTTGTGTTCAGCTACACCAAACTCTTCCCTAGCTCAGAATGTGCAGGGCCCACTCCCATCTTCCTGCCTTTGCTCCTGCAGTTCAGCTGGGACTGCCTGCCTTCCTCTCTTCTCCATTTAGCTAATTTCCACTGGTCCTTTAGAATCCAACTTCCTGAAACCCTCCCTGACTCTCACCCCCAAGAGCTCCCTTGACCTTTGTTCACATCCTCCAGTGATAGATACATCCTGATCTGAAAGTTTGATTTCCATTCTTTATGGTCCTAACACCCAGGACTCCCGCCTGACCAAGCAGTTTGAAATGAAGAGTATAGTTAAGGATGACACAACTGCTATTTTCTAAAGAAATAAGTCACTTAAGGTGTAATTGAAGGTAAAAAAACAAGGAGAGATGAGGCACCCACAGCCTTTCTACAAAGTGACCCTACCGGATGACAGAGGCAGAACCTTTATTTGCAGGGTGCAAAACCTAGGAATAGAGGCTGTGTTTTAATAGAAATAGTGGGATATCGAAATTTTTCTTTTGAACAGCAGACATTGAGCTTCTGCCATGTACCCTGCCTTTGGCTGAGTGCTAGGAACACATGGAGGTAAACAGTAAAGATTCAAGATGGCAGTCTCCGGAGAGATTAATAAAATTGAGGTGTGGGAAAACTTCTATTTCTAATCATTTTTTATCTTGTCCTCTAAAATTTCTGTCTCATGTGTATTCTTAATATGTATATTAATCATAAGTGTATATAATTTATAAATGATTATACATATATTTGTATACTCATAATGAATATGCAGAAATACATACTAAAAGTGATTTGCTGATGAGATTGCAATAAAAACTGTAGAGACCACAACCGTAGACTGTGATAATACTTGCTAGGAGTAAAGCAAAAATTAGGGTTTTGCGGGAGCCCTTATGTGGAAAGAACCCCTAACTCAGCCAAATGACTCAAAGCAGGGGATGAGGCCTTGGCTAAATCAATACCTTGTCACATCAACAGTTACAGGGAGGTGGGACCTACCATGACCAGGACAAAATTTAGAGGAGAAAAATTAATTTTTCTCACCAAGGCAAAAGATGCACTGCAGTAGTATCACTCAGAAAACACAAATGTATTTCATAGGTCCTTCAGCAATGTCTGTCCTCCTTTCTCTCTTTTCTAAAAAACTACCCCCCCCCTCAGTATAAATGCAATGCATGGAAATGTAAGGAAACCAGAACAGCCAAAACTATCTTGAAAAAGAACAAAATTGGAGGACTTACACGTCCTGATTTCAACACTTAATACAAACCTACACTAATCAAGACAGTGTAGTACTGGCATAAGGATAAACATGTAGATCAATGGAATAGAATTGAGACTCGAGAAATAAAAACTGTAAATTTATGGTCAGCTGATTCTCAACAAGGATGCCAAGGGAACGAATAGTCTTTTCAACAACTGGTGCTGTGAATTGTATACTTTTTTTTTAATTAATTAATTTATTTTTATTTTTGGCTGTTTTGGGTCTTTGTTGCTATGCATGGGCTTTCTCTAGTTGCGGTCTTCGTCGCGGTGCGGGGACTTCTCATTGTGGTGGTTTCTCTTGTTGCGGAGCACAGGCTCTAGGCGCGGGCTTCAGCAGTTGTGGCTCACGGGATCTACAGCACAGGCTCAGTAGTTGTGGCGCACGGGCTTAGTTGCTCCATGGCATGTGCGATCTTCAGGGACCAGGGCTCGAACCCATGTCCCCTACATTGGCAGGCAGATTCTTAACCACTGCGCCACCAGGGAAGTCTGAATTGTGTACTTTAAATTGTACACTAAATGTTCTAAACAGTGGAACTGTGTGGTATGTGAGTTATGTCTTAATAAGGCTTTCTTTAAAATACATTCTCATGTTGGAAAAATTAGAAAATATCCAAAAAAGTGTAAAAAATAAAGGAAATCACCTATAATCTCACCAACTAGCAATAACCATTGTCAACCTTTAAGTATATTTTCTTCGAGCATTTTATCTATGGATTCTTTTTCACATGATAGAGCTAATAATGCCTTTATACAGCATATTTTTTCATAAGCATTTCTCATGCCATTAAAAAATCCTTGTAAATATATTAATAGTTACATTCAATTTTATAGATAAGCCACAATTTACTTAATTATTAAATATCCATGTTACTACTCCCTTACTTCTAGGTATTTAGGTTATTTCCAACGTCTATATTTATTTTTCAACTAACAAATGAGAACCCAAATTTGAAAGCTTTGAACCAGATTCCTACTGGAAACCCTTTCTACTAGTTCCCAAAACAACTAAAGAAATCCCAGCTGTAACCCATTTTTTCCACATGAGATACATTGCACCATAACTTCATAACTGCAAAGGAAAATTTGAATCCACCAAGACTGCGTGTGTAGGCTCACCACAGATTAAGAGACCTTATGATCTACAAGTTACCTCCTGGCCTCTCTAACAGCGAGGCACAGTCATGGCAACCTATCAACACTTCCTAGCCCCCATTCACAGGGGATATTAGAGCATCACCCAAATGCAATAGACTGCAACCTGGGGACACAGCCCCAAGCCTCTCTGGGAAGAGTCTCCTGACAGCCAGCCTGGGTTGGGGCCTCTCTATGTTCCTGCAGCCCTTGGGTTTCCTTCCACCATAGCCCTTCTCACCCCTCACAGTAGTCTGTTTAGGAGTTGGTCTCCAGCCCCTGTCCCATTCTACCTCGGTATCTCCCTCCAGTCCCTCACTTAGGCCTGACACAGAATTGGTGCTCAGGGAATAGTCATAGAACAATAATAATAATAAGGTAACATTTATTAAACATTTAACCATGGGCCAGGCCTGTTCTGAGTCCTTTATACACATTAACTTAGTTAAATCTTACAACAACCTTATGAGGTATTTAGATACTGTTCTTTTCCCCATTTCATAGTTAGGGACATTAAAGTACAAGGAGGTTGAGTAACTTGCCTGAATATACATGACTAGTTGGCAGCAGAGCCAGGATTTGAATTTAGGCATTCTAGCTTCAGAGCATTGGTGCTTAACAGCTATGTTAAGAAAAATTGCTAATGAATTTGTAAAATATTGAGAATGAAGCCTAACTCTGAGAATTTTATAGGGATATGGAGGGCACGCATGAAGGTAAGCTCCACGAGTACAGGCACCATGTAATACCACTGTATTCCCAACATACAGTTTGATACAGATTAAGTCCTCAATGAATATGTGGTGAATGAATGACATAAAAAGACAAGGATGGAAAAGGTACAAGAGAAGAAGAATTTTTAAAGTGTTACTACACTTGTTATTTACTTTCTCTGTTTAATATAACAAGCAATACACATTCATTATGAAAAAATTAACACTATAGATGAGGAAAAGTTTTATTATGAAATATATGATGTATAAAATAATATATCACTTATATATAAAGTATCAAGAATAATAATGAAGTGAATCTTTATATAGCCACCACCCAGCTTAAGGGATAGAACTTGATTCCTTAAGCCCTTGTGCGTCCTTCTCCAATCTCATCACTTTCCTCCTTCCAGAAGCAACCACCTTCCTGAATTTTGTTTTTATCATTCCTTTACTTTTCTATATACTTTTATCCCATGAATGTATCCCTGAGCATAAATTTTGTATGTTTTTGAATTTTATAAAAGTGGACTCATATAGTAAGGATTCTTCTGAGATTTGCTTTTTTAAGCTCCACATTATTCTTTTAAGAGTCATCCATGTTATGCCATAAATCTGTAGTTTCTTCATTTTTAGTCTTTTATAATAAGTGTTCTGGGGAATTCCCTGGTGGTCCAGTGGTTAGGACACTGTGCTTTTACTGCTGTGGGCCCGGGTTCGATCCCTGGTCAGGGAACTAAGATCCCGCAAGCAGCATGGCAAAAAAAAAAAAAAAAAAAAAAAAAAAAAAATTTTAATTAAAAATAAAAAAGTCTTCTCTTGTATGACAGCCACAGTGGATTTATCCATTTTCCTGAGATGGATATAAGTTGTTTCCCATTTTTGCTATTATAACCAATTCTGCCCTGAACCTTCATTTTTACAAATCTTTTTACAAACCTTCATTTTTACACATGTGCAAAAGTTTCTTTAACATGTTACCTGTGAATGGAAGTGTTTGCATCTTCAAATTTATTAGATAACACCAAATAGTTTTCTAAAGTGGTTGTACCAATTTACATTTCTACAATAAAATTGTTTCATAATATAAAATGTATTTATACAAATAAAAATATAGTCCACAATAAAAAATGTATATATAAAGAATCACTTGAAATTTCATCACTTGGTAGTAACCACTGATAATACTGATATTTTGGTATATAACTGGCCAAACATTTTTCTGTGTGTGTGTATGTTTTATTAAGCCATAGACATGTATTTGTTTTGTTAAAAGAGAATAAAATAATACAGATCATTTTGGAGCTTCCTGTTGTCACTTACAGTACATGATAAGCATTAAAGAATAAATGTCTTATGCACCTGCCGATGCTTATGTTTCCAGAAACATTATTAGTGTGATCATCACTCCCAATCCGAAACTTTGAGACTTAACTGCCACTTCTATGGCTGGACCCCAAGCCCTACTATTCAGGCAGAGTTAGTGCTTCCCTCCCCTTGCTTTCTAGGTCCCCGTGCACTTCCCACACTTGGCTTCATTGCCTGTTGACTAGTTTGTACCCACAAGGCAGCTATGAGTTCCTGGAGAGAAAGGATCTCCTATATTCAATTTATGTTCCCAGTGCCCAGAACTGGGTCTAGCATGTGAGCAAATCTGCAGATATTTTTGAGATTAAGTGACAAATCCACTTTTATGAAGCAATCTGAATAGCAGTTAAGGGTATTGGCTTTGGAAAGTGGCAAACATGACCTTGTATCCCAAACTCACCTCTTAATAAGCTGTAATTTAACCTCTCTAAGGTTTCCCCATCTATAAAATGGGGAAGCAGTAGTACCCACTTCATGTTTAGATTAAATTCAAAAAATAATTGCTAAACACAGTACCTGGAAATGGAATGAAATCAATACATCTCAGGGTATTGTGGTATTATTACTCTGAAGGGAGGAGAAAGCCTCCTTGGTGAAGCACAGGGAATCATACTGCCCACTAGGCACAGGGAAGATACTGGGGAACATCTGGGCCTGATTTTCCCATAAGACCTGTTTCTAAAATAAGATGAAACTTGGATTACAGAGAACAAAAAGCCGATTTCACACTCCTTGAGGTAGCTCAACTTCGTTGACCCCTAGTCTCCCTGTATTTCCTCTCACAGTCTGTCCCCCACTCCCATACTCTAGCCACAGCCATCTGCTGCCAGTGTCTCTGGCACTATTCTAGACAATAGAAGAGGACAAAATAGACACATTTCAAGCATAGAAATGAGGTGTAACAAACAATTATAATAGTTAACACTTACGTAATGTTTACTCTGTTCCTGACACTGTTCTGAGTACTTTTCAACATTACCTTCTAAAATCTTTCTAACAACCCCATGAATGAGGGCTACCTTTAGCTCTCATTTACCAGTAATGAAACTGACATGGTGAGGTTTCACCCAAGAGCACCCAGCTAATAGTGGCTGAGCAGAGGCTGGAATCTAGGCACTCTGGTGCCAGTGGCCATGTTCTTAACTACTGTGCCAGGCTGGTCCTGCAGGAGCTCAGAAGAGGGGCTGTGCAGGACAGAGAGGACTGTGCACAACACTGGATTAGATTTGAATTTTCTCAACTCCTGGAATGTAGAACATGAGGCTTGAGAGTTCTGCAGGGACGATTCCCTTAGGGACCTAGAGGGTTTTAAGGAAGAGATCGACCTGGGTAAATGTGCAGAGGGGAGGATGGATTGATTGAATTGGGAAAGACTGAAGACATGGAGGCTCCTGAAGAGACTTGCAGTGATTTGGTTAGTATCAGGAGTGACAGAGAGGAGAGGACAAATGTACAGATGTTTAGGGGATAGAATCAACGGGAGTTGGAGAGAGACTGGGGATGGGGGGTGGAGGGACTGAGGGAGAAGTAGGAAGTGGTCTGCTCCTGGGTTTCCAGCTAGTCCTGGCTGCTGGAAGACCAGCAAATGAATCTGGCTGCAATGAGTATGTGTGGGTAGGCAGTCAGTGCAGGAGATGGAGAAAGCATTATTGGGCAAGAAAACAGCCTGCAAGGGCTTGAAAGGGCAAGAGGAATGTGGGCAGAATGAGACATTCAGGGTGGCTGCCCATGTGTGCAGAGATGGGGGAGTGGTGGAGGCAATTATCAGGGATCGAGGATGGAAAGATGGGGGCTTAATATGCTGTAATAAGGCATTTGGGCTTTATCCTAGAGACCACAAAAGTGTTCAAGAGAGGGATAACGTGTTTCCATGTGTTAGGGAGAATAGATTTTTGGCCTGGGGATTTTTTTTTGTTGGGAGCAAGGTGGGGAGAAGTGAGGAATCAGGAAAATTAGCCTGATTGGCTTCTAAATCAATTAGGACGCTGTGACAAATAATCTTGACAAAAGATGGGACAGGCCGGTTAAATTGCAACACAGGTCCTGGGCCAGCAGCCCTCGCACCAACCTTCCCAGAAGGAACTCCAGGGGTACTTGCTCCAGGAAAAACAGAGGACAGCTGAGGTTTACCAAGTCAGCTCCTGAGCCCCAAACATGCCACACCCTGGGAAGTAAGTCACCACACTTACGAGCAGAGTCATCAGCCCTTGCTTAAGCACCTGGAAAATTGTTACAAAATAAATTTCAGGTGGGTTGAGTATGAATTGAATAGCCCTAAATTGATTGTTTTGTTTTGAATGAGGTTATGGAAACATCAACAACAAAAAAGTAACCTAAAGACACTTGCCCTGTGAACAGGAATTCCGCCTTTCAACATTGCCCACAAACTGAGCCCTCTCCGTCCTTTAACCCATAAGAATCTCTTACTTTTGTGCGTTTTGGGTGCCTGGTTTTCTTGTACCGACCCAAACACTGTCAGTTACCATCTAGATGCTGACCTAAATCGCTATCTCTAACCCAGATCGGTCTCCAGAGCTTTCGCCCTTGAATCAATTAAGATCATGTTTTGTGCAGGTGACAGAAAACCAGTCCCCGTGGCTTAACTAAATTAGGGTTTATTTTTCTCAGATGGTAAACAGCCCAGGGCCATACAACAGCTCCATAACGTTCAAATCCTTCTGTCTCCCTCCTCTACCTTCCTTAGCATAAGCCTTCATCCTCAAGGTTACAAAATGGTTGTATCTTGTCCAAGCATCGCAACCCTGTTTAGGCAGGAAGAGGGAAGGACAGGGTAAAGGGCAAATGCCGCCCGGGCCTGTACATTGTTATCAGGAAAACAATAGCTTTTCCAGAACCTCCACTCGAGGATGTCCACTTAGAGCTTATTGGTCAGAACTGGATCATCTCGTGACCAACCACAGAGAGTCTGGGAAGACTGGCAAGAGAGTCTAGGAGGGTGAATGTTTTAAATGGGCACTTCACTGTCCCAAACAAAGCTGGCTTCTGTTAGGAGAGAAGAAGGGGGAGAGGATATTGAGTGAGTAACTAGCAGGATTTCCACCTATCTTCTGGACAGCTCTACTTGGGTATTTCATAAGGATCTCAAATTCAGTATGTTCTAAAGTGATCTTGTCATTTTCCCTCCACACTGGTTTCTCTTCCAGTGTTTTTTTTTTTAACGATGATGAAATTCACAACCATTGACCCAGTTTGCTAAAGAAAGTCTTAACTCCTTCCTATCCGCATCTAGCGGTATCCAATCAGCTATCACCCGTATGGATTCTCGTATCTGTCCACTTCCCACCTTCTCTCCCTGCCATTGTCCCAGTCCTAGTCAGTAGTGCCTGTTCCCTTCCTGATTGCCCTGAGGAAATTCTTGCCCTATTCCAGTCCTGCAGCCTATTCTTTACATTGTGTCTACCACAGGGTTCTTTCTTTTTTTTCCTTTTTTAAATATTTATTTATTTATTCATTTGGCTGCACTGGGTCTTTGTTGCGGCCCTCGGGATCTTCGTTGCTGCCTGCGGGATCTTCCTTTCAGTGTTTGGGATCTGATCTTTCAGTTGCAGCATGCGGGCTTTTAGTTGCGGCATGCGGGATCTAGTTCCCTGACCAGGGATCGAACCTGGGCCCCCTGCATTGGGAGCGCAGAGTCTTAACCACTGGACCACCAGGGCAGTCCCCACAGGGTTCTTTCTTAAATTCAAAACTATCGATGCCCTCTCCCAAAAAAATAAATTTCCCACTACCTGTAGGGTAGTCCAAACTCGCTGACATGACCAGCAAGGCTCTGTGACCTTTGTGACTTTTCTGCCCACTTCTGCAGCCTCATTGCTTCATTCTGCACTCCAGTCACACTAAAATATTTCAAAATTCTCTTCTCTAAAAGAGCCACTTCTCTCATTTTCCCTTCAGCTTGAATCTACCCTTTCCTTTCTGCCCCCTTAGCTTTTTGTTATCTGACAGGTCTCAGCTTAGACCAGACTTCCTACAGAAACTCTTCCAGGACCTGCCTTTGTAACTCTTATCATTCTGTATTGTAGCCATCTGTTTACTTGTCTTCCTCACCAGCAAGATCAGTGACTCTCAAACTTATGTGAATGTCAGAATCTCTGCTCATAATGTTCCTCCAGAAACCTACAGAATCAGAAACTCTGGGGAGGGGGGAGTTGGGAATCTGCATGTTGAACAGGCAGCCAGGGTCATTGACAGGCAGATGGTCCAGGAACCAGGTCTTGAGAAACACTGAACCAGACTCCAGGCAACCTCAAGGAAAGTGTTTTGGTCCCTAGTGCATCCCTAATGCCTAGCACGGAGCCAGGCACAAAGTGGGTCATCTAACTCCAACCTTTTCTCCTTCCTCCTCTCTACACTGCCTCATCGATATAATAATAATGATCACTATTTATGGGGTAGCACAAACCGCTGTCAGGCAAGTGAATGAATTATTCTTCTTCAGTGATTCTCTGTTGTCTGCAGTTTCAAAGTCCAAACTCTCTGACAAACCTGAGATTTGAATCCAGCAGTACCTCTTACTATCTCTGTGACTTTGAGCAATTTGCTTGAACTATATACACCTTGGCTCCCTCACCTGAAAAACTATGCTAATACTTATACCAACCTCATATGGTTGCTATTACAAGTAATTGAGACAATGAGCTTCAAGCACTTAGGACAACGCCTGACACATAGAAAGAACTCAATACAAATTTACCATTTATTATTATTATTGTTATTATTACTACTACTATTACTCCTCCTACTACTACTATTTTTGGAGTGCCTATCAAATTCTAGCCAGGCATTTGAGTATGCATTTTTACATGCATTATTTTCTTTAATCCTCCTACTCATCATAGCAAGGTAAACATCATTATCCCCATTTTACAGATAAGAAAACCCAGGCTTAGAGAGGCAAAATAATTCATACTAGGTATAATTGAGAACAAATAGAAGAGATGCAATTTGAACTTGGTTAAAAAAGAAACTTTTTAAAGCTTTATTAAAGTAAATCAAGTTTGGCAACCACATAGAACAATTTGAACTTTTATACATTGCTGATAGGAATGTAAAATGATTTATGATCACTGGGGAGCACTGTCTGGCAAAGGTGAAGCTGTGCGTACACCGTGATTCAGCAAATACACTCCTAGGAATATATCCTAAAATATTATCACACCTGTGTATTTGGAGGCATGTCCAAGAATGTTCATTGTGTGATTATTTATTGAACAGAGGGATGTTTAAATGAACTGGAGTATAATCACAAAATGAAATATTATACAGCAGTTATATTGAATGAATCTCAAAAATATTGAGGGGGGATGAAAGGAAATTCAGGAATAGTTACAAGAGAATACCGTTTATATAAAGATTAAAACATGCAAAACATGCCATCTATTTTTGTGGATAAATACGTATGTACTACAGGCATAAAAACACACATTGAGTTGATAAATTGATAAGCCCCAAATTCAAGATGGCAATGACCTACAGGGAGAGAAGGAAATGGAATTAGGGAGGGTTACACAGAGACATTCAGCTGTATATTTAATGCTTCATTGCCTAAAGAACAAAACAGCTGAAGCAAATATAGGAAAATACTAAGATGTGACTAAGCTGGGCAATGAGTACATAGAGACTGGTTATATTATTCTATTTTTGTGTATGTCTTATTTCCTAATTTTTAAAAGGTTTTATTAAGAACACGGAGAATAGACACTTTGGGGTCCAGAAATGTCCTAAATCTCCCCTTGGGCCACTCCACCACCATCCCTGACGGTGGTCGCCTCCCCAAGCCTCCTGGCTGCCTGGGGGCCTCAGCGTCAAAGTGACTGACCTGCGCCATGGGCGCCCGCAGGTCTGAAGTCTAGCAAGCTCTGGGCACTCGCGTGACCTAGTCTGCAACTCTCCCCGGCGGGAACGCCTGCCCGCCGGTGCCACCGAGTTTAGAGCCAGAGGAGAACCAAAGTTACCCTCCAGGAGCAGGTCCCAGCCATGAAACTCCGCAGCTCGATCACTACTCCACTCGGCTCTAGCCACGCCAGTGAGCTTGAAGTGGAGAGACCAGCGGACAACCAGTCCTGACCGGGCCCGGACCCACCCTTGGGCCCGCCTCCCGGCCCGGGCCCCGCCCCTGGCCCCGCCCCTGGCCTCTCGGTTCCCGGAGCCACCAGCACAGGGCCCAGCATGCCCTGCGGTGAGCCCGCTGTCCCTGCCTCCCGCTGTGACAGGATGCTGCAAATTCCCGTTCAAAATTCATCTCAGCATTCTCACATATAAAGGGGCTTGGAAGCCACCTGAACTTCATCAGTACCATCAGATCTATATTCATAGACATGAAAAGTAATGTCATAAGATAGTAATATGAGAAAAAAAGCAGGTTACAAAAAACGGCATGTGTAAATATAATTCCATTTTTTAGCGTGTGCCTAGAGAAAAAAAGGCAGATATGAGTATCTGTGTGAAGTGGGGTTAGGAATGATTTTTATTACTAGCTGTATTTTCTACATGTTCTACTATGTTCTAATTGGTTTAAAAAAACTGGTGTAGGGGAGGAAAAATAATTTTCCTTCTACCCTTCTAGTTTCTTGGCTGAGACGTCCCACCCCCATAATAAAAAGGCAGATTAATAGAAGAAAAACAAATTTCTGCAAATATATGAGACTCAAAGGCAACCGGGCAATTGAGGTTTATCTACCGTCCTGAGCTAAGGAAAGGGATAGGAGTCTGGGTCTTCAAAGAGGGGGAAGCAATTCACAGAAAGGTGAGAAGAGCAGATGTTCGCCCTGCCATGCGGATGTCTCTCAGATGAAATATTTGTCTCTGCTAACAGCTCTCTTCTTGGTACAGGCCCCCTTTCTAAATTGTTTTAGGCAGTTAAGGGAGAGGTAAAAATCTTTTCCTAAGTGCTGGGTCTTGATTGCCTTCAGCTCAAAATAACCCACTTGCCAAAGTGGCACGTTTGGAGGTGGCACATCCTACTCGCCTCCCTCCCCGCCTCCTGTCATTAGGTTAAAAGAAAAGTAACTACACAGTTCAAAAATTCACCAAGTACAAAAAAGTACTCAAAAAGTAAGTCTTCCTCTCACCCCAGTTCCTTAACCCTCCTCCCCAGAGTAGGGCTTTATATTCTGAACCAATTTTCATAATCAGAAACAAAGGGCTATTTGCAACAAATGAGGTGTTTGTTTCTGGGTTTCTATCTCCCATTAAGAGACTGGGGAGATTCCTATGGCAGGGAAAGAACTCTGAGCTTTGGAATCAGGCAGGGTTTTGAACCATAGTTCTGCAACTAGCGCAGTCTTGAGCAGGTTACCAAGCCTTTCTAATCCTCAGTTTTCTCATCTTTGAAATGCAGTAACCACCCATCCCAATATTTTATTAAGATTAGATGAGATCATGTGTATACCACACTTAATGCTATTGCACACATATAAATGCCCAGTAACTGCCAGCCTCAGTCATTATAGTAATTATTTCTGATGTGTGGTACATGAGCTGGCACGCAGTTAAGTCTCCAGAAATGGACTGATAGACCATCTATGTGGCAGGGGATTTCTCTTCTTTTCTTTTTTCTTTTTTAATTATCTCCTTTAAATTTGTCCTGCGTCTGGCATGTAGTACAAGTTATATTTATTTATTTATTTTTATTTTTGGACATGTTGGGTCTTCGTTTCTGTGCGAGGGCTTTCTCTAGTTGTGGCAAGCGGGGTCCACTCTTCATCACGGTGCGCGGGCCTCTCACTGTCACGGCCTCTCTTGCTGCAGAGCACAAGCTCCAGACGCGCAGGCTCAGTAGTTGTGGCTCACGGGCCCAGTTGCTCTGCAGCATATGGGATCCTCCCAGGCCAGGGCTCGAACCCGTGTCCCCTGCACTGGCAGGCAGATCCTCAACCACTGTGCCACCAGGGGAGCCCAGGGGATAATTTCTGAGATGAAAAGCAGCTAAAAAGAAAATCCCCTGAAGGTGATGTGGGCTTCAAGGAACCACAAACTCCTTTGCAGCTTGATAGCTGTTGGGCAGGGTGAAGCGTTCATTATGGGAGAAGGAATGCTAAGACTGCTCTGTAGCTAAACCACGCTGCATAAAGCTGTGGGCAAACCCAAACATATATGCTCTCAAAAGGCAACCAACCAACCAGAGGAACACAAAAGACCAGGACCCAAGAGTGAGGAAGTTATGCATTTGTCCATTGTGCTGAACTCAGTGTCTCCATCTTCTGTGGGTGAGCGGTCCCCAGCATGCACATAAAAGGCTCAGAACTTGGAGTACTGGATTACTGTCATAGAGTTTGGGGGAAGGGCCAGGTAAGGGACTAAGATTTACTGAGCCCTGACTACATGTAAGGCAATTCACACACATTTTTTTTCATTGAATCCTTGTAGTTTTGTGAGGTAGGTGTTACTGCCCCATTTGCAGATGAAGCACTCAGGGTTAGGGAGGTTGGTGACTTGATTAAGGTCACACAGTTACTAAGTGACAAAGTCAAACTCAAAGGCCGACTTACCCCAGCTGGCATCCTTTCCCACCACACCACTCTACCACGTCAATTTCCATTGCCTTGACAAAGGCTTCATGGTGAAGATGGCTAAATATAGTGGAAAGGCAAGGGCTCTCAAATTGGAAAACCTGGCTTCAATTCTGTAGACTTTGTGTGTGGATCAGGGTGAGTCACTTGATATTTGTGGACTTGGGTTTTCTTATCTGGAAAATGGAGATCATGACGCCGGTAGCACTGAATGGTTGGACAGATCAAATGCGTCTGACAGTGCTGCTTAAACTCGAAAGAGCTATGTGAATGGTAGTGCTTTCTGTTAGGGGCTAGAACTTTAGGATGTCTCAGAGGAGACTGTTGCCAGCAAGGTAGTGTAGATGTTAATGCAGGGTAGGCCCTTTGCTTGAGCCTAGAGAGATGACATGGAGAGAATGACTCGGCTTGCTCAGAGCAGGAGGGCTTTGCACAGTGTTTGGTACTTTAAAGCAGATCAGTAAACATTGACTGAAATTAATCCAGGCATGGCACAGGAAGTGGTTTGGGTGAAAATCAATCCTTTCATTCAATATTTGTGACTCACTCTGTGCAAGGCCCAGGGGAGATAAAGGAGAATAAGACAGGTCCTTAATAACATGAGATATAAGGTGTAAATATCACTAGAGAAGTCCTCTGGAACTGCTGTGGAAATAGACATGAAAGACCCTTGCTCAAAGAGCTCCATCTGGGAGAGGGACACACTGCATCCTAGGCAGAGTAATCAGGATTCTCAGAGTAGGGCAGAGCTGTGTGTCGTCAGAAGGGGAGGGAAGATGCCTGTCTGGGGGCAAGAGGCTGAGAGATAGGAAAGGTGGGAAGAGTAGGTGGGAGATAAGGTCCTTGGCTCTTGGTTTTAACTCAGGGGGTGGTCAGCATCAATTTGAAACCTGGACAGTAGTGGGGTTTAGGGATAGAAAGGGAAGGGACAAGGAGAAATGAGGTTTGGAGGGAGGGACTGGTGGGATGCTGTGAGGAATGGGATAGGGGGTGGGGGGAGGGGGCAGAGATTAGAAGTTGTCCAGAGAGCAACTCTTTGCTTAGGGAATGGGTCAGAGGGTGGGTTTCTCCTCTGAGAGACCACTTCACGAGGTGGGGAGATTCAATATATAAAAGCCTCGCACTTCTTATTAGACTCCTATCTTTAGTCATTGAAGTTTTCTGAACCTCAGTTACTTTATCTATAAATGAGGCTAATTATATGTACCTCATATGATTGTTGTAAAGAATGAACTAGATCAATTCCATAGCATATGTGCCCTAGGAGACATATCCAAGAATGTTCCTACTAGCACTATGTGTAATGGAAAAACACTGGAACCATCTTAAGTTTTCCTCAACTCAATGGATACATAAATTATAATGTATTCATAAAACAGAATACTATACAGCCAAGAAAATGAATGAATCAGGACTCTACGCATTAACAAGTAAGAATCTCAGGAACATAATGTTGAATGAAAAAAATGTCACAGAAAAACAGGTGTGCTCTAATTCCTTTTATATAAAGTTAAAAAACATGCAAAACTAAAAAAACGATACTCTTTAAAGATACAATTATGTTGTTATAAAGAAAAGCAAGAGAGAAAGAGAACATTTGGGAGAGTGATTGTCTCTGGGATGAGAAGGAAGGCGGTGGGATGAGGGAGGGGCACTCAGGGGGTTTCCAAGGTAATGGTAATGTTCATTTTTTTAATATAAAAATTGTTTTGGGTAGTGTTCATTTTTAAAAACTGGCTTTGGGTGCAGGAGTTTTGTTGTATCATTTTTTAATACTTTATGCATATTTTATAAGTTTTCTTTATTGCCTACTTAATACAGAAAAATGTCTATCCCACCTAATACCAACTGCTATAAATTGCATAAGGGTTTTCAAAAGAAACAAGCAAACTTAGGGAATTAATTTTGAATGATTTGGCTTTTGAGGAATTCGTTTCTGGCTTATAAGCCATTTGGCAAAGTGATGGTTTGGGGAATTATTCATTTGGGCAGCTGACTTTTTGTGATTTGCTTGTTGGAAAACTGACCTGGAGTCTGGTGTTGGGTACGATCAGGACTGTTAGAAGGAAGCAAGGCCTGGGCCAGCCTGGGGGAGGGGCCAGCCTGGGGGAGGGGCCAGCCTGGGGGAGGGGCCTTAACTTGCCTAGAGGAGGAGGGGAGGCTTGTCAGAGACCTGGGCTGAGTACTGCTAATGAGTAACTGCTAACCAGTTCTGTCAACTCTCCCCCTTAACAGCTCTCAGATATGCTCCCTCCTCTCCACCCGCCCCCCAGCACCACCCTGGACCACTAGTGTGGGCCTCCTGATGGGTCTCTTGGCATCTACTCTGACCCCGTTCAGTGCTCCATACCAGAGCCAGAGGGAAGTTTCTCATATACAGATCTGATCTCTTTTCCCTGCTTGACACCATTCCATGGCTTCCCTTGACTCACAGGATAATAATCACAATTATTACCCTTACAGGTTATTGGGATAATTAAAGGAGTTAACACATGTAAAACGTCTAGAAGAGTGCCTGGCACATAATGAGTGCCACACAAATGTTAGCTGTTATTATAGTTACAAGGCTGTGCTCCTCCCCCTACCTCCACCTTGCAGGGTCTCTTCAGGTTCACCTTGGGATCTTGTCCCTGATCTCCAGGTACTCCCCACTTGTCTTCTCAGTTCCTGGAATGCACCAGACTCCTTCTTCCTTCAGGAACCTGCTATTTGGGACTTAGCCATGTGGTGACTTACTTGTTTCAGGAAGTGTCTTGGATCACACAGCCTGCTTCCCCAGACAAGCCGCTTCTCCAGGGCAGGAAGCATCTAACTTCTCTCTCTGTGCTCGGTGCCAAGCACAAACCAAGTATCAGCAAGCTTTGTTAAAGAGAAGAATGACACATTGAGGGTCTGAATGGTTGAAGCCAATGCCAGACTGAATTATTTCTTTCCACCCTGATGATAGCAAAGCCGCATTTTGCACTGTGCTGAGCTGTCAGCAGCCTGTGGGACCTGTTCATTGGCCTAGCATTTGGGGGGTTGCAGGGAATTTCCTGAGGACTTTGCCACTGAGAAGTACTCACCCAAAGCCTGAGCAGGAGCCCCAGGACAGCCGAAGCTGAAGCATCTTTTGCTATTAACCAGGAGGATCCTGGACTCTGAAATAAGATTCGAGAGGCCCTGGCAGCCTTGGATCGAACCTTCGACGTTGTCCCACCCTATTCCCCACTTGACTTCCTCCCCTCCACTCCCCTGCACTCAGTGTGGCTCCTTTACAGGTCTTCCACGTATGCCGGCACCTTGCGAGCACTAGGAGACAAGGGGCACTCAGTGATGACAGACAGCAGCAGCCCGGACCTCAGGGCTCCGGGCGAGGAAACGAGGCAGGTACAAGCACAGTTCATGTCAACACAGTGACCTCAGGAATCTGGCCAGTGCAGCAGCTGCCTAGAGGGAATGTCTGGTGCACAGTGAATGCGCAGTATTGTGGGGTGGATGTATGGTTAGTATGGGGGCTGTTCATCTGGTCAGCCATCTCCTCCTTCACAGAGGAAGCTTTTGTCAGAACTGGGTTTTGAGGCATGGGCAGCTGTTTATCAGATGTTGGGGGACGGTGAGTGGAGGTGGGGTGTCATTTGAAGAAGAGGGAACAGCGTATGTCAAGACACAGAGGCCTGGAACAACACAGGGTTGCCATGGTATTACAGTAGCTCTGGAGGAATGCAAGGAAGTCTGTGGGGTGGGGGGCAAGGGAACCTGGGGGAGCAGAAGGCTAGGCTGAAGAGGAAGGCGGCTGAGGCTTATCCTGTGGCACTTGGAGATAATGAAAGGTGTGCAGCAGCATGATGAGATTTCTGGTTGAGAAAGGTCACTCTGATAGTCTGTGCAGGCTTAAAAGGAAAGAAGGGAGACGCTGCTAGGAGCCTGTTCTAACAGTCCAAGTGAACGACGGTGTGGTCTGACCTCGGGCCATCAGCAGGACTGAGGAACAAAGACCAATTCAGGACACCTTTGCGCACTAGAACGGCAAGGCTAGGTGTCTCATCTATTAAATATGCATCATGCTCCTGCTGTGTTCAGGAAAACATGTGTGTGTGAGAGAGGAAAGGTGCAGAGATGAAGGAGACACATGCCTACCCTTACAGAGGGGAGGCCAACTGCGTTTGTCCATCAGGTTCACTGAGGGCCCACTTAGCCCAGGCACAGAGGTAAACACAATACAACATCTGTGGCAACAAGTGGGCGAGGAGCTGCACCATGAAGCACTGGGGGAACTGAGGTGCAGGAGGGACACTTCCAGCTTGTGCATATGGGTGAGGCCTGGTGAAGAGGTGGCATTAGAGTGGGACCTTGGGATATGGGGGTTTGGTGCCTTGGAGGCCGCTCCAGACAGGGGGCACAATGTGAGCAAGGCACAGTGATGCCAAGGAACTATGATTCAGTCTGGTGTCTGTGTGTGTGTGTGTGTGTGTGTGTGTGTGTGTAAGGTTAGAGGGGGAGAGAGAGAGGACATGATGGCAGGGGCAGCCATGGGTGGTCTGTGGTGAGCCTTAAACACCAGCCTAAGGAGCTGGGGGTGGGGGGCAGCTCTGGTGGGCCACGAAGGCTTCTGCGCAAGGCAAAGGACATGGTCTGTGCTTTAAAAAGACAAATCTGGCACCATGTTCAGTAAGCTGGAGGGACAAGCCCTTCTCTGAATGGGGAGATCAGTAGGTGGTCGTTGGCATAGCCACCATGAGAGATGATGATTCTCTGGACCAGATTTCTGGCAGAAAAAACAAAACTGAAGGGACAGATGTGTGAAGCAGGCGAAGGGAGCCCACTTCGGAGTCCACAGGTATTAATTCTCTATTCACTGTTTACTGTCTGTTCACAGGGCCAGACTCTGTGCTAGGCATGAGCGGGTGGGCAGATTCAGGCATGGTTAACAAGGATCCTGCGCTTGGCAAGCTCACAGGCCAGTGGGGAGAAGAGCAAAAGGAAACATTTGTTGCCTTTGGAATTAGGTGCTAGTTACTGTGCCAGAAACTTGATATACTTAATCTCAAAGCTACAGCTGGAGTAAGATTATCTCCATTTTTCAGATGTGAAAACAGACTCTGAAGCATGAAGTGACTTGCCCAAGGTTGCCCCAGCAAATTAGGGGAACCTTCCAAAGAGAGCACTTTGTCTCCTATACCAGGAGTCTCCACTGAAGCCATCCAGACCTTTCTGGCATTCGTTTCCCTCACTGCATATGGAGATATCAACAATGGTATCAATGACTAATAGTTGAGAGGTACCAAGAATGGTTTATTATGTATACCAACTAATGTAATACTTGTGATAACACTGTGAGTTGGATACTATTATTATCCCCACTAGATAGACAAGGAAACTGAGACTCAAAGGGGCTAATGACTTATCCAAGGTCAAAGCATTGGTAACTGGATGAGAAAGGATTTGAACCCAGGAGGTCCAGTTCAAAGCCCATGCTCTTAACCAATGTGCTATCCATAAATAATAACCAGATAGATTCTCCTACGTAGACAGAAATTAAATCACCTAGTGTGCTTGTTTGCAGATTTTATATTTACATGTTTATTTATTCATTCAGCATTTACTGAGTGCCTTTTATGTGCCAGATCCTCTATCCAGCACACCAAGGATCCAGGGATATTTAAGACAAGGGCCTGCTCTCTGGGTTGGTGGGGAGACGAATGAACAGGTACAGTGAGGTAGAGGGAGGACGTCAGAGGGGTTGAGCAGGTGAGACATTATCTAAATTAAGGTTTACCATGTTCATTCTCCCTGCTGTGTGGACAATAAACCTTAGGAGGGTGAGGGTGACAGTCAGAAGACCAGTGAAGGTTAGTGCAATAGATCAAGAGAAAGACACACTGGTGGCCCGGGCCAGGGCAGTGGCTGGGCAGTTGCATTACAGGGAGTCAGTGGTTTGGCTGAGTTCTCTGTGTGAATGGGGACTCCCACTAACTCCTGGCTCTCCCACTCACTGACCCTGTTAGTCTCTGGGCAGGTCGCTTCCTCTGGACCAATGTGAGGTGGGATGCTTGGGTCAGAATGACTCTACTGTTCCTCTCATCTCTAAGGCTGAATGTCATTACCTTGCTTACGTTTCACCAGTGACTTTCTGTAGCTGTCTAAACTCCGTGCCGTGGCCCTGTATGATCCCATCTCCCTCCTACGTCATTTTCTGCCACTTTCCCTATTGTTAATCTACTCCAGACACACCGGCTTCCTTTCTGTTCCTCAGAGACTCTCACTTGGCCCTACCTCAGTGCCTTTTCACCTACTATTCCCTCAGCCCAGGAAGCACTTTCCCTAGATCATCACTTGTCTAGGTCTTTCTCAACCTGATCTCAGCTCAAATTTCATCCCCTCAGGCCATTTCTAACTACCTTAACTTAGATGGAACCCAAACTTACCACATCAATTCTCCTAGATTACATTTCTCCTAGAATTTAGAATAAACCGAAATCATCTTATTTAGTTGTTTTCAGCTTTATCATCTGCTTCCCAATACAAAGTCAGTTCCATGAGAACAGAGACCTTGTCTGCCTTTGTGCATTATGATATATCCAGTGCTTAGAGCAGTGCATGGTCAGTACATAGTAAACACTTGATAAGTATTTGTTGAATGATTGAGTGAATGAATGAACAAATGAGCCATCTTTCAGCTTTTTGTAAAATATAATCTAAAATAGGACATTATGCACTTCCTGAATCAGAAAAAAAATTTTTTTTTTAATTTAAATAGTTAAAAGCCCGGATTTAAGGAAGGGAATGAACATGCATTCTCCTGAATTAATTTTTTGTTTTAAATCATGAAGTCATAGACTGTTCAAATTGGGTGGGAACCATCTTGGTCTTTAGAGTCAGGCAGACCTGGGTTCAAATGCCAGCTCTGTTGCTTGCTAGCACACGTGGTCACTTAACCTCTTGAGCCTCAGTTTCCCCACTATAAAATGGGGGTAATAATGGCTACCTTAGAGGGGGCATTAAATTAGACATTAGATATAAAGTGCTGGGGGCACAGCTGGCGTTCAGTAAATGTTAATTCCTCCTACATCCACCCAGGGACTTTGTGGGCACAAGCCTGTCTCACTCTCCAGGCTGTGACCTCCCGAGGACAGCCTTGTCTTCAGTTTTTCCTCTGTGGGACTGTGCAGGTCCTGAAGACCTATATATGTTGAACAAATAATGGAACCTACTCCAAGACCCTCATTCCACAGAGAAGGAAACTACAGCCCAGGGAGACAAAGTGACTCTCACACACAATGTGTGTGAATGGCAGAGTGTGGCTTAGAGCTTGGCTTAACTTAGAGCCCCGGGCTTTTTTATCACCCCCCTCCCATTCTCTGCTGCCCTGGTTTTATTCATTGTTCACACGCAGCGTTCTGGGTCCTGTCCCTGGTTTTGTATGCATCCACATAGCTCTCCGAGGCTCAGGGGGGATATTTAGGCTGCGAGGAAGCCTGTGCCAGAGCTAGTAAACAAAACTGAAATACTTTGCAAGCTTTATAAAAAGTGTTCCAACAGGCTTACAACTGGCTTATAATGGTAAACTCTGAAATAAATTCTCAAAGACTAGAAGTACAGGCAAAGAGTCACACTATTATATTCACCAGCCCTCAACTATGCTCCTATATCATTCTGTTCAGTTCATAATGTTTCCTGATGCCACCCCAGTGGCTGGCCTTATGCTGAGCCCTGGACCCTGGAAGACCAGTGACATCACATGAGGGGGTGGGAACAGATATGGACATGGGCAATGACCACACGATGTAATCTGAGCAGAGACAGAGAAATACAGGAAGCTGGGGGAACCAGAGAAGGAGCACCTAGACCAACTTGGCTGCATGGGGGGCGGGGGTGGGCTTCCTGGAGGAGGTTATATCTGAGTTTCACTTTTTTCTGTGAGAGAAATATTTTCTTGCCCTGGTAACATGACTTTCATCAAACCTGGAAAACGTGTAGGTGAGGGGAAATGAACTACCCCCAAAGCACTTTAGTTTTGATTCTTGGAGGTTTAGGTAATTCTGATTTGCTGATCAGATCCTGATGTGGGCATTTTTACCACAGTGCCATATATATGATCCTGAAAACAAAACAAAACAAAGTAAAGCAAAATCCTTTTGCAAAATCACATGGTGTAAATTTGAAAGGGTTTAACAAACAAATTTGGAGCAGATCATTTAAAACCTATGGGTCTTTGTAAGCAGAGCTCTAACAAAAACAGCACCGAGGGCTTCCCTGGTGGCTCGGTGGTTGTGAGTCCACCTGCCGATGCAGGGGACATGGGTTCGTTCCCCAGTCCGGGAAGATCCCACATGCCGCGGAGCGGCTGGGCCTGTGAGCCATGGCCGCTGAGCCTGTGCGTCCGGAGCCTGTGCTCCGCAACAGGAGAGGCCACGACAGTGAGAGGCCCGCGTACCGCAAAAAAAAAACCAAAAAAACCAGCACCGATCCCAATAAAAGAGCAGCGGGGCTAAATCACCAGCAACATTTGCTCCCAGACTCATGGTCACTTTGTCCTAGCAGACCTGAGTTTTTTTTATTTTCACCCAGATGCAGGATCTTTTTTTTTTTTTTTTTTTTTTTGCTGTACGCGGGCCTCTCACTGCTGTGGCCTCTCCCGTTGCGGAGCACAGGCTCCGGACGCACAGGCTCCGCGGCCATGGCTCGCGGGCCCAGCCGCTCCGCGGCATGTGGGATCTTCCGGGGTCGGGGCACGAACCCGTGTCCCCTGCATCGGCAGGCGGACTCTCAACCACTGCGCCACCAGGGAAGCCCCAGATGCAGGATCTTTATGGCATTTGCCTCTAACAGAGGCTAGGTCCACCAAAGTGAAAAATCTAAGGTTTAGACTTCTTCAAAAACAACAACAAAAATTTTTTTCTTAAACACCAGAGGAGGTATCTGTACTCTCCACTTCCCCAGAGAGCCTAACATTGGAAGGGATTGTGGTTCATGAAGCCACTAAACCAGTGACGACTTTTACCAGAGAAAAGCACTTCTGCAGGATTTTCCGTGTTTTTTAAGCTTCATAAAATGCTACAACTTCCTCTTTAGTGGTGAGAAGGTGTGCTCCTAATTGCTTCAAAGCATGTACAGGCTGGAATACACTGCATAAGAATCAATATGACTTCCACATAATATGGACACTGTACCCCCTTTACCAATCCTGTGTGTGCTATTCCTATGAAAGGAATACACATTTCAGCATAACAGACTCTTTTGAATCTTCCTTGAGGAAGGAAATTTAAAGTGGTTTCTTCTTCGGGAAGTTTTCAGAGACCCTCTGGCCTCTCCATTCTTCGGGCTAATCATCAGAGCCCACTCATCCTTTACAACGCATGCGATAAGGTACACTCTTGCATAGTCTTTTTTTTTTTTTTAATATTTATTTAGGGCTTCCCTGGTGGCGCAGTGGTTGAGAATCCGCCTGCCGATGCAGGGGACACGGGTTCATGCCCTGGTCCGGGAAGATCGCACATGCCGCGGAGCAGCTAGGCCCGTGAGCCATGGCCGCTAAGCCTGCGCGTCTGGAGCCTGTGCTCCGCGACGGGAGAGGCCACAACAGTGAGAGGCCCGCGTACAGCAAAAAACAAACAAACAAACAAAATATTTATTTATTTGGTTGTGCCGGGTCTTAGTTGCAGCAGGCAGGCTCCTTAGTTGTGGCTCCCCGGCTCCTTAGTTGTGGCATGCGAACTCTGAGCTGCAGCATGCATGTGGGGTCTAGTTCCCTGACCAGGGATCGAACCCCGGGCCCCCTGCATTGGGAGCGCAGAGTCTTAACCAATGTGCCACCAGGGAAGTCCCTCTTGCATAATCTTTTCTCCAAACTTCACAATAGTTTTGTGGATTAAGACATGTAGGTGACAGATACCACCTTAGTGGGGAGGGTGATGAAATTATCCACTGCTGAGGGCCCCCAGGCTACAAGCCTTGTGCCAGACACCTGCCATATGCCACCTAATTTCATCCTCACCACGGCCCAGTGAGGCCAAGGAGGGTTTACTTCCAAGACAGTTTGATGTTGTCTTCACTTTTCAGGGGAAGAACCTGGAGCTCGGGGATATTAAGGTCATCTAGCTGAGGTGTGATAGGGCAGGATGGGGAACCAGGCCTTGTGTGAAGATAACCTCCTGTGGTCTTTCCCCAGCGCCTCAGGGAGCCAAACCAGCAACTGGCAGCAAAATGGATGAGGTTATCTCTGCTGCAGAACAGCCCTTGAAAGCCTGAATGCCTCCCAGGCTGAGAGCAGGAAGCTCACATCTCAGCAGGACTGTGAGAATAACGATTCCTATTTAGTGAACATTTATCATAAGCCAGGCACTGTGCCAAATGCCTTGCAATATTATCTCCCTCAACTTCTCCCAAGCCCTGTGAACTGAGGGTTTTTAAACCTGATTTCCAAGTGAGGAACTTGAAGCCAAGAGTTCTGTAACTTGCCCCAGAGGCTTGTTAAGCAAAGGGCTGGGATCTGAATCCACATCCCACTGACTCCGTGTGCATCTAAGGGCTGCTGGAATCAATGAAGCCTGACAGGGCTGAGACAGCTTCCTGTTTGTCTGGGCGTGTCCTTGGAGGCACCAATGACCAAGGGCAAGACAACCTACCCGTGACAAGCTAAGAGACTAAAACAACCACTGTGAACATACCCGCAAGCTGAGACTTTGACAGGAAAAAAGAAATGAAGATTTCATTGGAGAGTAGACAATATTGTCCATCTCTGCCCCGTCTGTGTCCAATCCCAACCCCCATGTGGGAAGGGTAAAGGGGAACTTCTTCCTTTCTTTTCTTTCTTTTTTTTTTTTTGCGGAGCACAGGCTCTGGACGCGCAGGCTCAGTGGCCATGGCTCACGGGCCCAGCCGCTCCGTGGCATGTGGGATCTTCCCGGACCGGGGCACGAACCCGTGTCCCCTGCATCGGCAGGCGGACTCTCAACCACTGTGCCACCAGGGAAGCCCCACTTCTTACTTTCTTAAACCAACTGAGGGGGTTTCCAGGGAACCATCCAGAGAATGTGTTTTGTGTGCCTTAACATTTAACGGGTGTAGAACTAGTCCCTGACCCACACCTGAAAACGTCTATGGGTGAGAGGCTTGGCTAGAGCACCCACTCGTGGCCAAGTCGTGAGATGGAGTGCTTTGGGAAGGGCCCAGGTTCTGGCTGGGCAAGAATGCCTGGGTGTCTCCTAGGGCCAGGTGTGTCTCCATGGAGAGGAGCAGGATTAAGAGGACCTTCTAGAAGGGCAGGTGACCCCTAGAGGGGTTGAATGGGAGCTGAACTGTCAGTCAGAAAGGCAAAGCCATGTCAAGGTGCCATAGGTGGGAGATCCCCAGGGATGGGGAAGGGCTGTGGGGGACCCATGGACCCTCCCACAAGACAAATGCCAATGATCGGACAGCTATCTTGAAGAAGGCCCCAATGCCAAGTTATGTCTGCACCTGTCAATTTTGACTTTGGCTGCTAGGATCTCACCTCCCGTCCACTTACACCTAAGGGAGGTTTAGAGTGTGTGTGCGTGTGTTGGGTGGGAGGGAACAGCAGCTAGAGAATGGGAGAGGAGGTGCCCAGCCCACCAAGGGCACCCACTTAGAGACCACTGGACTCAGCCACTGCCTTCTGAGGCCAAAGGGATAATCATTCAAGATACTTAATTTTCTTGTAGTGATGAAATATTCTACATGTGGAATAAATCCCCCTTTTCTTTTTTAGTATCCCTTTAAGCATTGCCACTCCTTTGTCCTGCAATAGGAGTAGGAGGTGCCTGTTGCTTTTTTAAAAAAATTCATTATTTTTGTGCCTGTTGCTTTAAATTAACATCTGGCTACGCCGTGGCTGCTCAGTTCCATCCCTTACTTTTTGTGAACAGAGGTGTTCCTGAAGGAAAAGACCTGCTCTAGACGGGAATTCCACGTGCCTTAGATGGGAGGCGGCCTGGACATGGTGGAATCCGGCACTGAACTTCAACTCTGTACCAGGAAATTTCTCCTGCTCTTGGGGAGATGATTGAGGAGCACTGTGTGTATGAAAACGTGAAGGAAAATGCCTGTCTCCTCAGGCAGGCTCACAGGTCACTGTATCTCTGTGACGTTCCCAGGGAGACTGCGTCCAGCTAATCAAGCCCCAGAGAGACCCCAAAACAAACATCACTAACTTTTGGATGAGTGGGAGGCATATTGCTCTTACAAGAAAATAGATATTAGTTTTTCCTTTTCACATGTGTATTCATTTATTAACAGACATTTTACTATGAGCCAGGCACTGTGCTCCATTCTGTGTATAACTTGCAGATTTAATAAGAGCCTTTTGGGAAACCAAGAAATATCACTTCACTAAATGTACATGCAAATTTTCAGACACATCCCGATTTCAAAAAACAATACAAGGAGAATAATTCATGTCTGGGAGGTGAGGCGCTAGAGCAGCTCTCTTGGATGGGACTGCTCTGTGCCATCCTGGTTCTCACCAGGCCTCTCTCAGAGCTGGAGCGTGCACCTGGTTACCCTACCTTGGCCTGGATCCAGCTCCAAAGCTGCCAGGAGCCCTGGGAATCAAATGCTCAGGACCTTGCCAAGGCCCTACTACGCCATCTGGGCAAGACCTGGATGACAGAACAGGGTGGGGTCCACATTTCCAGATGGCTCCTATGAACAGCTCAGTTTCTGAAAGCAGTCCATCAGATCTCACCCACTGACGTATCAGGCTGGGATAGCGGGTGCCTACAGGATTTGCTGGGACTAAGAGATTCAAGATGGATGACAGTGCAATATTCCTTAAAAACATTTCTTATTATTACATAAGCAACTTCTCCTTGTTGAAAGTTGAAAAATACAGAGAAAGCAAAAGAAAAATAGCTATTAAGATCATCACCCAGAGATAAGCACTTTTATCATTTTGGTGTGTAGTGTGGAAAACTGATCCACCTTCCCCCTGCCTGCCTGCTGCCCTCAACACACACACACACCACATGCACATATATCACACTTGCAAACACACACTCTCACATACTTCCACAACACTACATGCATGCACATCACACGCACAAACCTCACATACATACCCACCTCACATACATCAAGAAGAGAACTAAAGCATTTAATAAAATCCTTATTAGAATGGTCAATCTGAGCCCCTCCTTCATTTGAAGGAGAGAACCAAGGGGCAGAAGTTTCCAAGCTTCAACGGATCTAAAAACTACCTGGAAACATGTTAAAAGCACAGATATGTGTTCTCACCACCCCCTCCAGGAACTTGATTCAGCAGGTCTGGGGTCAGGGTGGACTGAGTAGATGGATCCAGGGGGTGACTGTGGTGAGGACTGGATTTCTGTGGGACTGGAATGGAGGCAGGTGAGAGGCTTGTGAGAAGGAGGCTTTTGGAGGAAGAGAGGTATGAATCTCAGAGCAAGTGAGGGGAGGTTAGAAACTGGGGTGTGCCCTGTGGGAACCTCTCTTTTATGAAAAATCCTAAGGGTTTCCTTCCCATATGCTGGGAAATGTCAAGAGAGGGAGAGCCTTGACCTTCCCCTTGGACACTGTAGCACCTTTTAGGATTGTCCCAATCCTTCTGTGTAGAAAGGTTTATCCCCTGCCCAGTTGGATGTGTAATTAGGGGGACTGAAGGGGCAGAGAAGAGGGGGAAAAGGGGCCCCGTTTCCTTCCCATCTGCTCCAGGGCTTCTGTGGAGAAAGGTGTTCACGTCCCATTGAGGGGGCTATAGCCCAGGTCCCAAGGCAGAGACCTATAGCCCAGTGGATAGTGGCCCAAACAGTCAGGAGTGCTCCTGGGTGGACAGTTTAAGAGAGGCAAGAAGACTGAAGCTCCTCTGACCCCTGCCTGTTAGAAAGAGTTTCACTTTTGAAAGGAGAAACAAAAACACCATGAGTACCAGGTTGCCTGTAGCCCACTTGGTGTCTTTGTGCAAATTAGAAAAAGGCACACTTCCTCAAGACACTTAACTTGCATCTGTCACAGACTGTCATGATATTATGAGAAAGCAAGCACTTGACTACCATCCACTGGAAAACTGTTATAACAAGCATACAACTCTCAGGGGGGAAGAGCACGACCTTAGGAAGGGCACCCTGACATGCTGCATGACTGCGTGGGACTTGCTTACAGGTGTCTGTGAATTTTACAGCTGAAGAAGCTGAGCTGAGAGAGGATGAATAAATAACTTGACCAGGGTCACACTGCCGGTTAGAGGTGGATTCAAACCCAGCCAGTCTGACTCCAGAGCCCAGGCTGCGCACCATCAGGCCACTGTTTCTTTCTCTTTTTTGTTTTTTTTTGGCTGTGCCACATGGCTTGTGGGACCTTAGTTCTCTGATCAGGGATTGAACCCAGGTCCCCACAGCAGTGAAAGCACCAAGTCCTAACCACTGGACCCCCAGGGAATTCCTAGGCCACTGTTTCTATTGGAAATGTTTGTTACTCCCTCACCTTCCTGAAAAAACCTTAACTATTATCCTTAAAAATGTCAAATTTTAAATTTCAAATATCACCCCTGCTTACGCTGCTTTCTTTGACCTCACCATGTTCAATTGGCCATTCCCTCCTCTGAACCCCACTCGTGGACTGTATCCAGCCCTCTATTGAAGCCTTATCTTAATGAGTGAATTTGGCAAGTTTACCATCTGTTTCTACTCTCAGACTGTGAACAAATTCTTCAAGGGCTGCTGGGGAGACTGAGGAACACCAGCTCTGAGCCCCCAGAGCCTGGCACTGAGCCAGGCACAGAGGAGCAGCTCGGTAATGATGGATGAAAAGAACTGAAATGAACTCTCACGTGAGGGGATTGGACACAAGGCCCTCCAAGGACCACCCCAGCTCTGACCTTCATGAGTGCTTAACTCAGTGTTTGATGGTATTTTAAAATTTTTATTCATTTATTTATTGGCTGCGTTGGGTCTTCGTTGCTGCATGCAGGCTTTCTCTAGTTGGCAGTGAGAGGGGGCATGTGGGCTCAGTAATTGTGGCTCACAGGCTCTAGAGCGCAGGCTCAGTAGTTGTGGCGCACAGGCTTAAGTTACTTCATGGCATGGGGGATCTTCCCGGACCAGGGCTCGAACCCGTGTCCCCTGCATTGGCAGGAGGATTCTTAACCACGGCGCCACCAGGGAAGTCCCCAGTGTTTTATTCTAAACCTCTGCCAATGCTGGAGGGCAGAAATCACAGCCGTGTACAACAGAGGGAGGCAGGATAAAGAGTAAATGCCAGGAAATGGCAATCACATCTGCTCAGAAGACATCAGAGTGATTAGATGGAAATTGCTCTAGAAATTGTGGAACTTCTTGGGAGGCTCACAGGAGCCCATGAAATACCACTGAATGCCTGAGGGCTCCCCAGGCAGAGTGGCGGGAGAGAAGCTGTCAAGGTCATGTCCAACTTTGAAATCCCCAGTCGCTACTCCATGAATAGGTTTTCAGGAAAGGAAGAAAAAAGCAATGGGCTGTCATTCTAATCAGAGGACATAAATAATGCTCTCACTAGAAAAAGGTCAGGGGCTTTCTGTCAATTTCAGTCAAGTGTCCAAGGACATCCTGTGTGTTCAAAACTTTTGGGGGGAAATAGTGAGAGATTAGTGAGCTCAGGGGGGTGACAAGACACAGCTAGTGAGACCCCTGGTTCCATCCCGTTCTCTGCACTTAGTGGAATGTAACCGAACCCCCCCCCCATAGACTGGGTCCCACCATGAGAGAAGAGGCGACCTTCTTGCTCCAGAGCTCAGGGGAATCTCGAGGAGTCAGTGATGTCCCTTACCCTTTAGATTTTATCAGGACTGAGCTCTATTAATCTGGGGCAGCTAATATACAGTGACTCGTACTTGATGATTTAATTTCTTTATAATTCTGTCTGATTCACTCATCGTTTGAAAAAAAGCATTCTCAATGCACGCAAAAAGATTCACAGAGTTGATCTCGCCCCTTCATTAACTCATTCAGTATGTTTTTCTTGCACGGCTGTCATGTGCTCCTGGGCCAGCTCGACAGCATCTTACCTTTGTCCTTCTCCTCACCCACTTGGAAGGAGTCCCCAGCACCCTCCTAAGCCAGAGGTCCTGATGCAATTCATTAGTGGCCTCTGTCCCACCTAGACCAGGGTCTAAGAATCAAGAGGGATTGTGCCACTCAGGACCCAGAGAAGCAGCCGCTCAGCTGCTGCCCAGGCACAAGGGGCTGCTTCCTCACTGGTCAGAACACGCAGGGTGGGGGGCACACACATGGGGGCAGAAGTACCTTCAGACCCTTTGGCGTTGCTCTAAGGGACTGTCAGTCCAGAATCCGTATCTTCATAGCAGAGGACATAGCAGAGCAGTAATATTTGTTTTTGTTCCCAACGAAGGAATGAGGAAAATACATAAAGATAGTAAAACATCCCCTGTAATTCATCATCAAGAGATAATCACTTTTAACATTTTTATGTTTACTATTTCAGTTTTTAAAAAAAAATTTGTATATAGACACATCCATCTATTTTTACAAAAATAGGATTCTTCTGTAATTCTCTTTATGACTCCCTTCCAAAGCATAAATTATTGTGACTATTTCCCCATGTCTCATATTTCATAACATTGCCTAGTATGGATGTAACAGTTTATTTAACTTACTCTCTATTGACATCTAAGTTACTTATAATGTTTTTCCTACTGTGCGCAGGGTGAATTTTTAAAAGACATGATAGGTATTTCTTGTTAACTCACTGTGTAGCCCTCTCCCCTGGTCTTTCCTTCTGTGTTTCCACCACCAGCTTGTCAGCCAAGCCAGAACTCTGGAGTCAGTCCCTCCCTGCCTCGCACCTCCCCATCCAGTCAGTCACCAGTCACCCAGTGGTCTCTTCTTCTCCAGGTCCTCAGCCCTAGCTCAGACCTTGTCCGTTCTCTCTGGACCATCACAAAGGCCTGGCCTCCCAGAGACTCCCCTCAATTCCTCCTCCTCCCCACTCCGAATCATCTTGGACCAGGATGATATTCAGTTTGCTCATCTACTGTCCTTGGGGGCAGGGAACGAAGCCAAAACTCCTAGTCTTGGCAGAGGGGGGAGAACCGTGTTTAATGGGGATGGCTGTACCCATGTTTTGAGGAGGCCAGCTTCTGGGTATAGGGGAGAAATTGGTGATGGGGTGTCACAACGAGAATGTTCTTCTGAATCTCCGGGGTGCCTGTTGGGAGGCCTCGGGGGATCAGTCAGGGCACTGTCTGGGCTGGCTCTGCTACCAGGAGCTCAGCCTTTGGCCGCTGGCCGGCGCCCTTCCCATGCCTTTCCCCTGCGCATATGTTCTTTCACAAGTCCTCACTCTGGCAGGGGCTCAGGTCCTCCCAGGAGAAGCTCAGAATGGGAAGCTAAAACCCCATTCTGGGAAGATGAAGGCCCTCAGGGCAGGAGAGGCTGTGCCTGTCTAAGGCTGCCTGCAGTGGCATGCAAATGCCACTTGGGAGTTTGGTAATCCTGTAACTTGGGCTCCAGACCCTTCTTTAGTCCTGAGAAGTTACACTTCCTCTTGGGTGCAGAGGGAAAATGACCTTATGTTTTCCTTCCAATCAGGGTCAACTCAGAATCTCAGACTGTAGAAAGACATGAAAGGCCTTTTATTCCAGCCTCTCTGTTCTCTATTTAATGTTATCTCCCCAGAGTATTCCAAACAAAGCCAGCTCCTTCCTATGCCCTTCCTTCCCAGGAAGGCTTTTCAGCCTTTTCAGGCTTTCAGATCTTTAGAAACTCTTCTTGGACCGTGAGGGGGAGGCCCTTTCTCACATCCTTGCCTTTGCTTTGTAAGTTGGCTCTGCCCTTCCCCATCTTGTCCACCAGGGCAAATTCTCATTCCTTCTTCAAATCCTGGCCTAAGGTCATTTCCTCCTTCTTTGTATCTCACAGACTGAGTTGATCTCCCACAGGGTCCTGAGCTTCTCTTTTTCATTTGTAACTGTTAGTTTACTCATCCACATTCTGACCCTCTTCTCTACCCATTCCTGTCACCATGGACACTTCTGAGGGTGGTATCCAGGCTGACTCATTTCTCTATCACTAGTGCCTGGCCAAGGACCTGGCCAAGAGAGGACGCCTGAATGAATGGATGAGAAGGGAAGAAAGGAGGGTCTCAGACCACTTTAAACAGCAAGAACTCCTGGACCACCTTTGTTATCCCAGGTCCCTGATTTTCTTAGGCCCTCCCTTATCCCTGATCCTACTGGATCCTCACAGCAGCCCTGAAGTGGTTTAGGGTGGGGACTTGCACCCTGGTTGGCAAATGAGGAAGCTGAGGTCCCAAGAGGAGAAGTGACTTGCTCAAGGTCATTCAGAACCCCTTGTGGGAGACCAGTAACTGTTTCCTTCCTCCCTCACCTCCTCTTCCTCCACTCCTCCCACCTGACTCATTTCCCTCATTGCTGCAAGAGCAGAGCTGGGATTCTCCGTGAGATGTGAGGGATTTTAGAGGCCTGGAAGCAGTTCTGGGCAGTGAAGTCTGTGGGTGGAGTGCATGCAGACTCCCTTGTGTGTTTGTGAGGGAAGGGCGATACTGGCTCCCAGAGGACCCCAGAACACCCCAGAACAAGTTTGGCACAGAGATATCTCCTATGTCTCCTTTTCACTCCCTAGTCCTGAAAGGGGGATCCCAGATGGTCCCCCAGTGTCCAGATAGCTCCACCCATGTCAGCAGAGTCGACAGAGTGCTGTGCCAAGGCAGACACTCATTAATCATATATTGAAATTGCTGTGTGACCTTAGGTAAGTCACTCAACTTCTCTGGATCTAGAAAATTTAGAAGCTTGGAGTCCTATCCTTAGGAACTAGGGACAGGGACAGATTGTTGTCTCCCAAATTCTACAGGACTGCCACAAGGAAAGGGGGTCATACTTGTTTGTGTAGCTCAAGGGGCAGGATTAAGATGGATGAAGGAAGGTGGAGGAATGCAGTGTAGATTTGGGGTCAGTGGAAACGCTGGGCCATTTACTGAGCACTAGAGCAGCTCTAGAATGGAAGAAGCTCCCCGTGACTGGAGGTATGCAAGTAAGGACGCGGTGGCCATTTGGGGGCATAATGTAGAGGATGGTAGCATTGGACTGAATGACATGTGAGGTCTAACTCAGAGAGCTATGATTTCAGTTACCTTGGAAGTCCCCTTGGTGCCCAGCATGGTCTTTTGCCCAGGTTAGCAGGATAGTGATGGCGAAAGCTCAGGGTCAGAGCTGGCAGACCTGAGCGCTAGTCTTCACTCAGATTTGTAAATGTGGAGAGACTTTGGATAAGTGACTCCACCTCCCTGGGCTACAATTGCCTGATCTTAAAAATTGTAATAATGATCTCTGTCTTCCTGATCTTTCTAAATAATACTTGTAAGCTAGGAAATTCCATACAAATATCAAAGATTAGCATATAAAACAACTTTTTGTGTGTGTTTCCAAAAGTAATACATATTTATCATAGCAAATATGAATAAGACCAAAGAAGAAAATTTAGAATCAGCCATTATTCCACCACCCAGAGATAGCCAGTGTTAACATTTGGGCATATCTTCCTTTAGTCAATTTTCTATGCATGTATACATTCATGTAATTTTTAAACCAAATATTGTATCAAATAATATATACTATTTAGTACTCTGCTTTTATTTCTACTTAAGATATCTATATTTAAGTGAACATTTTCTCACATCCTTAAATATTCTTCTGCAGGTTTAACCTTTAAAAAAATGTTTTATTGAAGAATTGATATAATATAGGTACAGAAAAGCTCATGGATAGTAAATGTACGGCTCATTGAATTTTCACAAACCAAACTCATCTGTGTAACCAGCACCCAGATCAACAGAACAGAATTACCTGTCCCCCAGAGGGGTCCCTCAGGCTCCCTCCCAGCTACCACCTCCCACCCCTGGGGTTGCAGCTTCATACAAATTTTTTATTTTGAAATAATTATAGGGCTTCCCTGGTGGCGCAGTGGTTGAGAGTCCGCCTGCCAATGCAGGGGACATGGGTTCGTGCCCCGGTCTGGGAAGATCCCACATGCCACAGAGCGGCTAGTTCCGTGAGCCATGGCCGCTGGGCCTGCGCGTCCGGAGCCTGTGCTCCACAACGGGAGAGGCCACAACAGTGAGAGGCCCGCGTACCGCAAAAAAAAAAAAAAAAAAATTATAGATTCACAGGAAGTTGCAAAAGAGATATACAGGGAGATCCAGTGTATCTTTCACCCAGTTTCCTCCAGTGGCCACATTTTTGTGTAACTATAACACAGTATCAAAACCAAGAGATGGACATTGGTATCATCTACTGAGTACTCAGATTTCACCAGTTTTACACGTACTCATTTCTGTGTATGTGTGTCTGTGTAGTTCTATGCCACATTATCACTGGTACAGATTCATGTGACCACCCTTACAATAAAAATACCTAGTTGTTCCATTTCCACAAGGCTCCTTCCTGCTCCTCCTTTATAGCCACATCCACTCCCCCACTCCTAACCCCTGGCAACTGCTCATCTGTACTCCATAATTTTGTTCCTCCAAGAATATTATATAAATAGAAGCATACAGCATATAACCCTTGGGATTGGCTTTATTTTTTAAATTAATTACTTAATTTATTTGGCTGCCTTGGGTCTTAGTTGCAGAGAGTGGGCTCTTCGTTATGGCATGTGGACTCAGTTGCTCTGTGGCATGTGGGATCTTAGCTCCCCGACTAGGGATAGAACCCGCATCCCCTGCATTGGAGGGTGGATTCTTAACCACTGGACCACCAGGGAAGTCCCGGGATTGCCTTTTATAACACAGCATAATTCCCTTGAAATCCACCCAAGCTGTTGCATATATCAATAATTCATTCCTTTTTATTGCTATGTAGTATTCCATGGTGTGGGTATACCGTTCTTTGTTTAACCAGTCACCTATTGATGAACATTTATTTCCATTTCTTGACTATTGTGAATCACCTTTATGAATATCTGTGTAGTACAGGTTCTCTGTGAAATGCAAGTTTTCATTTCTCTGGGATAAATGCTGAAGGGTGTGATTGCTGGGGCATGTGGTAAGTACACTGTTTAGTTTTATAACAAACTGTCTAACTGTTTTCCAGCATGGCTGTTCCCTTTTGCATTCCCACCAGCAATGCACGAGTGATCCAGTTTCTCTACATACTTGTCAGTACTTGGTATCATCACTATTTTTCATTTTAGCTGTTCTGAGAGGTATGTGGTGGTATCTTGTGGTTTTAATCTGCATTTTACTGATGGCCAGTGAAGTTGAACATCTTTTCACATTTATTTGCCATCTGTATATCTTCTTCAGTGCACTGTCTGTTTTTGTTTCTTTTTTTGCCCATTTTCTACTTGGGGTGTCTGTTCTAGTTCTGTAGAGATTTGAGAGTTCTTTATATATTCTTAATACAAGTCTTTTGTCAGATATGTGGTGTCCAACTATTTTCTCCCAATCTACATCTTGTCTTTTCATCCTCTTTAGGGGGTCTTTCATGGAGCAAAAATTAAAATTCTGATGAGGTCTAAATTATCAATTTTTTATTTTATGGATTGTGCTTTTGATATCAAGTCATAAATCTTTTTGGCTAGCCCTTGGTCTTGAAGATTTTCTCTTGTTTTTTTTCCTGAAACTTATATAAGTTTATGTTTTACATTTAGGTCTGTGATCCAGTTAGGAACCAACTAGATCCTAATTTGAGTTAATTTGTATAAAGTGTGAAATTTGGATTAATGGTTGGTTTTTTTGGTTTGGTTTTGGTTTTGCCTATGCACAGCTTATTTTTTTTTTTAATTATTAATAGACTTTATTTATTATTTTCTTTGCTGTACGCGGGCCTCTCACTGCTGTGGCCTCTCCCATTGCGGAGCACAGGCTTCAGACGCGCAGGCTCAGCGGCTATGGCTCACGGGCCCAGCCGCTCCGTGGCATGTGGGATCTTCCCGGACCGGGGCACGAGCCCGCGTCCCCTGCATCGGCAGGCGGACTCTCAACCACTGCGCCACCAGGGAAGCCCCCACAGCTTAATTTTTAATGAGTGGCCAATATTCTATCCTTAGACATATCATAAGTTACTTAAACAGCCACCCTATTGATGAATCTTTAGATTGTTTTCAATATTTTTGCTGTTATCAGTAGACGATGAATATCCTTGTAGCTAAATTTTATACTTTTCCATGATTGTTTTCTAAGAAGAGTGTTTTAGAAGTGGAATTACTGTGGCAAATTTTAGGGCATTGGGTAAGTACTGCCAAATTGCTCTTCAGGCAAGTCTCAAGGCACACCTGCGAACCCACACAGGTGAGAAACCTTACCGCTGTGACTGGGATGGCTGAGGGTGGAAATCTGCCCGCTCAGATGAACTGACCAGGCACTACGGCAAGCACACTGGGCATTGCCCCTTCCAGTGCCAGAAGTGCGATGGGGCATTTTTGAGGTCGGACCACCTTGCCTTACACATGAAGAGGCACTTTTAAATCCCCAAACAGTGGATATGACCCACACTGCCAGACGAGAATTCAGTATTTTTTACCTTTCACGCTGTCTTCCTGGTGAGGGGAGGAACCCAGCTGGAAAGCACTACAATCATGGTCAAGTTTCCAACAAGTTAACTTGTAAATGGATAATAAGGAGACATGAGGAAACCAAATGACAAAGAACAGATGGGGTCTGTGACTGGATCTTCTATCATTCCAATTCTAAATCCAACTTGAATATATATTCCTGGACTTACAAAACGCCAAGGGGGTGATTGGAAGTTTTGGATATCAAGATATAAATTAGACCCGTGAGTTGGGGAGAGGGAAGACCAAAATCCCTTGAATTGTTTCAATGCAATTTAAGTATAAAGATCACCTTGTATTCTCTTTGCCTTTTAAAAGCCATTATTACGATCTTAGAAGAAGAGGAAGAAATTCAGGTACAAAAAATGTGTTTTAATAGCCTAAACGATGGTGCTTGGTGAGTCTTGGTTCTAAACGTACCAAATGAGGCCAAAGTTCTCAAACTGCTGCATACTTTGACGAGGAAAATCTATTTTTGTCTTCCGATCTACATTTATGACCTAACTCAGGTAAATACACCTGGTCTACTTTAACCATTTTATGCAGTCTGTTATGCACTGTGGTTTCAGATGTGCAATAATTTGTACAATGGTTTATTCCCAAGTATGCCTTAAGCAGAACAATTTTTTCTATATAGTTCCTTGCCTTAATAAATATGTAACGTAAATTTAAGCAAACTTCTATTTTGTATATTTGTAAATTACAAAGTAAAAAAATGAACATTTTGTGGAGTTTGTATTTTGCATATTCAAGGTGAGAACTAAGTTTTAAATAAATCTATAATATTTTATCTGAAAAAAAAACTGCTTCATCATCAAGGAGATTCATAGAAAGGCTATGGAAGCAGTTACAACAGTTCCACACCAAGATGATGGCTATGTGAGGATTCCAGCCCGTACTGACCTAAAACAAGGAGCTTTCCTGTCCCTGGGGCCCCTAGATCAGGCATCCAGAGATTTTTACTCCCTGACAGGCAGGGTCGATGCCCCTATTCAGCCTTGAAGCAGTTACAGAAGACAGACCATCGCCCTTCTGTTTCCCGTAGAATATGGGAGTAAAATCTCTGAAGGGGGAATGAAACAGGAGGGAAGGGGGCAGGATACAACCTCTGAAAGAATGACATAGCCCTAGGACATGACATAAACTGATTAGAACCAAATGGGTCCAAGATGGCGGACAAGTCAACTTCCACTAGACCCTGAGCCTCAGTATATGCTCACTGTAACACAGCAGCAAGTTAAATGACACACCCACAGGCACCATGACAGTTCCAAGGCCAGGATCATAAGGATCAAAAAGTGGGTGGGTGGGGGGGGGGGCCTCCCTGGTGGCGCAAGTGGTTGAGAGTCCGCCTGCCGATGCAGGGGATACGGGTTCGTGCCCCGGTCTGGGAGGATCCCATATGCCGCGGGGCGGCTGGGCCCGTGGGCCATGGCCGCTGAGCCTGCGCGTCCGGAGCCTGCGCGTCCGGAGCCTGTGCTCCGCAACGGGGGAGGCCACAGCAGTGAGAGGCCCGCATACCACAAAAAAAAAAAAAAAAAAAAAAAAAGTGGGTGGGGGCTTCCCTGGTGGCGCAGTGGTTGAGGGTCCGCCTGCCGATGCGGGGGGCGCGGGTTCGTGCCCCGGTCCGGGAGGATCCCGCGTGCCGCGGAGCGGCTGGGCCCGTGAGCCATGGCCGCTGAGCCTGTGCGTCCGGAGCCTGCGCTCTGCGGGGGGAGAGGCCACAGCAGTGAGAGGCCCGCGTAACGCAAAAAAAAAAAAAAAGAAAAAAAAGGGGGTGGTAGCCCAATTTCTGGAAATCCCCGCCCCTTCACAAAATAGCTGGAATACCCCTCCCACTCATTAGCCTATGAAATTACCCACCCCTATAAAAACTGACAACCCCATACCCTGGTGCCTTTCTCACCTTCTGAGATGGCCCACACTGTCTGTGGAGTGTGTTTCTCTTTTCTTTTTTTTTTTTTTGAGGTACGCGGGCCTCTCACTGTTGTGGCCTCTCCCGTTGCGGAGCACAGGCTCTGGACGCACAGGCCCAGCGGCCGTGGCACACGGGCCTAGCCGCTCCGCGGCATGTGGGATCTTCCCGGACTGGGGCACGAACCCGTGTGCCCTGCATCGGCAGGCGGACTCTCAACCACTGCGCCACCAGGGAAGCCCCTATGTGTTTCTCTTTAAATAAATCCACTTCTTACCTATCACTTTGTCTCTCACTGAATTCTTTTTTTTTTAAGTTAATTTATTTATTTATGCTTGCATTGGGTCTTTGTTGCTGCGCACGGGCTTTTCTCTAGGTTCCACGGCATGTGGGATCTTCCCGGACCAGGATGGAACCCAGGACCCCTGCATTGTCAGGTGGATTCCTAACCACTGCACCACCAGGGAAGCCCCATTCACTGAATTCTTTCTGCGATGAGACATCAAGAAACTGAACTTCATTAAGTACTAAAACCAGGTGTTTTATCTCAGTTGGAAGACCGCGGGTTTTGGCCGGGTTCGAGTCCTGGCTGCGTGGGTTAGAGTCCCAATCTGAGGTGCACGGTTTCAGGACCACTGGCCTGCAGGACCCAGAGTCCCTTCTAAAGTCCCCACCAAGCCGATCTTGGCTTCTGTAAGGAAAAGGCCAAGGAGGCTGGCACTCTGGGATTCTCTGTTTCTGATTCTGTAAGGTTAGTGTTCTTAGTTTATTTCTGGGCTCCAGAAACAGACAGACCTACTTTTAAAATCTATATACTCTGTCATTTACCTGCTGTGTGACCTTGGACAAATTATTTAACCTCTTTGAGCCTCCGTGTTCTCAACTGTCAAACATCTTTTTGTATAGTGAGAATGAAATAAGTCAATATATAAGTATTAACCATTTGTTGAATTGGAAAAAAAAACCCACCTGAATACGTTAGTTTTAAAATTCTGTAAAACACAAAGATTGGAAGTTATTTCATCAGAGGGGACGATGTGAAAGCAATGGAGTCCTTGGTGACTGCCGAAAACCACTGCTCCTCCTGGCTCCTGCTTCTCTGAGTTTGCTCTGGGCTCTGTCCTTACGCGACGTCCCCACCCCCACCTCCAGGCCTGGGCTAGAGCGTCAACTCCAGGAATCGAGGGGGAAGAACTGTGCAGAGAAAGGAAAGGGGAGTGTCCCAGGCAGCGCCCTCTGGTGGCCGGTCTTAGACCTGCACTCAGCCCGGAGCTTGGCCTGCAGCTCCGTTCTTGCGGCGCGGGGCGGCGCCCCTGGTTCGCCCATCCGTCAGATGGGAACTCACGTTCCAGCCCCGCCTATGTAGCCACTTGCCACCTTGCATAGCAGTCGAAGACTGAGGAGCCGCGGGGGCCAGGGCTGGGTTTGCTCCACCTCTGGGTGCACTGTGGCCAGGCCTGTGGTGTTTTTCTAACAAACACTGGCTTAAAATTGTGTGGGAGCGGACCCTGAGCTCTGAGGCCTGGGGCTCACCTCATGGGCTGCCCTAATCTTTTGAGCCACTCTCTCAGCATCCTGTTGCCTTTGTCCCAGAGTTTTATTATTCCTGTCATCTCTCACCCCCATCTCCTAGAGAATGGGCTTCCCACCAGATGATTTAGCTCCCTGCCAGGACTAAGCAAGCTGTTTGGGCAGGTCTATCAAGTAATTATATTCATTCTCCTTTTTTTTTTTTTTTTTTTCCTGAACCAGAATCACTCTGCGGAGGAGTGGGAAGAGGACAGAGTCTGGAATAGGGCTTTTGAGTGCAAGTCCCAGGTTCTGCCACCCACTCTCCAGGTATCATTTTCCCCATCTGTGAAATGGGTTAGTGATTGGCCCTGCCCTGCTTTCCTCACAATAAGGTTGTGATGAGTACATGAGGTATGGGTGTGAGATGTAAGATCTGTGTAAACTTTAAAGTGTTGCCCAGACCCGATGATGCAGTAGAATCATCTGGATTTGTTTGTTTTCAAAATCTGAAAACTACTGTCACATGTGCGCACACACACACACACACACACACACACAAACACACACACACAAAATAGTGGAAGTTGGAAACATGTAATATTGAAGTAAAATTCTGGTACATTTGATAAAAACAAGATTTCTGGGCCTTTCTGGTGCTTGGTAAAGGTTTGTGCTTCATGCCACAGAGCAAGCAATGTGGAGCTGGCCGCGAGCTAGGCTTTTGCAGTCTCGTTCATAGGGGTTCCCAGACCCTCAGTTAGAAGGAGCCTCCTGATCTCCAACACATCTTTCAGCTGTGGAAGCATGCTCTGGGAGGTGGGACTTGCCCTTCTATAGCCAGTGGGGCTGCTGTTGGGGTGGGTGAGGTGGGGCACAGACTTAGACGCAGTGTGCAAGTCAGAGCAGAGGTGGGACCCTGCCAAGGAGCTGGAGAGGAAGAGTTGGACCCTCACAGGGGACACTGGCCCCTTCAGGCCTGTTAGTGCACACACCTGCCTCCTGAGGGGTAGGGGAGGAGGCAGGGGAGGGAGGGTCCTGTTGCGCAACTGGAAGTCTCAAGTCTGGTTTCTTGCTGAGCTTGCTGTGCAGCCTTAGGAAAGTCCCTTAACCTCTCTGGGTCTCCATTTAACCGTCAATAAAATGGATTTTATTTTTTGGATGTGTATTGATAACCAACTATGTGCTAGGCAACAGCCTGGGTGCTAGGGACCCTTTGAAGAGCAAATGTAGGCACAGTTCTTACCCTCAGTGTAAAGTGGAAGCTGGAAAAATAAGCAGAAAATAAATGTGATGAGTGTCACTCTGGAGGGAAGACGAGGTATTGGGTGAGCACAGAGGAGGTGCATCTAACCTTGCCTGGAGTAGGATGGGGAAGGTGGTCAGGGGAGACTTCCCAGAGGAGGTGGCAGGAACACTGAGGCAGGAAGGATAAGTGGGAGGTAATCAGGCTGGTGGGTGTGAGGACAGGCGAGCATTCACTGACTCCTCGCCTACTCCTTCGAGCGTCACCTTCCTTTAGAACATATTAACAAAAGGAAGTTCCATGTAGTCACTCCCGAGGGGTCTGCTCCAAACCTAAGACACACTCCCTCCAAACACCCATCCTGTTCCCCACCCCCATGTGTCTGCACAGATGTCGGATGGGGCCAGCCAGGGAAATTACAGTGTTTGTGTCTGTGTGTGGGGAGATTATTTTTAAAGCTTGAGCTAAGTATGACTTTGTCCACAGTCTGCGGGAATTACTAAAAAGCGACACCTTCCCCAGGGTCCCCTGGGTTCCAGACTGGCTTCCCTCTTCCCTGCTCTCCTCTGACTGTTCTCACCTGCCCCCACCCAGTGCCTGGCCTCCCACCAGCCTCAGTTCGCTGCTTGTAGGTCCCTGGGTCTGGAGGAAAGGCCCTGAGGGAAGGAGAAGGCCCCTGGCAGGACAGTGGGTCTAGGTCTTTACTCTCCAGGTTCCCAGCTGGGGCTGTGGAGAGACAAGGGGAGTCCTGGTGTGAGAGGTGTGTCTGTCTGGGGACCTGCAAGTCATTTGTCTGGACTGAGAGGAGAGTGAGAGGCTGAGGGGAGACAGGCCAAGCCTGCTGGGTGGCCGTGAGACAAAAATATAACAAGAGATGAGCTCATGTGCAGGGTGGCACCTCATAAACTTTAAAATACCGGGCACATGTGTTTCCTTTCAACTGTGCTTCTCTGCCTAGTCCCTTCAGACTGACCATTCTCAAGGAGGCTCTGGCTGCTGGCTTTGTCATTTGGCATCTTTGCATCTTCAGCTGCTCATGTCCCATGACTAGGTTAGCAGTTCTTTCACCAGGAAAGCCAGAGGGGGTAGAGGAGGGGCGACAGGGCTGGGGAAACCCAGCCTGTGACTTGGTTGTTTTGGTTATCTACTGCTGTGTAAGAAACCACTCCAACGTATAATGGCTCGGCACAGCAATCATTTTATTTGCTCACTATTCTGCAATCAGGACTGGGATCAGCTGGTTGGTTCTTCTGCTGCTTTTGTTGCAGTCACTTATGTGTGTAAAGGGTTGGATGGGGGTTGCTATCTGCTGGGATACTGGATGGCTTAGCTTTTCTCTCTGTATATGGCCTTAGGGCTTCTCCACATGGTCTCACCAGACTCCGTACATGGCAGCTCTGGATTCCCAAGATTGCAAAAGGGAAAGCTGCCAGAATTTAAGACTTAGGTCTGGAACTGACCCAGAGCCACTTCTATCGCATTCAATTGATTAAAGCAAATCACAGGCCCAGCCCAGATTCAAGAGGATGGTTCTACACAGGGTGATAATACCAGATGTGGTTCGTTAGGGGTCACCAATATAACAGGATATCACATTGGTTGGTAGAGAAGGCAGCATATGTAAAACACCTTATCCTTCAACTACCTTCTTTATGTCTCACGATCTTGCCTCTAGAATCATAATGTTAAGGAACTGTCCTATCAACATATCACCTTAAAATCACTTTTTTAAGTCTTTTTTTCATTTTTATTTTTATTTTATTATTTATTTATTTATTTTTGGCTGCGTCGGGTCTTCGTTGCTGCATGCGGGCTTTCTCTAGTTGCAGCGAGCAGGGGCTACTCTTCGTTGTGGTGCACGAGCTTCTCATTGCAGTGGCTTCTCTTGTTGTGGAGCATGGGTTTTAGGCACACGGGCTTCAGTAGTTGTGGCACGCAGGCTCAGTAGTTGTGGTGCATGGGCTTAGTTGCTCCATGGCATGTGGGATCTTCCTGGACCAGGGATCAAACCTGTGTCCCCTGCATTGGCAGGTGGATTCTTAACCACTGTGCCACCAGAGAAGTCCCAAAATCAGCTTTTAGAGTACATCACATCTGGGCCCCTGCCTATCTAGCAAGGACATCAGACAACAATCACAGATAAAGCCAAAGAGTAATGGTAGAATTTCAGACAGAGAGTGAGGCTGTCTGGGAGAGTGAGAAGCGTAGCAAGTTTTCCCTGCATCTCAAATTGCAGCAGGTCAGCCATTCCATCTTTGACTGCCAGGCCTGGGGAGGATGGCCATGGGATTGTTTCCTCAGCACTGAGTGTTGGGAGGAAGCTGTGTGGTGAGGCCATTTTGAAATGTTCTGGTGCAGAGGGTAGAACCTCATTTCAGTCAAATTCCTAAGCATAATGGCTTCTATGAGATCACCTGCTGAGAGCCGATGGTCACCAAAGAAACCCTGTCTGAGAATGTTTTGAGTCACAGCATGCTTATAAGCTTGACAAAAGAAAGAATTTTCAAAAAAAAAAAAAAAAAAAGGTAAGGTTGACCGTTGAACAACACGTGTTTGAACTGCATGGGTCCACTTATATGCAGATTTCTTTCACTAAATGCGTACTACATGATTCATAGTTGGTTGAAACCACAGATGTGGAACCATGGATACGGAAGGCTGGCTGTAAAGTTATACTAGGATCTTCGACTGCTTGGCGGGTTGGCTTCTCTAACTCCTGAGTTGTTCAAGAGTCAATTGTATTTCATATTATTTATTATATGGCACTTATTATATGCCAGGCACAATTCTAAATGTTCTATGTACATTGACTTTCCCACAACAACACTTTGAGGTGGCTACCATATCCATTATACAGATGTGGAGACTGAGGTTCAAAGAGAAGCTGAGGGACTTCCTTGGTGGTCCACTGGTAAAGAATCTGCCTTCCGGGCTTCCCTGGTGGCGCAGTGGGTGAGAATCTGCCTGCTAATGCAGGGGACACGGGTTCGAGCCCTGGTCTGGGAGGATCCCACGTGCAGCGGAGCAACTAGGCCCGTGAGCCACAACTGCTGAGCCTGCGCGTCTGGAGCCTGTGCTCTGCAACAGGAGAGGCCGCGAAAGTGAGAGGCCCGCGCACCGCGATGAAGAGTGGCCCCCGCTTGCCACAACTGGAGGGAGCCCTCGCACAGAAACGAAGACCCAACGCAGCAAATAAATTAATTAATTAATTAAAAAACAGACAAATAAGTAAATAAACTCCTACCCCCAACATCTAAAAAAAAAAAAAAAAGAATCTGCCTTCCAATGCAGGGAACACGGGTTTGATACCTGGTGGGGGAACTAAGATCCCACATGCCGCGGGGAAACTAAGCCCGTGTACCACAACTACTGAGCCTGCACGCCACAACTAGAGAGAAGCCCATGCACCACAATGAAGAGCCTGCACACCACAACGAAGATCCCACATGCTGTGACGAAGACCCGATGCAGCCAAAAAAAAAAAAAAAAAGAGAGAGAGAGAGAGAGGCTGAGTAGCTTAGCTGGAAGTAGCAGAGCTGCCCTTGAGCCAGGCAGCCTCCCTTTGGAGCCTGTGCCTTACCCACTGGCTCTTCTGCCCAAAGGAGCCCTTGCATCAGTGTCTTAACAGTATTAGAGAACCTAGCTTTTTTCAGCCTAGCGTAGGGCTTTTGTCCTTTGCCAGTGCAGGAGGGCCGACGTCTCGAATAATCACTCAACTTTGGAAAAGTTGCTTCCTCTAAGAATCAACTAATTAGAACATTTTTCTTGCCTTGACACTTCTGTTCTCAAAGCAGTTTCTCTTTTTCTGTCTTTCTGTATCATTCCTGTATTTAGTAATTATATATACATGTTACATGTACATATGTGTATATGTCAAGAAACATAAATGTATGCTTGTGTTCCTAATTTGGAATATTTTGAGTAATGGGTATGCCAAATAAAATAATAAATAGCTTTTGGAATTAAACAGTAAACACAGGAAGACTTTCCCACCCAGCTCAACAAACACAATAATCCCCATAAATACAACCACTGGGAGTTAAATAAATAAAAGAGAAGAATAAACACAGGGCATGTAACTTAACTAGATGGCTATTTGCTGTTGCCAGATGTTAAGTCTGGACCAACATTAGGTAGTGACATGAAGAGCAATGATCACTGCAATCAACTACCTGCAAGCACTGGCATTGGTGTGTGTTGGGCAGTATTGGACGCTGCCACCACTGGACATTTTCCCTTTGTGGATATCAGCCATTGGTGAGGGCTGTCATCGATGGACATTAGGTACTGATAAATATTAGGTATCAGTGGACATTTGCTCCTTGGTCAAATTAGCCCACACAGAACACTGAGCATCAGTGGGCAAGCCCTGTTAGCCTACGATGACCTCTACTGTCTTGGTGGACATTAGGTACGAGTAGAGGTAGGCCTCTGCCCCCCACATGCCTGGCAGTCTTGTCCAGAGAAACAACCTATGAGCTGGTTTGGAGGCAGTTGGTAGGTGTTAGTATCTCCATTGCCATCTGCCCTCTCTCTCCAAGAGGGCAACCCTTTGGCCCCTTGGCCATGACAATTTGGGGAAATCAGGGGGTGGTATGATAACGCCCATGGAGGGAAATTACTGGATTTGAAAGAGCCTAATCAGCTCCCTGAGCTACAGAGGATTTGGGTTTCATACAAATCCATACAGATGCTCTTTTGCCATATTGACCAACACAGGGCGTTTGTCTCTTCCTTCTCTGTAATGGTATGATTAAAGCACAGCAGGTCTGGCTTCATGGGCAGTGGGACCTTAGAAGGGTCCCATGCTTGGTTTAAGGCTCTGCTCTTGCCATCTTGAAATTCTTAATAATTTTGAACAAAAGACCCCACATTTTCATTTTACCCTAGGTTCCACCAATTATATAGCCAGATCTGAAGCACAGAATCCTGGCCATGTGGTCATGTCACCTGCCATGTGACCTTGGGCTGCTCCTCTCTGGGCCTCCATCTTCCCATCTGTGAAATGGGGCCAGGAGGGGAAGGATTTTATCTTTGGCTTTTCATGCTCTAGGATCTAGAATCCATGGTCTGATTGGAGATACTTAGAGCTGCGTAACTCCACCCCCCCTTTTGTTTTCCAACAGAAAAATAAATGGAGTCCTAGTGTTTTTGGTTTCTTAGAGCACCTCTGCCCTCTCTGACACATGTGAGCTGCACAGCTGGCCCGGTCACTGAGGTAGGGCATTCAGGAATGAGAGACTTGCCATATGACAGATGAAGCCAGGCACAGGCTGCTTTCCTCAGCTGTACGGTGACAATAACATCCAGGGCAGTTATGGAGAGGAAATGATAGCATGTACACCAAGTCCAAGGACATGTGCCCAGTAAATGGCAACTGAATTATTAATGAAGTACAGTGAAATGTTTGTGACCCAGCCTATGCTATGATGGAAAACTGTACTCAGATGTTTCCCCATCTCTAAAACTCAACTAACATGTGTGTTGAAGGCCTATTCCATGTTAGGTACACAGGGCAAAGATCCTGCAAACTACACTATTGTTCCTCAATTCTACCATCTTAAAGCTTTACAAAATACTCCAGTTCTGCATCCGTTATCAAAATATGAGTCTAAGACTACACGTTTCTGTCATCTAATTCATAATTCAGTGGTTGCACGAGGGAGGAAACAAGCGTTTCTGGAGTGTCTATTTTGTGCCAGGCACTGTACTTGATTCTTTACAAATGTTACTTCCTTCATACAATCCTGTGCAGGGAGATATTTTCATCCCCTTTTCCAGGCTTAGAGAAGTAAAGTAACTTGGCCAAGGTCACACAACCGGCTCGTGATGGACCAGGATTTTAACTCTTTTCTGGGAACTCCAAAACGGAATCTTTGCACTAACCTCTGTAATTCTGTAAGATTCCAATGACCTCATTCTCCGTCCCGGGATTCCAGGAAGGCGGAGGGTGGCCGGATGAAGGCGGTCGGCGAGGGGAAAGAGGGGCTGGCTCCGCAAACTGCGCAGGTCCACTTTGGCCTCCGAGGCCCCGGGCTCCGCGACCTCTCTGATCTGGGGTGTCTGGCCATGCGTGAGCACGAGGTGGCGCTGCGGGCTGAGAGTCTCCGGAGGGGCCGCGGGCCGGCTGCCCCGCGGGGCTTCTGCTTTCTCTACAGCACGCAAGGGCTGTGGGTGTGCGAGGTGATGCCCCCACCAGGAAGGAGAAGCCCGCACGGTGTGGCGGCGTCTGCCCACCCTCCCGCTGGAGATTCACCCCCGCCCCGTTTTGCAGATGTGGAAGCTGCAGCTCAGGGCGGAGGTGAACAGCAGTAGTCCCGGCCTCCCTTCCCCTGCTTTCAGCGCCACTTAAGTTTAAGACCCCTATGTTCCATGGCCCTCCCCAAGGACGCCTTCTTCAAGTGGGGCTTTAAAGCCACACTGGGTGAAAGTCCCAGGGATCTCTCCCTCACCCCTGTATTTGAGGCCTCTCTCGTCCCAAGGCATGTGGGAGGATGGAGTACCAATCTGAGGACTGTGAAGGCTGGGATCTCACTCTCACCCTCCCCTGTCCCCCATACTTCAGATCCTTCCCATATTGGCGGGGGCCAGCCTCTGGCTCAGGGAGCCCAAGCCCTGGGGGGCCTAAGCCACATGATGGGCAAGCACCCCAACCCTACCCATGGCCTGAATGTCCTGGGGTCTGTGCCACTGTTCACCCATGACCCCTCTCAAGTGCCAGCCACCTCTGTCCAGGTCCACTTGTCCTTCTCAACTCCATGGATGAGCCTCCTCCAGGGAGCCTTCCTAATCCCACCGCAGAGCTCTCACAGGTCCCTGTACTGCTCTTACAGTTAGGTGTCCTCCATGTGTCCTTCCCCCTCCCACCCCAGGAACATGAGTCTCAGGGCACAGAGTAGACAGCAGGAAAAACTTGGTGGTAGTGATGGTGATGGATATTCCTGCAGTTCTTGGCTAGTTAGAAGGAAGAACTTGCTGACAGCAGAGCCATTCAGATGAGCTGGAAGTGGGTTCCCTGTCACTGGAAGTGTGCAAACAGGAGTTAGGATACCACAGCAGTCAGATGCCAAGAAGGAACACAGTACTGTCGGAGCTCAGTGGAGGGAGGTGGACGGGGACCTCAGGGAAAGCTTCTCAGGAGGTGAGGTGGGAACTGTGTCTGTTAGGCTGGGAAGGAGTTGAGAGGCAGGGATGGGGGCAAGGGCCAGGTCCCAGAGTAACAGCCTGAGCAAAGGCAGAGGCATGCAGGGCCTGACAAGTTCATGGAGTTGGGGCATAAGGGAGAGGGGAAATGAGGAAGGCAGGCAGTGTTAGCTGCAGTGAAAGGTGCCACCCACCCCCGAGGAACTCCCTCCCTCACGTCACCTCACTCCCCTAATCCTGGGAGGTTATTGGGCTTTTCAGAGAGAACAATCTTGTCTCAATTCATCCTTGTGGCCCCAGGGCCCAGTCTAGGGAATGTCAGTGGATGCTGGTCAAATGATGCGAAGAGGGCCTCTTTATAGTGTTTATTAAACCAAGGACCAGGTGTTGGGTAGGGCCAGTGGGGGAGGACAGAGCTCTCATTGTCCTGTGGGTGTCCCTGTGGGACCAGCCCCCTGACGCCCACATGGCCACGTATGGCTGGCTTTCACCCAACACCTCCTCCCCCAACCCATCCCCAGGACACAATGTTACAAAAGCGAACAAATGCAATGTCTTTCTTCTTTTACAAATGGCATGTTTCCGTCCCCTGCCAGCAGGGACCTGGATGGGGCGGGGGATGGGGGGTGGTGGGGAGGGGGTGGGGGAGTGGGGGGGTTTGAAAGTGACCGTCCATTAAAAAGGCAACAACTTTTATTAACCCCATGCTAAGGAGAGAGCCCAGGGCTGGGAAGCTGAGATGCCACCCTGGCAGTGGAGCATAAACATGGGTGGGGTCTCCCCTACCTCCTTCACTGTATTCTCAGTAGAATGAGCTGGGCTGTCGGGCATAGGGCCAGTGGGGTCTGAGGGAGCTCAGGAGCTCAGGGCCTGGAGGGGCTCCAGGACTGCATCTAGAGGCCAGTGTGAGGTGGAGACCTTCGGCCTCAGGGGTCAATGGGCGCATTTCCATTCTTGATGCTGGGGGACACCCCCACCCACCCAGTGGGAAACTGGCAGGGCTGGGACTTGTATCCCTGAGGCTTCTAGAGGCTCCGAGGTGAACTGACTTAGCCTGTGCCACCCCCGAGGCCCTGGTCTTTCCTTCTGGGGACGACAGGGAAAGGGTACAAATGGCAGGATGTGAGTCTTGGAAGCAAGGGGGAGCCCAGAAAGGGGAGAAGGAGGGCATGATTTAGAGAAGAGAGAAAAGTGCAAAGGGGCCCTGCTGGGAGGCTGGACATTGGGTCCATTCACGCTTCTGCCACTGTAGGACCTCAGAATAGCATTTTTCCTTCCCTAGGCCTGAGTTTCCCCATCTGGCACATGAGGAGGTGGACTAGATTTTTTTCTCCAGTCCTTTCTATAAAGTTCTATCCAGAGTTCTAGGGGAAGAAAAAAGGATGAAGTAGGCCTCACATGCCCAGAGCAAAGAGAGGGCTGTGTCGTAAAAGAAACCCATGCCTGAGAGGCTGGACCTCTGCCCCGCAGCACTACCTCCCGCCCGCCCTCCTCCTGTCATGGGTCAGGTTGGTCCAGGCCTCAGGGAAGGCACTTTGGGGACAAGTAGGGAAGGACAGCAGGGGACTGCTGTCTGGTTTGGCATCGAAGACCCTCGGCTTATGGTCTGGGGAGCAACATAGACAAATGGGCGAAACCTTGCTCCTGGGTGTGGGTCCCAGGTCCAAAGTCCCTCTTTCAACGATGCTGCCACACAGGCCTGCAGAGTCCCTGCTGGCATTGGCACATTAAAATATAAATTACCCAGGACCCGAGGGAGCCCAGGGCGAAGTCTGTTACATGGCCCCAGGCCATACCATTCGTCACAAGGTATCAGAGCCCCCGGCAGCTAATTCCTGGGTGTGTATGCAGTGCAGGGCCACCTTGGGGGCGGAGCCAGGCTGCCGGGGGTAGGTGCCCTCTCGCACCAGGCGCCGGCACTGCATGCCCTGGCCCACGCTGACGCTCTGCAGCGCTGGGAGGTGGAGAAGCAGCTTCTCGGGCAGGGGCACCAGGCCCGTGCCTGACAGGTCCAGCTCCTGCAGGGAGCCCAGGCCTGAGAACACCTCGGGTCCTGCCCACTTGAGCTTGGGGTTGCTTGACAAATCCAGGACCTGCAGGCCCTGTAGCTCACGGAAGCCATAGGGTGCCAGCTGGGGGAGATGCTGCAGGCTGCCCAGCGACAGGTGTGTAAGGCCCGCCAGCCCCTCGAAGGCCCCTGGGCCGATGGCCGCCAGTGGGTTCCCGTCCAAGCTCAGGTAGCGCAGGGGCAAGTCCCGGAGGTCGGGCACGGTGTGGAGCCGGTTCCAGGCCAGGTTCAGGCTCTGGATGGTGGGCGCCGGCAGGCTGGCCCGCGCGGGGTGGGGCACGAGGCTGTGGAGGAGGTTGTGCGAGAGGTCCACGTGCAGCGCCCTGCCCTGGCTGTGGGTGGCGAAGGCGGACACGGAGACCTCGCGGAGCCGGTTGTGGCTCAGGTTCACGTCGCTCAGGGGCGAGCTGGTGAAGCTCTCGGCGGGCAGGGTGGCCAGGCCATTGTGGCTGAGGTCAAGTGACTCCAGGTAGCGAAGGCGGGAGAAGGCCGTGGGCGAGAACCTGGTGAGCAGGTTGTGGCTGAGATCCAGGCCGGCCAGCGTGGTGTAGCCTGGGCCTGCCAGCATGGACTCGTTCACCGTCTCCAGCCGGTTGGAAGACAGGTCCAGGTGGGCTGTGTCCAGGGGGATGGGCACGGGCACGATGTGAGGGCCCAGGCCACTGCAATCCACTCGCGTCAGGCTGAAGCTGTCGAAGAGGCCGAAAGTCTCCACCTCACACTGGCATCCAGGGAAGCAGGGCCGGGTGGTCTGGGCCTCACCGGCGGCCAGCAACAGCAGCAGGGGCCACAGCATGGTGTGGGCTAGAAAGAGAGCCACAGGTGAGGGCTGGCGGCAGGCACCCCATACCAGGTGGTTCTAAGCCACCCCGTAAGACACCAGCCGATGTGTGTAGGCACAGCTGCAAATTGCCACCAGCCCCTCAGTGCCCCCAGACGCTTTCCCTGAATACCCCTCCGTATATACTTCCTAGTCCCTATTCCTCTCTGGCCTTAGTCTCCCCATCTGTATGGTAAAGGGGGTTAGGCCAGATGGCTGGATTTTAAACTGGAAGCAGGAGAACCCTTCCTTAAATAAGGTTAGCAGGTGAAAGTGGGCCTGTTCTGGTTGAAGTGAAGGTGAGGGCCTGGAGCCTTCCTTGGATGTTAAGGAACCCAGTTGGAAACGCACTGGACAGGATGGGTCTTTGGCTGGCCTCTCCAGCTCTGAGGGTCTAGGGTTCATGGGTTCATCCTGACCCAGGCCCTACTGCGGAGGGGTCACAGCACCCCTAGCTTAGGGGTTAGGGTATTCCATTTACCTCTGCTGAGCATATGTTACATGCTGGGTGCTATGTGCTGGGTGCTGTGCTAGCTGCCTCCCTGCATGGTCCCACTTAACCCTCACAACCACAAAAACTGCAAGGCAGCAATGCTGTCACCACTTCACGAAGAGGGAACTGAAACTTAGAGAGGTTCAGAAAGTCATGCATGGCCACAGGGAAGTGGGAGTGGAACCCAATGGCTCACTGCCGTGGTTTGGCAGTGGCTGAGCCATGCCTGAGACCCGCACTCCAGCTTCCCAGACAGAGGCCTCTTCCTGCAAGGGGGGTCTGCAATGACTGTCCCCCCCTCACTCCTTTTGCGGGTAACAGTGGCTGGGTCCACAGTCCCAAGCCCTCTCACCTGGCCTGGCCTCCAGAGGCAGGATCCTTCATTCCAGTTGGGGACCCTGTGCCAAGCCCCTTCCCCCTTGCCCTGCCCTGACCCCCAGCTATTAGGGCTGTTACACCTCTTTGGCCCTTCCTTTAACCTAGGGCAGGCAGCTGGGCTGGTTCCCCCATTATACAAATAAAGAAATAGAGGCTCAGAGAGGAAAAGGGTTTTACCCCAAACCAGTAAAAAGCAGGGCAGGATTAGAACCCAGGCCCACTCAGTCCCAATTCCTCTATTTTCATCTGCTGCCTCCAGCAGGACTGGCAGGAGAGATGGGGTCCAAGGGGGGCTCTTCCCACCGACACAGGCTACGATGCAAGCCACTGCCTCCGCCCTGGCTTCAGTTTCTCTCCCTGGACAATTGTAACAGCAGCTGCCATTGACGCCGGGCACTACATGTACACTGTCACCTTCAGTCCTCATACCCATGCACGTCTGTAGCTCCTCGGACAGTGGTGCTCACAGGAGGAGAGAGAGGGTTGAGCAGTGAAAGCCTCTAACTGGACAGTCTGTGGCTACACTCTCCCTCTGCACAGCAGCCACTCAGCCCGCGAGATAGAGGGCACTAACTAAGCCTCACTCTAGCAGGTTCTTCAGCTCTGCACCCTTGCCCCGCTGCTTCATCTTCCCCCAACCTGTTCCTCCCCCTGGGCTTCAGGGAGGGGTGGACCTGGGACCTGCCCACCTTGTGGACTGGGGGTGGCTGTGGAGGGAGCAGCAGGATAGCTTTACTAGCCCTACATGAAAGTTTAAAGGGGCAGCCACTTGATCTGCACTTGGGCTCGGAGCACAGGCAGGGAGAAGGGGCGCTATTCTCCCCTGCCCCCCATGTGGGCCCCTCCTCTCCTGCCCCGTTCTGCTGTAGAGTCCAATTTGAGGATTAAACCCGGCCCAGGTGCATCCTGGGCTTGGCCCCAATTGAGGCAGGACAGAGTGTTCCAGTGTCTGGAACTGAAAGGAACGTATTAAGTTACCTCACACCCGCTTTGTTCCCCTGGTGAGCTTCTCACTGCAGGGGTTCATTACCACCTAGGGCCTCCTCTTCCCTGCTAAGCTGATCTGCCCATACCTACCCTTCCTGGGGTTTAAACAAACACCAAAGACGCACAAAAAGGCCCCAAGATTACCCTTTGGTTCCCAAAGGTGATTATACAATGTGCCTCTTAAGTGCCAAATGGCCCCTCATGAGCTCCTGCTTCTGTAACACCGCCCAACGCTCCCCCTCCCCCTCTAGAGAGGGGGGCCTCTCAGGCCTCGGCTTCGTCCTCTCTACCACAAGGCAGTATTTCCTGCCCTCCTCACATACGTTGACGCAACTTTCACTGTAGTGCGATGCAAACTGTGAAGAGCTGTGCACACGTGCTGAGTGGTCACCACTGAGCCACGGAGGCAATGGTGGTGACAGCTGATACAGAGGGAGCAGGAGTGTAGATTGAGACCCGCCTGGGTAACTGTGCTTGTGAGGCTCCCAGGGCACTGTGGACAAGGTCTCTGCTCAGCCCTGCACGGTGGACACCTCTCCCTGGGCCGCTGTTCTGTGCTAGGTCTGGACGTTAAGTGGAAAGTGCTGACAGTGACAGAGCCTGTCCTCACTAAGTGCTGGACACATGTTCCCTCATGCCATCCCGTCACTCCAGGAGGTAAGCAGCCTTATGTCCATGTTACAGTGGAGGAAACCGAGGATGGCAAGAGGAAGGTAGCAGAGCCAGGAGGTGAACTCAGGCCTTTGTAACCTCGTAACTGGCTTGGTTCAAGTGGAACGTGTACTTCTGTGTGTTGCTGGGGAAAGAAGAGCTAAGCATCCAGAGTCCTAGGGCCACGCTCCAGCTGCCATCGGCTGCTGGGACAGGTAGGTACCAAGCTTTCTAATACTCAGTGGCTCTGGGGCTTTCCTGAGGTCACAGCGGAGCTCAGAGTCCTCTCAGGGCCGTCCAAGGCTGTTGGGAGAAGAGAAGGAAGAAATCTCTGAGATGCCGCACAACTTTGCACGCAGAAGGGGGCAGAGGCAGAGGTGTGGGCTAGTGGTCTTTGAGGGTCAGTGCCCCTGTTCTGCTTAGAGGCAATGTCCCCTTTGGGGTAACATAAGGAGGGGTGCCGTCATGTGAGTGTCTCACGAGACGCTGGGGTCTGGCATTGCTGCTTGGAGCAAAAGATCCAGGAGCCAAGGGGAGGGCAGAATTTTCCCAGGAGGAAACTGAGGGAAGATAAGGAAATCCCCTGTTGGGGGCACAGTCCCTGATAATTTCCAAAAGACCTTTGCTCATTTGAGCTGTGAGGGCTGCAGAGCAGTGCATGCAATCCCTCACTTTAGTGATGAGGAAGCTGCGGCCCAGAGAGCATGCAGTGACTTGTCCCTGGGTCCTCAGTGAGGTGATGGCAGCCAATGCTCAGGCTCTGACTCCTGACTCCTGGCTCCGGGACCAAGATTTCCAGCCCAGTCAAGATGGCTGTGGAATCTCCCAGGGATCTTATGGAGTCAATAAAAATAATGCTCAGAAGAGTCTGCAACCTCATGGAGGAGGGGGCTGATGCCATAATGCTAGAGATCATAAGGATAAATTGCATGCTAAGAAAAGTATAACTATGCATTAAAAAAAACAATGTAAATCGTAATTTTAGAAAGTCTAGAAGAAAATACGTCAACCCAGTAGTGGTCTTTCTTTAGATGGTAGAACTTTGAGTGGTTTAACCATGTCTTAATCTCCTTTTCTCCTCTTATTTCCTCTCTTATAGTAAAAAATATCTGTAAAACACACTGAGTAATGAAGCTTCCTAATAGGACTGCCTCATGGCCATCTCTGCTTTCTCTGATCTTGGCTAGCCACAATCTGAGCCCCAGTCTCCTCATCTGTAAAATAGAGATGTTAAGAGCCATCTCACAGGCCTGTCACGAGGATGAAACATAATGGTGGGAGTAAGGCACCCAAGCAGGGTTCCCAGCACAGGCGAAGGGTACAGTGGGGACCCCCTGCCTCCCTCCACAGAGTGGGAGTGGGTGGGGTTGGGATAAGTGGGTGGGCCTGACCCCATCTCTCTTGCTCCTTCCTCCAGCAAATATGTATCAAACATGTCAAAGCTCTTACCACTGCCCTGTTGGAAAGCAGTTCTTCCCTAGGAAGCCACACTATGACTATGCTGTTTCTCAACAGGGCTGCTGGGTCTGGGAAGGGATGAGTAATGTGAGTTCCTCTTCACAGAAACCATTAGCCTCAGCTCCACAGAGAGGAAAGGCCTTCTTAGAGAGTGAGAAGGCCTTGGACACCAACTTGCAGTGTGAACAGAGCAAGTCACTTTACCTGGACCAGTTCCTTCAGCTGTGAACCTGGGATGCTAATGATGGTCCTATCAGGCTCAGAGAGGATGGTTGTGAAGATTAGACTGAGAAGACCAATGCCCCAGTAGAGAAATGAGGCCCCAAGGGGTAGAAGCCACATAATGGAAACACTGTACCTTTTCATTTTACCTATAATATCCATAGCCACTGCAGACAGAATTAATCAACCACAGCACTAAATCGCTAAGTGCAAGGCAGTGTGCTAGGCCCTGTGAGGTGTATGTTGGGGTCAGGGTGGGAGATCCCAGGGCCCCTGTCCTCATGGGGCTTACAAATCTGCAACGGGGACAGGAGAACAACGCATATCAAGATCACTAGCACCTGCCTTAGATCCAGGAGATCAGGACTCTAGTTCCGGATCTGCTACTAATTGTGTGACCTTCACAGTTTTCTTTCTTTCCTGGAGCCTCAGTTTTCTTTTCTGTGTAGTACTGACTCTGCCTCCCTCCCTCCCTCTGGGGCCCTGTGATCTACCCTCGGGAGAAAGGGAAAGGCAGACAGGTATTCACCATGGAAGGCCAGGGGGGATCTCTGGCCCAGGATACATCACTTACTTTCCAAACCCTGACCTGCAGATAAAAGGCATCTACTGATCAGCCAGGTTATAGAACACAAGGGCAGCAGGACAAAGGCTTAGTAACTGTAGCCACCCTTGGTTAGGGGGATATAGCATAAGGTCCTCTGGACAAGGGCCATGAGTTATTCCTTGTTGGGCCCACTGTGACTCTAAGGAAAGTGTACAGATGGCCCGTGAGGTCAAAAGAGTCAGTGGTGTGGCCCTAACAGGCCCCACTGCGACACTCCAGACCCTGCTAGGAGAACCTCTAAAACAGCTTTGGCTACATCATCCCCCATCTCAAAAACCACCCGACTTCTACTTTACCTACAGAAATCAAGCTCCCTCTGGCACAGAGGTATCTGCAAGTTGTCCCCACCTTCCTCCCTCCTTCAGCTGAACTCCCCTCTTGATCTGAACCTATGGTGGTGGCCTTTGGGCAACTCTCAGCCTCTGCTCATACTTTTCCAAACTCAGAGAATTCCAGGGCTGGAGAGCTGGAAGGCCCCTCAGAGATCACAAGTAACTGAGGCCCAGAGACGGGCAGTGATTGCAAGTAAACGGCAGAGCAGGGCCCAGGACCTGGCTTCTGACGCCTCACACTATTTCCAGGACTGCCACATCCCCAGGCCTGCCCTGGCCCTGCCAGTGCAACAAAGCCCGTTCTGTCCACTCAGGGTCCGGGGCCACGCCCCCTCCTTTCCTTGCTCCCGGGCCGGGCCTCTCACACCACACTATCAACACACCTCCTTCAGACACACACTCGGTACATCCTCTGCCGTTATTTACCCGCCCGTTTCCTGACTTGAAGCGTGAGCAGCTTGGGGCAGTGACCCTGCCTTCTTCACCTGTTCATCCCTTCCCCTACCTGGGGCCGCAGCCAGGCCTGGCAGGCCCGGCAAACACGCTGGATGAATGAAGAGCCCAGAATTTAGAGTCAACCACGGGACTCACACCCGGCTGTGAATTCAGCTCTGTACCTACTAGCCTTGGGCATGTCTCAACCTTGCTGAGGCTCAGTGTCCTCAACAAGGGCGACAACACAGGGTTGGTGAAAGCATTAGGGGACAGCGTGTGAAACAGGCAGCTCAACTGCCACACCTTGAGTGCTGAATGCATAGTAGGCAATGATGGTGATGATTTATTAAGCTTCCTGAAGGCAATGACCGTGTTATTCCTTGTTCTGTTCCTCCCTACCCAACTACCCAAAGAGGTGCCAGCACCCGGCGGATCTGTGACTACTGTGCTAACATCCTCTGGTCACCGTGCTGGTGTCTGCTGACAAGGCCCCAACCTCCCTCCTCCTCTGAGGAGGGCTCCCTGGGGTTAGGGATTCCAGCTCGGGTCCTCCTGGCTCCAGCTGCCTGCCCGTGGTGCTGTATCCCAGCATCTCGGGCCCCTAGATTTGCCAGCTCCTCACCACAACTTCAAAGGGGAGTCCCTGGCCAAGGGGTGAGGCGGGCAGGGGGCCGAGCTCCCACCTGAGACGGGCTCTGTCTCCACCGGCTGCTCCATGCTGAGACGCCTCCAGCCCTACTTATGTTCATCGTGAGCTCCCTCAAGCTGACGCCAACGAAATCCCCAGGTGGAAATTCCATTAACGTCCTGGCCCCCAGTGGCTTAGTCAGTTCTGGAAACGCAAGGCAAAAAGAACGTCAGGGCCAAACTCCCGGAGCCTTGCGGGTCGGCTCCCCCAACAGAAGCTCTAACGCCGCACATCTGTACAAACACGTCAGCTCGCCACGCACTTCTACAGCAGCATCTCGTTTCTGCCTCACCACAACCCTTGACCGTGGGGATTACTGTCCCTGTTTTGCAGACAAGGAGACTGACATTCAGCTGAGGAGGAGAGGAACCAGGTCTCAAACCTACATGTCTGAGCTCCAAATCCAATGCTCCTTATATGGCTGTGCCCCAACTTACAAACGGGCATGTGTGGGTCGTGCTGGACTATAATTACACTTACCTGTCTGTCCTCCTGTGGGCAGGAATGGGGTTAGGTTTACTTTTATGTCCTTGGGCCTGAGTGCCGGGTCTGGCACAGAGCAGGTACTATATGAAGATATACCAGGCAGTTAGAATACTACCACCTCGCCAAAGGATACCTCTCAACCTTCCCAATGCCTCCTCAGCTCTTATCTGTTCAGTCACCCTGCAAGATCAGCAGGTTACATGGCATTGTATCTATTTTACAGCTGCGTAGAGACCCAGAGAGGTTCGGTGATCTGCCCAGAGTCACACAGCCAGTGAGGTCAGAGGCTGGACTCAGAATCCAGGTGTTCTGACACTGAGTGCCTAGCTTCCTCCATGACATCATCCCTGGAGGATAATCTACAGGGAAACAGACAAGGCTCCCAAGACTATTTTCTCCATTCTGAAGCTTCGCAAGTTCCCTTTGGCCTGAGGCATGTGTGGACACACGGGCAGGCAGTGTGGGGCAGAGGAAATGGGTTTTACGGTCAGGCACACCAGGTTCCAGCCCCACCATACCTCACCTGCCAGGAGGCCCTCTCCCCTCTGAGTCTGAGTCTTCATCTGTAACATGGTGAGAGACCTAGTACTGCTCCCAGCAGGCCACTGGGATGATCACACAAGGTAAAGTGAAGACTCAGCCCTGGGCCTGGTACACACCGGTGCTCACTGCATGTGGGTTCCTGCCCCCTAATGGGTGATTTCAGGGGCCAGGAAAGAAAAAGGAGCCGTGACACCAGCAGATCTGAACGCAAGGCAGGGGCAGAGGATAGAGAAGACGACAAAGTGGATTCTTCCTTGGATTCTCTCCCAGTGCACCATCCAGGGTCCTGCTTGGGCTACAAGCACTGACCAGGCTCTACCAGGGAGGTGGTAAGGGAGTTTGGAAAGGTCGCAGAGGCCAAAGCAGGCTGAAGGAGTTGTGTCACCTGTGACAGGATGAGACTCAGCAGCTACCACTGGGTGGGTGGCTCACTGTCTTCCCCCTCCCTCCCCCCGCCACCCCAACCTTGCACAGGTCAGGTTCAGGAGACCTCCTGGCCTGGATTGCTCCAACAGCCTTGTTCCTGGCCCTCTGCTTCCAACTGCCGGCCATGCTGGGCACCAGAGTACAATCCCGGCAGAAGACCAGGACCCCATCACTGCTCCTGGTTTAAAACCTATCCTGCAAAGACAGCTTGCTAGTCTAGAGGCCCGTCTTACTCATCGGGCCCCACATCTCTGCACAGGCTGTTCCCTCGGATGAAGATGACAGAGACACCCTTCTTTTCTTTGTTTTCCATGCAAACTCTCACTCATTCGATTCAAAAGTCACCTCCATGAATAAGCATCATGTCATCTTCAAACAGTGACAGTTTTACTTCTTTTCTGATTTGGATTCCTTTTATTTCTTTTTCTTCTCTGATTGCTGCGGCTAAAACTTCCAGAACTATGTTGAATAATAGTGGTGAGAGTGGGCAACCACATAGCTGATTCACTTTGTTATACAGCAGAAACTAACACAACACTGTAAAGCAACTATACTCTAATAAAGATGTTAAAAAAAAAAAGTCACCTCCTCTGTGAGGTCTTCCCAGTCTAACCTGCCCGTCATCCAGTAAAAGGTCACCCTCTCCCTGGGCTCCAGTGGCCCCTGGGTGGCCCCGTCAAGATACGACACACTTTGTGCTGTGTGGCCATCTCCAAATCTGACCGTCCATCTCCTCTCCTGTATGGGGCCTGGCCATGCGAACGGGATAAGCCAGATGAGTGAAATGTCCTAGGCAAAAAGCTTCCCTCTGCTTAGGAGAGGGTACCAGTGGTCCAAGCTTGCAGGATACTTAGGGCTTTCCCGGGGGGTGACATCAAGTTTAGAACCATAGTAGATGCTGGCTCTGCCTTCTATTGTCAGTGCAATCCAACAAATGTCTGCATGATGTAATACAGACTACAAACCTCTTCTCGTTTTATTAGCACATGTAATTCATTATCCTATTTAACATTCACAACAGATCGGTGAGACCGGAATTACTAACCTCATTTGAAGGATGAGGAGACTGAGAATCAGAGAGGTAGAGTTGCTTGCCTAAGGCCACAGAGCTAGGAAGCAATGAAGTAAGTGAAAATCTCCTCTGACTCTAAGAGGCTGGAGCACTTAGCCTCCAGATTGGTCTCCCAGGCTCCAGTACCACCCACAAGCCAGAGGAAGGTCTCCTAGAATTACCAACGCCACCCTGTCATGCCAGCTTAAAAAACCCTCCAGCAGTTCTCCACTGCCTAAATCCCAGCTCCTAGGTCTGGCATTCAAGGCCCTCATATTTGGCCCCTGCCTTCCTTCCCAGCCTCAAGTTGAATTCCAACCCTCCCTCTCCAACCTTGCATCTGACAGTCCACAATGCTGACCACCCCTGCACTGTTTCAGAACACACAGAGCCGGGCAGGGCAGTTCCCTCTGTGGGAGATACCTCCTGCCTCCCTCCCGGGTGTATTCACCTGGGTTCCCCAGCCTGCTGCTTTCCAGCCTTCCCTTCCTGGGCTGTAGGGGCTCCAGCCCACCTTACTTCATCCCTACCTAACTTCAAAGCCACCTCCCCTCTCCCTCTTCAAAAGAGCAAATTAGTGCCTGGGAATTGGTCAAGTCAGAATGGAGGTGTTAAATATCAAAGTGCTTCCAGGTTCTAGGATCTCAACCAGTCAGCCAGAACAGGAAGGGAGGAGAGAAGCTGTCAGCACCTCCCTTTCCAGAAGGGAAACTGAGGCCCAAAGAGGGAAAGGAAAGTGCCCACAGTGAGGTGAGTGGCTTGCGCCCATCCTTCACGTCCGCAGCATCAAGCAAAATTCTAGGTTAAAGACGGGGATGGGTGGGGGTTAGGGGCAGGGGAGGGAAGGTGTTAAAGGGTTATCTTTGCCACCCAGGATCAAAAGGAGGCTCCCGGCAGCCTGAGCCCCTCCTTCTCAGGTCAGACCTGAGCTCTGCAAGTCTGGACTTATCCGAAGGGTAGAGCAGGCAGGGAGGATCAGAAGCTCCTGAGTCACCTCCTCACCCAGGCCAAGTGTGGGCGGGCACTGCACCCCAGGCCGTCTCTGCCTGCGTTGGTTATCGCCACCGCACGCTCTGCCCCGCGAGGGAGTTCTCACCCTCTTCCATTACAAGGTGACTGCGGCTCAGAGAGGCTGAGCAACTTGCCCAGTGCCATATTGTGGGCCAGTGGACATCCCATTCGAAACTATAGTGTGTGCAAGGTTCCTCCTCCCAGCAGCCCAGCTGGGGGTCCCGGGAGCCGGCGCCGCGGGCAGCCGTCGTCGCCTTCTCACCTACGGGATTGGAGGGCTCGACCCCCCCCCCGCCCCCGCCCCCCGCCCGGGGCAGGATACAAACGGAGAGCGGATCTCAAAGCGGAGCCGGGGGCAGTGGCTGGCCTCTCCGCCAAGCAGACACATCTTTCTCGGTCACATACACTCTCTCCGAGGAGCGTGGGGCGGGCAACACCAGCTGCCCGCTCCTCTCCTCTCTTCAGCCCCCGATCGGGGGCCAGGACCGGCTGCTTACCTCTCTCCTCCCAGCCGGTTCGGCTGGCGTGTGCGGCACGCTCTGCCCAGCCTCGGCTCGGGTCAGTCCTCAGGCGCTGCCGACTGCCCCACCCACAAATCCTATCCCATCCCCTCGCGGCTCTAAGGACCCATGGAGGTGAATGAGGGGAGGGCTGCCAGCGCCCCCCGCCTGGGCTGCAGTGGGGAGGAGGACGGGCGCTGTTGCCGAGGAACCGGGAGAAAAGTTTGAAGCCAAGTCTGGGCCCGGGTGGACAGCAGGGGAGCGAGGAGTTGGGGCGGTGTCTGGCTCTCGGCGCGCACATACTCCACGGACACCCAACCCAGACACGTCGACAGGCACAGACCACGTACGCGGACACAACGATGCGCCCACCAGCACTCACAACCAAACGCGGGCCCACGAAACGTGGACACAGGCGCAAAACAGCCTCCTCAAATCACGGACATACAAAGGCACAGGCAGATGCATGTCCCCGGACCAAATTCACAAAGACCCACAAACGCGAGATGCACGTGTCCGCACAAAGACCCCAGAGGCGCCGGCCCACGCCCACGGCCCCCGGTCACAGCCTTTGTCTCCTGGAAGCCCCCTTCTAGGTCCGGGCTCCCCACTCTGGCCGAGTCCCGGGCGTCAGGCCGCCGCTGTCGACGCCCTGGGTCCAGGAAAAGTTGAGGGGCCCCGGCCCCGCCCCTGGGTCCAGCGCCGTTCGCTCGCGGGATGGAGCTGCGAGGTTGGGGTAGGGGGGCTACTGTCCTTCGCCCGGTGCGCGGACTCCCGCTCCGCCCGGGGACCCGCACCCACCTGGAAGCCTGCGCCGCAGCCGCCTCGGCACGCTCACCCAGGCGGCCCGGTCGCGGGCCCTCTGGCCGGTGCTTTTCTCAGAGCGGCGCGGCCCGCCCCCCGGCCCCCCGGCCCCCCGGCCCCCGCCCGCCGCTGGGCTCTCCCCGGCCCGCCCAGCGCCCAGTGGCGGCTCTGGCCAGCCGCCGGGCGATTTAGGGAGTGTCGCCAAAGTGCCGGCCTTTCCCGGCGCGTTCCCCGCTCCGCCCCCCGCCCGCCGGCGGAGCCCTTGCCCAGCCCGGGTTCCACCATAGGGAGCGTCTCAAAAGTGCGCACGCAGCTCCCGCCCACTTCAGTCGGCCTTGCTCCCAGCTTCTTGCATCCCGGGTCCCTGCCCCCTTCCGCGGAGCGCCTGAGCTATCTCAGCAGATGGCCTCACGGTCGGGAACATCTGGAGGTCGCTGGAGTGTGTGTGTGTGTATGTGTGTGTGTGTGTTTGTGTTGAGAGAGAGAGAGAGAGAGAGAGAGAGAGGCAGAGAGAGAAAGAGATTGGGCGGTGAGGCTTCCCTCTTCTCGAGTTCATCCCCCTATTTTTTAAAACCGGTGACAGAGGTCCAGAGACGTTAGTGAGAGGGAGTCCAAGAATCTGAAGCAGGGAAAGACTGGCTGAAAGACGAACCGACAGAGAGGAGAGAGCCAGGCTTGGGCAGAAAAGCTGGCAAGAGAGGAGAGAGAAAGCAACAGACTTTTTTTTTGTGTGTGTGGAGGGAACCATCGACTTCTGGTTGGATTTCTAAGAAGGGAAACTGGGAGTGTGACTAGGCAGCAGTTTTTAAGTCGATTCCTCCCCCTGCAGCCCATCCTCTCTCACCCCTCTTTATGGTAAAAAGTGCAGGAAAGCATCCAAAAAACCTTTTTTACATGGGGGTTGGGGGGAGAAATTGCCTGGTGAATGCATTCCCTAGAAGGGGCTTGTGGGGGGTGGTGAGTTTGAGTCTTCCTGTCCACACACCGAGACAGTGTCGGGGTGAGGGAGGGGACAGTTCTCATGCACCCCAGAGGTATGTGGCCTGGGGGTTGAGGGAGGTTTTGGCTTTGAACCCTGGACCTCCCAAGAGCTTTCGTGCTGTGCAGAGATTGGGCAGTGTTCCCCTTGCAGTGGCCCAGACTTGCACACCCAGTCTTTTTGCTCCTTCTTTCCTTATTACTTTTTTTTTTAATTAAAAAAAGTTGCTTGGCCGTGTGCGTGTGTGTCTGCTTGTCTGCCTGGGGAAGGAGAGGCAAGTAGGGAGGAGGGGAGGGAGGAGTAGAGGCCACTACCCTAGGCCTCAGGGCAGCAAAAACAAATCTGCCTCCCAGAGAACAAAGTGCTCTTGCAGGTCCTCGCTGGCACTAGTCTGTGTGGTTGTGTGATTGTGGTGACTCTGCTCACCTGGGCCGAAACCTGGGAGCCCTGCCAGTTAGGGAGGTGCAGGAAGAAGGCTGGGAGCCCCGTCTTATCAGTTTAGGACAGGGAAAGCTCCCCTCTCTCCTTTCTGCCTACCATTGTCCTCCCCTAATTAGAATCCCAGCTTCTAGAACTGGGAGGCCACCAGCTCAGATGTCTCATCCAACCATCTTTGAAATTGCATCATAGGCCCCTTTGCACCCTGTCACCTCCTCACAGTCATGCTTAATAAAGGGGCCGTTGAGATTCAACTCTATCTCCTAGTGGTTCTCTGTGCATCCTGGGGCCCTCGGGAGGGGTTAGAGCCCTTCCTGCTCTTACCTACCAGCCCAGAGGGGAGAAAGACCCGAAAATCAGTGCTTGGTGAGGTCCCCAAGCTTGGACAGGGTTCAGGTTCCAGCCCTGCCACTTACCAGCTCTGGGTAATCTTAGGGAAGTTACTTAACCTCTCTGAGTTTCTGCAACTGTAAGAGAGCTGTTGTGAGGCAGGAGTAAACAGTGACTTAGTAAAGCATTAGTCTGGCTCACAGGAAGCACCACTGTGGGCTGTTATTGCCATTATTATTATACCAAGTTGTCTCCGGTCAGGGATGGGGTAGAGTCTGGAAAGCTGAGCAGGCTTGGGAGGGGAGGAGACAGAGGAATGGTCACCTGACCCTCTGCTGGACTAGTCCACCTGCCGGCTGTCTCCTGCCCTCCCGTGGCGGAGGGGGCTGTCTTTCAAAGGAACCCCTGCCCCCCTCCTTTGCCCTGGCCTGGAGAATGTGGTCCTCCCCTCCCTTGTTGTGGAGTTGTGGAGTGACGCTCGGCTCAGCATCTGAGCAATGGAGGTAAATACTCAACTCCCAGGGCACTCAGGGATGCTATCTCCCACTGCCTTTTGTCTGCAGGCGCTAGCCAGCAGGGCTGGAGGCCCCAGGCCCCTCCAAAGGGCCTGTCATGTAACAGAAGCGTGACAAACAACCCTTCACACCTTGGCTGGTGGCTGGCAATAGTTTCAGAGTACTTCTACCTTCATCATTTCCCTTGATCTTCCCTAAGTGGGAGGTGGCCTCCAGGGACTTTGGATTGGGAATCTCCATCAGCCCTCTTCCCCTCCCCCACAAGGGTCCCTTGGCCTCCAGCCTCCCCCTCCTGTCTGCTGTCCACACTGCAGCAAAAATGACCTTTCTAAACTGCAAAGCTGCAAAATGTATCATGACACCTGCTTAAAACCTTTCGATGGCAAAAGCCAAATCCTTAGCTTGGCATTCAAGGCCCATGTGATATGCTCCCCTCACCCCTACCTCTTCAGCCTCATTTCTGGACACTCCCCTCTTATACATCCCAAGCTCTAGTCCTCTAGTCACATAAAACCAGAAGGAGGGAGGGGAGGGAGGGGAGGGCCTCTGCATTCTTGAAATCTCTGTCCAAATTCCCCTCCCCCAGGAAGCCCAATGCCTGGTGAAGTTGGTTCCCCCTTCTATTATGTTGCCACAGCTTTTGTACATATGCACTATCACTTTCCATTCTCTTCACCCTTCTTGTGGTCATCTTGGCTGTTATCTCATGCCAGGGACTGTGTTGGATACCTTTAAGGTCATCACATCATTTAATCCCTATAACAACCACCCTAGATTGATAGTGGTGAGGCCCAGAGAGGGCAAGAGATATGTCTGGGGTTACACAGCATGTTCTCTGCAGAGCTGGAACAATAGTTAGGGCTCTAGTGCTCTTTTTACTACCTTACAATCAACACAAGAAGCAGAATGTGGTGTAGTAGAGAGGCCTTGGAGCCTAAGGGTCCCAGGTGCAAATCATTGCTCTTGTCCCTGGCTACCTATGGACTTTGGGCTAGTCAGTCCCTCCCCCTGAGCCTCAGTTTCCTTACCTGTAAAATGAGAATAACTAAGAAATGCTACCTCACAGGAATATAGAGAGGATCAAATGAATGAATACATATATAAATATGTTGTAAGTTGTAGGGTGTTGTGTACTTTTACTTGACCAGCCATACTTCAATTGGGGGTGTTGGTTGAGGATCTCTTTTCTCTCAGAACTCTCCAGATTGGAGGCCAAAGTCACCATTAGTCCCTTTGGCTACCTTGCTCTTTTCCCACATTTTGAGAAAGCTAAAAGGTCCTTCTTTTCTCTCTCTTATCATAGCTGTCAAGCCCTGACCAGAAAACCCTCCAAATTCAAAGTATTTCCATGAAGCTGCAGGATCTCTATTCTTCTTGCTGCATTTTCTTCTTTCCAGTTGTCAGAAGCTGGCAGATTGAAAGTTAGTAGAGCATCAGGACCATGTGAGGAAATAATGGAAAAAAAGACCGGAAGAAAAATAATGCCAGTTCAACCTCCTTCTGATTCTATAGATCTGGGTTGGCCTGTGATATGTTGTATTTTTTAAAAACACCTATGGTGGTTCTGATGTCAGTACAGGGATTGGCGGACATGGCAGAACGCCTTAGGGCTTGCAAAGTCTTTCCATCCGTATTCCCATTTTTAAACCTCTAAGCAAACTTTTTAGGTAGGCTCTTATCACCTCCATTTTAAAAATGTGGAAACCGAGACTCAGAAGCGACTCATCCAGGGTCACACAGATAGAATGTAAAACTGGCTCTTTGAGACAACTCCAGCCGTTCCTCTGCAGGGCCAGATTCCGTGCATAGGCCTTTCTGGTGTCTCAGCAGTCACTGTACAATGAACAGTCCTCCCCTCCTGCCAAATCAAATGCTTCCCTAAATATTTCTCTCCCACTCTCCCACCTCCATGCTTTTTCCCCTGCCTGGAATGACTTTCTCAGCCCAATATACCAGCTGTAGTCCTTGCTGTCTTCCAAGCCCTGATGCCTCCTCCACAAAGACTTTTCCAGTTCCCACAGTTCCCCAAGCCTGGAAGCACTTGATTTGTGCTTTGGTGCAGCCCCCTCTCCAGCCCTGCCTCCTGCTGAGACTCGATGTTCCAACATCTTCAGCTATTGGGGTTCCCTGCATTCTGGCAGTTCCTTGCTGCCTCCACGTCTTTGCTCCTGCTGTGCACCCCCAAGTGCCCCTTGCCCTACCCCATCTCTTACTTGTCATTCAAGATTCAGCTCAGGTTATCACTTCCTCCAGGAAGCCTCCCCTGATCTTCTCAATCCTTAACTCTACCATTGGAGGCCCTTCCTCTGTGTTTCCATGGTACAGTGAGGATATCTCTGTCATGAACAAGATTGTTCATTCATTCTGGCAAGGCACAGATTTTGGAGCCAAACTGCTCAGGTATGAATCCCAGCTTCAGAGTAGGCAAGTTCTTAATCTTGCCTAGTTCTCTGTCTTACTTTTCTTTTTTTAAATTATTATTTTATTTATTTTTGGCTGCGTTGGGTCTTCGTTGCTGCGCGTGGGCTTTCTCTAGTTGTGGTGAGTCGGGGCTACTCTTCATTGCGGTGCACGGGCTTCTCATTGCGGTGGCTTTTCTTGTGGAGCACGGGCTCTGGGCGCGCGGGCTTCAGTAGTTGTGGCACACAGGCTTAGTAGTTGTGGTACACGGGCTTAGTTGCTCCGTGGCACGTGGGATCTTCCCGGACTAGTGCTCAAACCCGCATCCCCTGCACTGGCAGGCAGATTCCCAACCACTGCTCCTCCAGGGAAGTCCCTGCCTTACTTTTCTTATCTGTAAAATAGTCCCTAGCTCAAAGGTTGTTGCAAAGATTAAGTGAATTAATTCGTGCAGAATGTGTAGAGTAGTGCCTGAATATAGTGAGCATTGGATGACTGTTGGCCACTACTATTATGACTTATTAATTCATTCTACAGCATAGGAAAAAATTTGTAAAACTGGACAAGGAAACTGAGGCAGGAGACTGATTGTATGGCCTAGGAGAACACAGGGTGAGGTGTGGGAAGCTTAGCAGACACAAAGGCTTTTTTTCTCCCACTGCAGAGAAAAAAATGGAAGGTGGCTTTGACCTTGAGTGGGGAGAGGGGACACAGTAGAGAAGGAGGCTCCCTCAGCTGGAGCCATGGGTCTCTGCTTGACCCTCTGGGAAAGGAGACTTTTGCAAAGAGGCGGAAAGCTGTTGGTCAAATCTGCCAAGGCCTCAGCCTCCAAATTTCTCAGTTTGGTGGTGATGGTAGCAGGTCAGGAACAAGTTGTTTCCTGAGCTGCTGCCAGAGCTTGTCTCCTGCCAAGAGGCCAGGTCCACACCTCAGGCTCTGCCCTTCCCTACCTTGGCTTCCAGGCTTCCTCTGACTCCAGAACCTCTGCCCTCATCCCTGCATCCAGGAGCTAAGCCAGCCTGGGTGTTCAGACCGAATGTGTTGCATCTGGCACCATGGAGCCAGCATGGCAGCTGAAGGGCCTTTGGGGATCAGACATCAGGCATCTTACCTTAGCATGTCCCTCACTGTACAGGTGGGAGACTGAGGTCCAGTGAGGGGGAGTGACTTGTCCCAGGTCACAGAGCTAATGAACAGGAAAGCTTCTAGACTCCCAGTCAAGAGCTTTTTTAACCTCTCTGTGTTGCCACTGCAACTACATGTTTCCCCTTCTCCCAGACCATTCTTCCATCCATCTGTCCTACTGTCTTTTTTTCTTTTTTTTGGCTGCGTTGGGTCTTCCTTGCTGCACGTGGGCTTTCTCTAGTTGCAGCAACAGGGGGCTACTCTTTGTTGCTGTGTGCAGGCTTCTCATTGTGGTGGCTTCTCTTGTTGCAGAGCACGGGCTCTAGGTGCGCAGGCTTCAGTAGTTGTAGTGCATGGGCTCAGTAGTTGTGGCTTGCGGGCTCTAGAGCACAGGCTCAGCAGTTGTGGCACACGGGCTTAGTTGCTCCATGGTATGTGGGATCTTGCCGGACCAGGGCTTGAACTCATGTCCCCTGCACTGGCTGGCAGATTCTTAACTGCTGCGCCACCAGGGAAGTCCCCTACTGTCTTTACTCTCCATCCATTCATCCATCCAACATCCATTCAACAAATGTTTGCCTATCAAACCTCTGACACATGTCTGGTGCTGGGCTTCGAGAGCTCATAGTTGGGGTGGGTCCTAAAGACATGTCTTAGGTCCTAAAGAGTTTTGGATGCTCTGATAGAAATCTGTGCAGAGCATTCAGAACAGAGAGGGGTCAGGTTCTAGCTGGAGCAATGAGGAAAAGGGTCATCAGGGAGGTGGTGCCTGAAAGAGCCCTGCTGGACATAGAGGGATCGGAAATATGGGATCAGGGAGGAAGTTAAGGGCATTCCACCCGGAAGGAGCAAAGCCCACAGAGAAGAGTACAGAGCAATAAGTGGCTCAGTACGGCTGGGGTACAGGACATGAGGGGACCCAGCCAGGGACAGTTCCTAGGGAAGGAGAGCATGTTGCAGGTCATGGGGCCCTATGGGCTGGCTGAGGTGACAGTCCATGGTGCCAAATGCATGGGAACCTCAGGTGATCTCTTACGTGGTCAAGTTCTTATCTGAGAGAGCCCCAGTGAAGGTGCCCAGAGAGGAAGGAAGGCTCCGCAGGGCCTGTCAGTCTCCTTCCAGAGACCTTACGCCCCTCCACCTCCCCCACTACTCATTCCCTCCTTCCCTGTTCCCTCCTCTTTCTTGTCTCTCTCTCATTTTAGCCAGTCCTTATCAATTACCTGGACCCTCCTCCCTTTCCTCTTTGTTCTGTCTTCCTGACAAGAAACAGATTGTATCCTACCACAACACTCTGCAGGCAAAGAGCCCCTGACTGGAGGTCAGGACATGGGATTCCAGGCCTGGTTTTGTCGCCAACTGACCTGGGTGAGAACAGCTTATTAATAACAACATATTTGCGGGGCTGTTTCCCAGCTGATAAAGTCCACGGGACTATTGTCTCCTTGACCCCTGGCTACAGCGCCCTCTGTAGGGGAAGAGGGCTCATGTACACCCCGGTGCAGAAGCCTTCCTGGCTAGTCTAGTCCTTGAGGGCCAATGAACTCGGGGACTTTGTTATCAGGCTTGGGTTGCATGATTATGTTATTGCGTGCAAAGGGCTGTGTGCTCAATTTATTACCATCTGTCCCAGGACAAACAGAACTGCAGAACGCTACCCCCACAGAAGCTGACTCTCAGAAAACATTAGAATCTTTCTGTGCACACAGAACATTATCCAGGACAGATCACATCCTGGGTCACATATCAAGCCTCAGTAAATTTAAGAAAATTGAAATCATATCAAGTATCTTTTCTGACCACAACGCTATGAGACTAGAAATCAATTACAGGGAAAAAAACGTAAAAACTACAAACACATGGAGGCTAAACAATATGTTACTAAATAACCAAGAGATCACTGATGAAATCAAAGAGGAAATAAAAAAATACCTAGAGACAAATTACAACAAAAACATGATGATCCAAAACATGGGATGCAGCAAAAGCAGTTCTAAGAGGGAAGTTTATAGCAATACAAGCTTACCTCAAGAAACAAGAAAAATCTCAAATAAACAATCTGACCTTACACTTAAAGGAACTAGAAAAAGAAGAACAAACAAAACCCAAAGTTAGTAGAAGGAAAGAAATCATAAAAATCATAGCAGAAATAAATGAAATAGAAACAAAGACAACAATAACAAAGATCAATAAAACTAAAAGCTGGTTCTTTGAGAAGATAAACAAAATTGATAAAACTTTAGCCAGATTCATCAAGAAAAAGAAGGAGAGGACTCAAATGAATAAAATTAGAAATGAAAAAGGAAAAGTTACAATGGACACCGCAGAAATACAAAGCATCATAAGAGACTACTACAAGCAACTCTGTGCCAATAAAATGGACAAATTCTTAGAAAAGTATAACCTTCCAAGACTGAATCAGGAAGAAGTAGAAAATATGAACAGACAAATCACAAGTAATGAAATTGAAACTGTGATTTAAAATCTTCCAACAAACAAAAGTCCAGGACCGGATGGCTTCACAGGTGAATTCTATCAAAGATTTAGAGAGGAGCTAACACCCATCCTTCTCAAACTCTTCCAAAAAATTGTGGAGGAAGGAACACTCCCAAACTCATTCTATGAGGCCACCATCACCCTGATACCAAAACCAGACAAAGATACTACAAAAAAAGAAAATTACAGACCAATATCACTGATGAATATAGATGCAAAAATCCTCAACAAAATACTAACAAACAGAATCCAACAACACATTAAAAGGATCATACACCATGATCAAGTGGGATTTATCCCAGGGATGCAAGGATTCTTCAATATATGCAAATCAATCAATGTGATACACCATATTATCAAATTGAAGAATAAAAACTATATGATCATCTCAATAGATGCAGAAAAAGCTTTTGACAAAATCCAACACCTGGGCTTCCCTGGTGGTGCAGTGGTTGAGAGTCCGCCTGCCGATGCAGGGGACACGGGTTTGTGCCCCGGTCTGGGAAGATCCCACATGCCGCGGAGCGGCTGGGCCCATGAGCCATGGCCGCTGAGCCTGCACGTCCGGAGCCTGTGCTCCGCAACGGGAGAGGCCACAACAATGAGAGGCCCGCGTACCGCAAAAAAAAAAAAAAAAAAAAAATCCAACACCTACTTATGATAAAAACTCTCCAGAAAGTGGGCATAGAGGGAACCTACCTCAACATAATAAAGGCCATCTATGACAAACCCACCTCAAATATCATTCTCAATAGTGAAAAACTGAAACCATTTCCTCTAAGATCAGAAACAAGACAAGGATGTCCACTCTCACCACTATTATTCAACATAGTTTTGGAAGTCCTAGCCACGACAATCAGAGAAGAGAAAGAAATAAAAGGAATACAAATTGGAAAAGAAGAAGTAAAACTGTCACTGTTTGCAGATGACATGATACTATACATAGAGAATCCTAAAGATGCCACCAGAAAGCCACTAGAGCTAATCAATGTATATGGTAAAGTTGCAGGGTACAAAATTAATGCACAGAAATCCCTTGCGTTCCTATACACTAATGATGAAAAATCTGAAAGAGAAATTAAGGAAACACTCCCATTTACCACTGCAACAAAAAGAATAAAATACCTAGGAATAAACCTATCTAGGGAGACAAAAGACCTGTATACAGAAAACTATAAGACACTGATGAAAGAAATTAAAGATGATATCAACAGATGGAGAGATATACCATATTCTTGGATTGGAAGAATCAATATTGCAAAAATGACTATACTACCCAAAGCAATCTACAGGTTCAATGCAATCCCTATCAAATTACCAATGGCATTTTTTACAGAACTAGAACAAAAAAATCTTAAAATGTGTATGGAGACACAAAAGACCCCGAATAGCCAAAGCAGACTTGAGGGAAAAAAGTAGAGCTGGAGGAATCAGACTCCCTGATTTCAGACTATACTACAAAGCTACAGTCATCAAGACAATATGGTACTGGCACAGAAACAGAAATATAGATCAATGGAACAGGATAGAAAGCCCAGAGATAAACCCATGCACCTATGGTCAACTAATCTATGACAAAGGAGGCAAGGATATACAATGGAGAAAAGACAGTCTCTTCAATAAGTGGTGCTGGGAAAACTGGACAGCTACATGTAAAAGAATGAAATTAGAACACTCGCTAACCCCATACACAAAAATAAACTCAAAATGGATTAGAGGCCTAAAGGTAAGACTAGACACTGTAAAACTCTTAGAGGAAAACATAGGAAGAACACTCTTTGACAGAAATCACAGCAAGATATTTTTTGATCCACCTCCTAGAGTAATGGAAATAAAAACAAAAATAAACAAGTGGAACCAAATGAAACTTAAAAGCTTTTGCAAAGCAAAGAAAACTACAAAGAAGACGAAAAGACAACCGTCAGAATGGGAGAAAATATTTGCAAACGAATCAACGGACAGAGCTTTAATCTCCAAAATATATAAACAGCTCATGAAGCTCAATATTAAAAAAAAAAAAACAACGCAATCCAAAAATGGGCAGAAGACCTAAATAGACATTTCTCCAAAGAAGACATACAGATGGCCAAGAAGCATATGAAAAGCTGCTCAACATCACTAATCAGTAGAGAAATACAAATCAAAACTACAGTGAGGTATCACCTCATACCAGTTAAAATGGTCATCATCAGAAAATCTACAAACAACAAATGCTGGAGAGGGTGTGGAGAAAATGGAACCCTCTTGCACTGTTGCTGGCAATGTAAATTGATACAGCCACTATGAAGAACAGTATGGAGGTTCCTTAAAAAACTAAAAATAAAATTCCATATGACCCAGCAATCCCACTACTGGGCATATACCCTGAGTAAACCATAATTCAAAAAGAGACATGTACCACAATGTTCATTGCAGCACTATGTACAATAGCCAGGTCAGGGGAGCAACCTAAATGCCCATCAACAGATGAATGGATAAAGAAGATGTGGTACATATATACAATAGAATATTACTCAGCCATAAAAAGAACGAAATTGGGTCATTTGTAGAGATGTGGATGAATCTAGAGACTGTCATACAGAGTGAAGTAAGTCAGAAAGAGAAAAACAAATATCATATATTAACGCATATATGTGGAACCTAGAAAAATCGTATAGATGAACCGGTTTGCAGGGCAGAAATTGAGACACAGTTGTAGAGAACAAACGTATGGACACCAAGGGGGGAAAGTGTCAGGAGCTGGGGGGGTGGTGGTAGTGGTGGTGGGATGAATTGGGAGATTGGGATTGACATGTCTACACTGATATGTATAAAATAGATAACTAATAAGAACCTGCTTATAAAAAAATAAACAAAATTCAAATATTCAAGAAAACCCCAACAAAACATTAGAATCTTTCTGCTCCATAAGGAAACAAATTCTATCAAGAGATTTTCAGATTTCTCTCTCTCTTTCTTTTTCTTTCTTTCTTTCTTTCTTTCTTTCTTTCTTTTTTTCTTCCTTCCTTCCTTCCTTCCTTCCCTCCCTCCCTCTTTCTTTCTTTTCTTTTCCTTTCCTTCCTTCTCTCTCCTTTCTTTCTCCCTTTCTCCCTCCCTCCCTCCCTTCCTTCCTTCCTTCCTCTCTATATATTTAAAACCAAAGTTTGACAGAACAGTACTTACTCTTACCAGGGTGGTACACTATGATATTTTCTTTTCCCTTCTATTCTGTTCCAGTAGGAATAATGATGGTAGTCACAACCCTGTAAACTGATTTCACATCCCACTAGTGGGTTACAATGGGAAATTGGAGAACCTCTGTTTTCGTATCTCCCATGTTCAAACAAAACAAGCCAAAAGTACAAAAGAATACCTCCTGCAGCCTAGTTGTTCCATAGTCACTGCTCTTTGTCCCCACAACTCTTTCTCTAATACATTCACTTAGAAATATTTACTGAGTTCCTTCCTTTGCATCAGTTAAGCTTCTTAAATGATAGTCTGGATCTATTGTTTTCACTTTCCCACCTCTCATAAATCCCTTCTAGAAAACCATAAACTGCCTTTTGCTACTGCTAAGCTTCTGACAATGGCTCACCAACCCTCACCGAATGACATTTGTCCCAGCTGACTCTTTCTCCTTGGCTTCCCTCTTGATCCCCTTTGCTGGCTCTTCCTTGGTCTCCAGTCCATATGTGACTGTTTCCCAGGCTCTGCTCTGCAGCCCCTACTCCTCTCACTCTGCACTCAGTTCCTGAGGCTGCTCACCCCACCCCTGCCCCATGCCTTCAGTTGCTCCCGGATGCTGAGGAACGTGCACCTGTACCTCTTGCCGGCACCTCTCACGTCAGCCTTTGTCAGACCTCTCTGGCCACCTGCCTGCTTATCGGCTCCACTTGGGAGTCCCACAGGCCTTGCACTCCATTTGCCTGAATCAAAGATTTAGTTTTCACTCTAACCTGCCCCTCCTGAGTCCTCATCTTAGGGAAAGGTACCACTACCCACCCAGCTGTATAAACCAGGAAGCTGGGACTCGTCCAAGTCTCCTCCTCTCTCTTCATCCTCACAGTCGGTGCATCCCCAAGCTTCTCAAATCTATCCTCTTCTCTCTGTTTGCATCACCTGATCCCAGTCCAGGTGATGGCATTTCTGGCCTTGACCATGGAAATACCTTGAGGTCTCCCCGCCTACATATCATCACCTCCAGACCAAGCTCTTTGGAGCAGTAAGAGGGTTTCTTTTAAAATGCAATACTGATCTTGTCTCTACCTGGTTTAAAATCTTCCCATGACTATTTGCTTCTAAGATGAAGTTGTAATCGTTTAGCATGACATAAAGAACCCTGTGTAATCTGACCCCATGCTACCTCTCCTGTGTCCTGTGTCTCCACTTTGCAGACACAGCCACCCCTTCCGCTTCCTTGGACACGGTGCTCCCACCCCTGTCCCAGACTTCGCACCTGCTGTTCTCTTGAACTAGAACTCTGGCTAACGTCCACCTCTGCCTCCAGGTGCCTCTCAGCTGGCAGCTCTTTGGGAGGCCTTCTCTGACCCGCTACACGTGGGTCTGCAGTATCCTCTGCCTCTTCCGTCATGGTCCTCACCTCGCAGTGTCATAATGGGCTCATGCTTGTCCTCTCTGACTCTGGACTGTAGGCCCTGTGAGTCTAGGGACTCTGCTGTGCTGGCTGTTGTGTCCTGGCATCCAGCTCAGGACCTAGCACATCATAAGCACTCGATGAGTATTTGTAGAAGGATGCGCTTTTAGACTCAACGAATGTTGGAAGCATAATAGGACCACCGTGGTGTTAGGGACAGTAACCAATGTTTGCAACAGAGACTGTTACAATCAGAGTCAGAGGATGTTGTAATCATGAAAATATAGTGATTTTATTTACAGGATGTAGATTCGTGTGACAAGAGAATATTCAGTTCCACCACTTCCCAGCTGTGACCTCAAGCAAGCTGACGAAGCCCTTTCTCTGACTTTTGGTTTGATTTTTTATAAAATGTTGATAAGAGGCCCTGCCTGACCAGTCTGCGGGTTGTAAGCAATGAGACCGTGAACGTGACTGTGAACATGCACATATTACTCCCTCTGACCTGAGTAAGTCTCTTTGCAACCAAACAGCTGTCCTGGGGTTCTCATGGGGAGAACTGGTAGCGTTATTTTACTTGAACTATCCAGGCTTTGGGGCTTATTTTCCTGGGGGTCCAGAGGACAGAGCCTCTGCCCTGGCCTGGCATGCATCAGTGCTCAGGGTTAGGCCCTGGGAGAGAGAACAAACACCCTTCAGGAGCAACTCTCTGTAATCAGGGTGTGCTGAACTGTCTTCGAAGCCCGGCTTTTACAGATGGGGAAACTGAGGCTCAAAGAGGGTAGGGTCTTGTCCAGGGTCACGCAGTATGTTGGGGCAGAGCCACAGCTAGAATCTACTCCTTTGGGCTCTGAGTCATCAGGGAGGCTCCTTCTTAAATTCCCAATCTCCCTAGTTCTAGACTATCAAGAGGCATTTGCTTTGGTCTAGAACAACAGGAACCATGCTCGGGGTTTCTGAAGATGGCGACGTTCAGGGTTCATTCTTCAGATGGTGCCAGACCGTTACATTCTGGGTCCATCAGCTGAGCAGAGAGTTCTGGTTAATCCTTCCTTACATGACCAAAGCAAGGTCATGTGCACAAAGCGTTCTCGTACCCCTGTGTGTGATGAAGAGAAGGAAAGAGGCAGTTAGGTCAGGCTCTGGGCTGAGTGCACACATCCATTACAGCATCTTATCTCTGTTGTTTAGATGAGGAAACTGGGGCCCAGAGAGGTCAAACAACTTGCCCAAAGTCACTCAGCTCACGGATGGGGGAGCCAGGACTCCAACCCTACTCTCTGATTCTGAGGCCCGTGCTCTTTCGGCTGTTTCCCTTGGGTAATCACTGCCTCATGCCCTGGGAGGTGGACCGAGCAGGGATGCTGCCGGGAAAACGACCGACCCCCAAATACGGTGGGAACAGCCAGAAGAAGGGGACGGAATTTTGGCTCTGTGCTTCCTCTGATCTCCTTAAAGACTCCATTTCCTTTTCTGTAAAATAAAGGAAATTATTACCTTGCAAGGCAGTGGAGGGTATTCAATGGATTCACTTGTGCAAAGTGGTTCACATGATTCTGCACATGTAGTAATTGTTCAGTGTTTATTATGATCAATAATCATCATCTCTTAAATAAACAGTTTAGAAGGAGATGGTCAGTAAAGCCTTGTTGAATAATTGGGGTGCTCAGTTCACACACCTGTCCTGAGAGCAGGGGATAACGGAGTAGAGGGCAAGGAAGAGGAGGAACATTTACGGAGCCCCTGCTGTGTGCCAGGCACCGTGCTAAACGCCACGATTGCCAGCATCGCCTCTGTGAATGCTCACAACAAAGTAGGTGCCATTGTTAGTCCGCTTTTAGACTTGGAGAAACTGAGGCTCAGAAAGAGGGAGCGGTTGGATGGCTTGCGAGTGGCTAGAGGGAGATTTAAACCACGGGCTGAGGACCCGAGAGACGTGGAGCACTTGGCTATGCCCCTCCAGGCTCACAGCCGCCATAACATCCCTCAGAGCTGGTGATGCAGCTCTAGCTCACCTGCTAAGAGGTGCCCTGTGCACGCCCCGTGCTGGGCCACAGTGGACCTTCTGAGGGGGCTCTGGTCCAAGGGAGCAGCACATTAGAGCTTTGCCCCATAGCCTCTGCCTGTCTTAGCTTCTCAATGTTCTTGAGGGATCATGAGGGGGGCTCCGCCTGCCCATCCAGCCTCCTTTCTCACAACTCGTCTGCCCACCCCCATACACAAACGATGGTCACCCGCACCAGGCGACAGGCCCCCAGACACTTCAGGGCGGAAAGCCTCCAAACCTCTGCTCTGTTTCCACTAGTCTTAGTAACCTCTCCCTCTAACCCCAAAGACTGAAATCCTGAGTGTCTCTAGTCAAAGGTCTAGGAGCTGTGAGGTCAAGGTCTGTCCTCAAAACCAGAGCCTGAGCGGGGGAAGTAAGATGGTCTGAGTGTGGGGAGGCAGGAAGCAGAGAAGAGGTGGAGGAGGCGGGTAGGGAGAGGAGAGGGTGAAAGGGCAGGGCAGGACCCAGTGTGCTCTTATATAAGGGTGCATGCCCAGGGCATATGCATGACTGAACTCAGGTGCCTTCCCAGGCAGGTGAAGAAAGTTCATCAGCCATGGGCTCTGTGCTTACAGAGCAAATATCCGGGGAATGACTGCGCAAGAGAGGGATGCTTCAGCCCTTGATGAGCAGCCAGGGTCAGTGATTTGTCCATGGCAGAGCTGGGGGCCTCCCTCCCACCCCAGCCAGCTCCAAGTCCTACTGTTTGGAGCTGCAGGGCAGGCCCCATACCTAAAAGAAAAAAGGATACTTGTCTATCAACGTGCTTTCATTTTACTTTCTGGTGGTAGTCACGGGAATTAAACATTTGTAGACTGTCTCCCAGGGTTCATGCCATGGTTACCTTTGATGCTCCCGGGGACCCTAGGAGGTGTGGCTCAAGCCCTCATTTTACAGATCGGGGCTTAGAGAGGTTGTCCAGGGCCTCCCAGTGAGAAAGAGGCAGAGCTGGGACTTACACTTAGTTTTTGTGCCGTTGGCACCTGTAATGGTGGCTCCAGTAAATAAAACTTAAAGTTAACAACTTACTGAAACTTACAGTGGGCAAGATACAGTTCTTAACTCATTGAATCCTCACAACTCTATGAGGAAGGCATTACTGTTATCATCCCTATTTTACAGAAAGGGAAACTGAGGCATAGAAAAGTTAAATAACTTGTTTGGTTCATGGACTTAGTAAGTGGTGGAGCCAAGACTTGAATTCAGGCCCTCTGGTTTCAGAGTCCGTGCTCTTAACCTCTTCATTGACACAGGGGTTCAGGGTGGAGGGAGGTCCAATTATGCCACGAGGCCTCTGCCCTCTTACTCATGGATAGGGGCCCATCCAGACACTGTAGTCAACAGCATGGTCAGCTGGCCTGGTCCTGGACAGGCAGGTGGATGAAGCATCTCCTCCATGGATCGCTGCCAGGCTTATTCAGCCCAGCCCGGGTCAGGGCAGGTTGCGACTGTGCCCTGTTCTGGGCTTCTTATCTCCAGGGGAATTCAGAAGACCAAGAGGCTGTTGAAGTCACATGCAGTCCCCATGGGGTGAGGCAATGGGTGGGCCTGGAAAGCTGCTTCTAGTGGGGTCAGGGCACTTGGGCAGAAGTGGTCAGGCAGTCTGGAGTGCCAGCCCTGGCTCTGGCCCAGCTCAATGCACAAGCCAGGCAGATCCTTGTCCCTGGCATCAGCCTCCCATCTGTACAGTAAGGGGCTTGGACAGAGTGATTTCTCAGGCCCTTCCAGCCCTGGACCCTCTTCTCTTAGCTATAACTCCTTAGACGTGGCTTTTCTTTTCAAAGGAAGGAAACTCCTTCTTGTCAAGCACCTTCTAGGTCAGGAGGTGTTCCTGGCAGTTTTCCCCTCTGACTTTTAGTGATGGTCCTAACTCCCAAAAGAATGACTGATGGTAGAGAATAGGGCTGGTGTTCAGACCGTATGCATTGGGACTGCTTCACTGAGTGTAAAAAGATAGATACACTTCTGTTTTGGTTTGTAAATAGCCATTTCCCTTAATTTCCTCTAGTGCTCCCTATTCTTTTGGGCACTCCAGCAATTCAACGGTGAGTGCCCTAGCCAGGAGTGCCAACCTCCATTTGGCCATGCCACCATACTGCTGTGTGGCCCTGGTCAAGCAGTGTGATTATTGCCCCAGGTGGGGCAGCAGTGTGGCAGAGTGGAGCAGGTCAGACGCAAGAGTTCACGCCCTGCCTCAGCTACTAACTCCCCTGTGTGCCCTTGGGCCACTTCCCTTCTCTCTCTCTCTTTTATTTTTTTAAATTTATTTTATTTAAGTGTATGGTATTTTTATTATTTATTTATTTATTTATTTATTATTTATATTTATTTAATTAATTTATTATTTATTTTTGGCTGCGTTGGGTCTTCGTTGCTGTGCGCGGGCTTTCCCTAGTTGTGGCGAGCGGGGGCTACTCTTTGTTGCGGTACACGGGCTTCTCATTGCGGTGGCTTCTCTTTGTTGTGGAGCACGGGCTCTAGGCGCACGTACTTCAGTAGTTGTGGCACGTGGGCTCAGTAGTGATGGCTTGTGGGCTGTAGAGCACAGGCTCAGTAGTTGTGGTGCACGGACTTAGTTGCTCTGCGGCATGTGGGATCTTCCCGGACCAGGGCTCAAACCTGTGTCCCCTGCATTGGTAGGCGGATTCTTAACCACTGAGCCACCAGGGAAGCCCCACTTCCCTTCTCTTACCTTCAGTTTCTTCAAGGTGCCCACCTGTCAAGTTGTTGTATTAAATGCAATCATGGGGGCAAAGCACCTAGTATTCAGTAGATGCTCAGAACATGCTAGCTCCCCTTGTGGCAGGCCGATGAGAAATCAGCCTTGGATTCAGGGGAGAGGAAGAAGTATAATGTGTGGTATGATAGAAAGAGGGTAGATTTTTGAGCCAGAAAGACCCAAATTCAGTCTGGTTCTGCCACTTATCCATTGTTATAGGCTGAACTGAGTTCCCCCTAAGTCCATATGTTCAAGTCCTAACCCTCAGTACTTCAGAATGCCTGTATTTGGAAATACAGTCTTTAGAGAGGTAATTAAATTAAAATAAGATCACTAGGGTGGATTCAATTCCAACATGACTGGTGCCCTTCTTAGAAGAGGAAATTTGGACACAGACACACATAGAGGGAGAGCGCCATGTGAACATGAAGATGGTCACCTGCAAACCAAGAGGAGGAGTCCCAGAAGAACCAACCCTGCCAACACCTTGACCTCAGACTTCTAGCCTGCAGAACCATGAGAAGGTAAATTCTGTGGTTTAAGCCAGCCAGTCTGTGTAGTTGATTATAGCAGCCACAGGAAATGAATACGCTCATTATGCAACATCGAGCTAGTTACTTAACATTTCTGCACTTTAATAGTAGATTAAATTAAGTAATGCCTGAGAAAGCCCCAGCACATAGTAGGCCCTTAGCAAATGCTAGCTTTGCCTCCCCTCCATGCGTGGGAACGGCAGCTGGCTCCCTCAGGGGAGGGGGTGGGGATGTCCCTGAGTCATCCTGCTTCAACATGAACCTGCAGGACACCTGACCCTTGACTTGGCCTTCACCTTTCCCCAGACTAGCAATCCGGCTCTCAGCCCCAACCCTGACCTTGACACTGGCTTTCTACCTGCCAGGCTATGAGGTGGTCAGAGTTCACAGAGTTTTTCACCCCTGCCCAGGTTCAGCAGCAACCCTGCCGTGTGTGGTCAGCCTGCTTGGCTTAGGCCCCAGCCAACCCCAGGGCAGGGTTGGAGGGGTAGGGAGGGTAGCCTGGGGGTTCTCGGGGCGGAGGGACTGGCTGGTGTGTTGTGTGGTATTTCCCCAAATGCTTGCCCACTATATTTCACCTGATGTTCACAGCATCCCCTGCAGGTGGGCTGGGCTAATGGCTCCTCTTGACACGAAGAGCAACTGAGACCCAGAGAAGTTAAGGGGCCCCTTCCACCTCAAAAAACCCATGCTGGGATTAGGACCTCAGAATCCAGACTCAGGCCCTGGCTCCTTTCACCACTGGGACCACTCGCTTGCCCTCCAAGCCTCTGGGGGTCTATAGGGTGTGTGGGAAGCACATGGGCCCAGGGGTCACCAGCCCTGGGCTCAGATCCCGGCCAGGTCTGGGATCAGCTGTGTGACCCTGGACAAGTGCCCACCTCACCAGGCTGTTGAGAGGCTCCTTGAGAGAGGGCAGCCAGCTCTGCCCCTGGCACTCTCTAGGCCCACCATAAATGGCAGCTACTGTGACTTTTTCATAACTAACTGCTCAGTAACTGTTGCTGAATCGAATTCCTGGAGAGCCAGGAAGCGTGTCTGTGGGTGGGAGAGACGTCTGGCACTTCCAGGGTGGCCCAAGCCTTCCTTCCTACACGCCTCCTCCCCCCAGTGCCTGGCAGCACTGGAGAGGGAATGTAATGGAGGGGCCTACAGCTGGGTGGGTCTGGAATTTACCTCCCCCAGCTCACCATACCTGTCTGGAGCCCCTGTCTCCCTGTCTGCAGTTCCCATTCAATAAACACTTCTACTGTCTTCATAACACCCGTCACCATTCAAACTTATTTGGACTATTATATTTTCACTCTCACCTGCCCCCCTTCCCTCTCCCCATTCTCATAGAATGATAGTCATGAAGCAGGAATTTTGTCTCTGTTGTTCCCTGCTCTATCTCCTGCACCTAGAACAGTGCCTGGCACGTAGTGTTCGGTCATTATTAGTGGAATGAATGAATGAGTCGATCATTTGTGGTCAGCTCTTTGCTGCATTTGTGGATGTTGCTTAAGTCAGAGCCCAACCCTGTTTTCTAGAGGCTTCTGGCCTTTTGGGGGAAGCAGGCACAGGCAGTGACCAGAGTGTGGCCTGCACTGTGACAGAGGGAAGAAAGCACCTGGGCTGGGAGAAGCTGGAGCAGGTGGCATCTGATTGGCTTCAAGGAGAAGGAAGGGCCCCATGGGAGGAACTGGGAAGCCTCCCAGAGAAGCCTCAGCCGAAGAAATAAAAGGTGAGCTAGAGTTAGAGAGACAAGGAGGGGACGGCATTCTGGGCAGACAACAGCAGGTGCAAAGGCACAAATGCAGGAGAGATGGCATTGAGTTAGAGGTGTCTGATGCTGTGCCCTGAGCCACAGGGCAGGGCCAATGGGTGCAGCACCTGGGATGATGGACGCTGGGGTCTGGGAGGGGGTGCCCGAGGGAATAGCGGGGTCCGATGGGAGCACAGCTGGCGGGTGTGCAAATCCAAGCTCTTTCTTCTCCCAGTTCTCAAAGGTTTCCTTCCGACCTGTTGAGAGGTAGGGCTGCCGCTGTTGGCCAGGTGGCTGTGGCTGTCTCCTCCCTACTGCCTGATTTTCCAAGGTGAGTGTGGTCTCCCCTCTGAGCTGGTGTCTGTTTCTGCCTCTCTTTGTCTCTCCTAAGAAAGAACGGGCTGGGGGTCAAGGCCCGCCTAGCCAGGCTAGGCCGGGGTCGTGGTGGGGTCTTGGAGCAGCCACTCCCCCTTTCTGAGCCCAATTTCTTCCTCAGACTCACAGTGGGTGGATAATAAGTGCCTTGCAGGCCTCCCTTCCTGGAAGTTTTGGGTTTTGACAGATGAAACAGGGTCAAGGAGAATGTGGTGGCTTCTCCAGTCAGGAGACGCTGCCCAGTGGCCTCAGGAAGTGTGACTCATTCCGGTTTCGCTAGGGGCGGGGATCAGGTTCCCAGCTGCTACTCCTCCAGAGAAGCCTCTGGGCCCAGGCAGCCATGGGGGAGCCCAAGCCAGAGAGATGGTCTGTCACAGACTCTCTTGGTGATCCTAGCAAGTTTCTGCCTCTTTTTGGACTTTGGTCTCTTCTTTTGTGAGACAGATATAACAGTGCCTGCCCTCTTTCTGCAGAGCCTGGAGACCTACCTGCTCCTCGTCCTGGATTTGGCATTGGCTCACCTTGGACAAGTCTGTCCCCTTTTGGGGCCTCAGTCTCCCCATCTCTATACGGAGGGGGTTGGACTTCAGGGCTCACCTCGGTGCCTTCTACTACTTCCCCCAAACCTCCTGCCCCCGCCATGCCCAGGGTACAGGTGTGGGGTGCTGATCTGCATGATATCTTCATCCAGGCTCAGAGCCACAGGGCCAGGTGCCACGAGGGTCCTCGGTTACTCAGGGTGCATTTGTGGCACCTGAGTAGGAGAGTCTCAGGGAATGGCAGCCAGTAAGTGCAAAGCCTGGAAGAGGGAAAAGAAAAGTACCAGCCTGTCGGTGGTAGAAGGTTTCCCAGGGGAGGCAGAATTCAGCCAGAGTCTTGTTGGTGGAGTAGGAAGGGGCTGGAAGAAGAGAAAAGGATTTCTTTTTTCCATTTCAAGGCATTCCAGGCAGATGAAATAACATGTGCAAAAGCAGAGAGGTGTGAAATAGCATGTTGAGCTTGGGAAACTGCAAGAAGCACAATATGGTTAGAAAGTTGGGAGCAAGTGGGGAGGGGTGAGAGAAGAGAGTGGAGTGTACAGGATGTTAGGAGCAGACCATGCAGAGCCTCATGTGCTAAATAGACATTCAAAATTTGTCCTGAAGGCAGTGGAGGGTGATTCTTTTCATCCTGTACAAAAACCTTCCTGAGGATCTGCTGGACCCAAAGCACCTTTGTAGAGGGTGCTACGGCGCACTCCCCAGATGCTGGCGCCTCCGCCTTCAGCCTGGAGCATTCACTCACCCCTCCGATGGCTGACAGCTGGCCGCTGAGACGCCCCTTCCTGCCATTGCCTTAGGAGACCCTCCTCATCTAATGTCACTCCCCTTCCCTGGCCCAGCCTGCATCCCATGACTGCTCCGTATGGGGGATAAAGGGCCCTTCGCCTCAGCTCGGCACAACTGTGAAAAGTCATTCCAGCTCCAGAGCTCCCTAGAGGTGGGCTGAGACCTTCATGGGGTCTGCATAACAGACTAACTTGTTCCTCTGCCCAGTCCTGCTTCATTTACCCCCCAACACAGGTATTCATCTTGGGATCAATCCCCAATAAACCTCCTGCTAGCAAATATGCGTCTCAAAATCTCCTTCCCCAGGAACCCCAGCTGTGACAGCCATCGCTGAGGGATGTCAGTGAAGGTGGACATCTCATCAAGGGGTCAAAGAGAGACACCTGCTTTTCGAAGTGGCTCTGTCCAATGTGAGAATGAAATGGAGGGAACCACTGGAGTCCAGAAGCCAGTGGGGAGCTTGTGCCAGCTTAGCAGAGGAGTGAGAGGGATGGATTGGGGGAGTTAGAGAATTGCCAGATGGGATAGACTGGGTATGGAAGCTGCCTGGTCATCTGGGCAGAGGTCAGATCATCTGGGAGCCAATTCCTGGGATGGATTTAACGGAACTCAGCTCAGTTTGGGAGTGGAGAGCATGCCTTACCCGTAAGACATCTGGGGATTAACCAGCCCCTGGCAGTTTACAAAGCACTTACTCACACCCATTAGTTTAATATGGGCACCAACCAGTCAGAAGGGTCACCAGGGCCCTGGAGACCCTCTACTGGGGCAGATGTTAACCCTTTAGTTGCTGAATCATGGGGACAGTGGGTGATGTGCTGGGTGGGAGGGGCACTCAGGGGGGTCTGAGCAGCAGCTATTTACCAAGCAGTAAGTTAGAATCTTTGTAGGTCAGCTGAATATCAGCCCTACTGGCTCCTCGTATAATCCTCATAGGAATCTGCTGAGGCAGATACTATAATCCCTTCTTAAAAAGAGGAAACCAGGGCTCAGGGAGGTGAATGACTTGCCAAAAATCTGACAGCTCCTAAACAGTAGAGCTGGAGTTGAAAACAGGTCTGTCCGACCCTGCAGCTCATGCCTGTAATTGCAGCAGTGGGGATCAGAACCTGGAGATCTTGGCTCTTCAGTCAGGGTCTTTCCCCCTTGTTTACACGGCCACTTCCCGTAGTGAATTCCAGAACTTGTTTTCACAAGGCAATATCTCCTTCTAAGAAATGGTGCTGAGAATGTCCAGACCCGTGGGAGTGGTGGGGTGGAACAGGAAAGCCCAGTGCCATGGACAGGGGAATTTCCAGACCTGGGGATCCGCCAGCACCTGGTTTGGAGCCCAGACGTGTGTGGGAAGGCTCATGGGCTCTCCAATGGATAGCGCTTCTCCAATGGCAGAAGGAGACCTAGGGGGGCAGCTGTTCACCACCTCCAACCTGTTCCCTCCAGAGACATGGGTTCCCTGTGAAGCAGTGAGCATCTTGTTCCTCTGGAGCATGGCTATTCATTCATTCATTTACCCATTCATTTAACATTGAACAACTATTTAGGGAGTACTTTCCATGCACCCTGTGTCACCTGGGTCCTGCCCTCACCTGGGTCTAGCCTCACCTGGGATCAAGGTGGTGGGGAGATTGATGCTAAACAGGCAACGACAACCCAGTGAGACAGATGGGGAGTGTACGGGCCATTCTGTTGGTCCTCGGGTCCCCTTTACCAGCACACATGAGGTCACCATAGAGATGTTGTCAGGGGCTATTGATTAATGGATAAAGGAAGGGAGGGCTGTGGTGGGACAAAAGGAAGGACTTCCTGACTGACCTGAGAGAAAGCCCTGCAGGCAGCATTAGAGGTGGGGTGGCATCTCCATCCTGGGAGAGCACCAGCCTCTGCCCTCAGAGTGTGAGAGCTCCCATCTAGAGGCAGGAGGCTGGACTTAGAGACACTGGGGTCCTCCCAGATCTGGAATCTTCAGTTCTGCTGTGGCTCCACGTGACATCCAACTGCCAAAAGGACATTTTGGTTGTTTGCTCAGCTGTGACCTAGAACACAATGAACTAACTTTCTTGCTAAATCCTCCTCCGGGAGTCTGGGAGAGGGTTGACAGAGGGAGTGGAGTGGGGAGAGGCGCCATCCACAGTGTTCTGGTCTCCTGTCCCCGAGCCCATCATGACTTGATAGGGTTTCACTGTGCAGGTTTTGCACTGTGCATGTTTTTAAAAACATGACCACATGTGTGTGTGTGTGTGTGTGTGTGTTTCTTTTTCTTTTAACTTTTTAAACTTTTCTGAGAAAATGATTTTAGATCTTTATTTACTCTTCTCCTATGTCTCAATCACAATTTTATCTTCATCTCCATGAGGCTGTGATACTCAGAAAAGAGGACAGCTTCTCTTGTAGCCTCCCACGGAAGAAGTGCCTGCATGAGGAGGGGAAGGAGCAGGAGGAAACTTTAGTGAGCACCTACTATGTGCCAGGTCTCACACAGAGCGCTCTGCATATTACCTCTGTTTTTTTTTGTGGGGATGGGGGTGAGGAGGCTGAGAGATAAAATAATATGTATGAGAGGCATGTGGTTGATGATGGTTATGCTAATTAATAAATAATAAATGATAATTTATTATCATTTGATAATATAATTATTAGGTGAAATTATTATTCAAAAAAATGACAATTTCTTACAGTTCAACCGAATACATGTTATTCAGGCACATCTTAGGATGTTCTTGCTATAGTCTCGCGGGAATCCTCTGCAATGAAGGAATTATTCTCATTTCAAAGCTGAGGAAATTGAGTCTGAGAGAGATCGGGTGACCCGCCAACTCCTCCCAGCAAGTCAGCAGTAGGGCCAGGCCTTGAACTCAGGTCAGTTTCCAAAGCCCTTCAGTCTCCTGACCTCAAGCCACAACCCATTTTGTCTCCTTCCCTGCAACTCACAGTGACTCAGGAGGTGGAAAGACACTGGCCTGGTGCTTGGGAATCCCGGGCTGGCATAGGCTCTGCCCCCAAGTGCTGGGTGGCCTTGGGCATGTCCCCCCCCACTCTCTGGGACTCACTGTACACATCCATAAAGCGGGGTGGGGGGGCTTGAATGCACTTGTTTCCTGCTGAGACCGCCTCTGGATGCGTGCTGTGCACAGAAGGCTGGTACCACGTCTACCTCATCTGCGTTCCCCGTGCCTGGGGTGGCCCTTGGTTCAGAGGGGGCCTCAGTGAACTTTCACTGACTGTAGGGGTGGGAGGGAGCATGCGTGGGTGCACTGTGCGTGGGCATTGCAGGCTCCAAGTGAAGGGGCAGGGGGTCCAGGGCTGCTCTTCTCGGGTAGGAGGCTGCCCTCCTGGTGACCAGGGAGAGTACTTGCTGCCCAGGCCTCAGGCAGGTCTCTAAAAGGGGGAGATTCTGGGGACCCCTCTCAGCCTCACCAGGGAGTTCATATTCTGGGATGCCCCTTAAGAGAAAGCCCTGTGGCTCTTGACCTTTATTGGACCTCCTAAAGGTGGGAGTGGGAAGCTTGCTAGGGGGCTGCAGTGTCTAGAGGCTTCCCCTGAACTGCCATAGTCACTTATGTCACCGAGGACTCAGCCATGCTCCCCTCCCCTAACTCCAGAAGAAGAGGACCAAGCCACGGGCATGCCCAGCAGAGAAAGCTGTCTGCCCACCCAGCTCCGAGGGCAGGAGGGAGAACGGCGCTAGCGCTGTCCATAGCCAGGCTCGGGAAAGAGAGGGAATCTGGTGGCCCCCAGGGAAAGAACTCACAGATGTTTTACACCCAGACCTGGCTTGACCTCCTCGTTCATGAACTCCAGGTGGCTCAAGCCAAGGACAGCATGCGAGCCCTCATCTTACCATCTGACCGGCCAGCCGTGGTGGCAAGGGTGACCATTTACTGAGCACTAACTGTGTGCCAAGCAAGATGCTCAACTCTTTGCTTTATTGTCACATTCGATCCTCACAACAGCCCTGTAAGTTACTATTTTTATTCCCATTTTACAGCTAAGAAAACCAAAATCTTAGAGATATTATATAACTTGTCCAAGTTCAGATATCTAGTAAGTGGTAGAGCTAGGATACAAATCCAGGCTACGAGACTTGGGCTCTTAACGACTACATTATACTAGTTCCATTCTTCCACCCATCCATCCATCCATCCATTCATCCATCCATCCATCCATCCAATCATCTAACCAGTTACCCATGTGTATCAGACAGAGTCCCAGTAGAAAAGAGATTCACACTTCATTCAGGCTAATTCAAGGTGGGCTTAATAAAGAGACAGTTTATAAAGATGGGGGTATGTGTGTGAAGGGAAACCACACAGGCCCCCGCAGTGCCTGAGTGTTAGGAACAGCTAGGTGGATAGTACCTGGAGCCTGAGGGGTGAGGGAGGAGATGTTAATGGAACCTGGGGAGAGAGGACCTGACAAGAGCTCTGCCCTTTGTCAAGAGAGGTGCCCGCCCATCTGAGGCACCACACAGAGAGGAGTCTGAGCAGTAAGGTCCCCAGCGTCTCCCTCCCTTCCTCTCCCTCCCCCTCCTTCTGGGCTCCCCATCAGCTGACCCAACCAGAGGCCATAGGACACTTGAGCCAGTGATGCAGTCCCTTCAGGTCAGCCTCTGGGGCCCAGAGCAGGGTGTGGAAAGGTGGAGAGCAGAGCTGGAGGGACAAAGGGAGGACACTCTGCACATCATCTATCCATGCATCCTACACGTCTCTCCTGGCACTGGGCCATGTCAGGTATGAGGATATTATTCCGGGCAAAAGAGATGTGATTCATTCATTCATTCATTCATTCATTCATTCATTCATTCACCAAGTGCCCTTGAGGCCTCTGTGAGAAGCTCCATGCTGGGTGCTGGGACCCAGGGAGGAGTGCAGCCCAGATCCTGCCCTTGCATTGCTCACAAGCTGCTGGTAGATCATCCTGAGATGTGACCTGGGCTGCCTGCTCCCTTGTGTGGGTCTGGGGGTTTGGGGGGGATGGGTTAGGTGAGATGGAAGTAGTTTAACCAGTAGGAAATCTATTTGCTGAATCTACTAGTTCGACCAAGTATTCTTAAGATTATACTTGTCTTTGGGGATGGGCGCTGTAGTCAGGAAATGACGGGCCCAGCTTAGGGCCGAGGGGAGGCTCAGTGCCTTGGTCTCATTAACATCACTATGTTATGATGAAGAAACTAAGTGCAGCCACATGGGGGCAAGACACAGCCCTAGAACTTCTAGGGCTCTTGCAGTACTTGGACAGGTAGGCAGAGACCACTTACCAAAGACCTGGCTGCTACTCCAGCTCAGCTGTGTGCTCTTGAAGGAGTCCCTGCTTCCCTCTGGGCCTGCCTGCTCAGCTATACAGAGGCTGCTGGGACCTCCAGCTCTGAGGATCGGTGAGTCTGGGAAGAGGCCACAGCTGGGACTCCTTTCGCCTTCCCCCTGCCAACCCCAGAGCTTTGGCCAGGCCCCGCATGGATGCCTCTGTGCTTCCGTTTTTCTTCAGGGCCTTGAAGTTGCTACCTCACTTCCCTGCACTCAATTACCATCTCTCCTGTTGGCCCTGACTTAATTACTACATCAAAGCCCCTCCAAGGGGTGCTCAGATTTGCTGTGAAGTTAATGGTGATGGTAGTGCTGAGCCAGGGGGTCCAGGCATGCTGGGGGCAAGCTGAGAGCCCACTTGGGTATGTGAGAGGGTGAGGAGGGGTCCACCTCTCCAATGCCTGGTTGCCCCCTGACACCTCAGTTTGTCTGACACAGGAATGCTTGATGCTCACACAGTGATGTATTCTCAGCCCTGGGGCCTCTGGCCTGGCAGGGATGGAGGCAATTTGTCTCTTACTTCCATTTCTGGTGTTTTTGTTTACTCAATCTGTCAGTGGACTTCCAGAATAATTTCTTACCAGACTATATCTATGTATCTGCATTTCAGTCTCTGTGATATGCACGAACCTCTAGAGTGCAAGGCCCAGGCAGGTGCCCCTTTCGCCCAGATCCGAGATGAGTCTTAGATCAGATGGGAAAGTGGGCCCTTCAGTGGATGCCAGTGGGGAGAGATGCTGGTGACCAGACCCACCAGTGGAAATGAGAGAGCAGTGGGGGTTGCCATTGTGGAACGAAAGTGACCAAGGACAGGTGGCCCTTGTCATCGCCTTGTCACTATGCACCCTACCCACCTCCAGAACTCCATCCCCTCAAGTAGGAGGGGAGGGGGAAAGCCCTCAGTTTTCTGAGGGAACCCGGAACTGACCCAAGTCATGTCCACCTGCAGCAGAAGTTACCCATGAAGGCTACATTTCTGCACCCGTGAGCATGGCTGATGTAGCCCGTCCCTCTCTCCAGCCCGAGCCTGTATCGCACAGGCTTTCTCCTCTGTAATGGGAGGAGCTCAACGCCCTTTCCAGCTAAAAGCATCATGTCCTTTTTGGAGCGGGGGCTGAAACAGAACCCCAGTTGTGCAGGACCATGACACCTCCCAGAACCCAGAGTTCTGTATCCTGCCCACTGGCTGCCGACAGCAACCTCCCCCTTCCCCCTCCGCCCCCTCCCACAGCCGCTAAATTGGTAGTAGGCGACTCCTTGGAGTATATATTCTTGGCAATGAGTATGAGACTGTGGGCTTGACTGTGAACGAACGTAAGAGTGTGAGCGAGGCTTGTGTGTGAGAATGTGTGCCCACATGAGAAACTTCCTCCAAGCGAACAAGTCAGAGAACATTGAAAGAAGACCCATCAAGTACTGCTGGCCTGTCAGCCTCCGAGTCGAGGTGTGTGTTTCAGATGAGGACCCAGTGGTTACCCTGGAGTTAGCCAAGAGACTCCAGCCTTATTTTTTTTCAGGGTCCATCAGCATCTTGGGACAAGGGGCCCCTTAGGCTGAAAGGTTAGGGGGAGGCTAATATCAGGGACCAGGGAGATATTCTGGGTCACCCAAAGCAAACATGAGCCCTTGCTCAGACCTCACAGAAAGACCATCACTGGGTAGTTCCATGCAGAGGACCAGGCCTCTGGCAGGAAACGGTTAGGGGAGGTCCAGGTAATGGAAACTGGAGGAAAGAACGAACGGAACTCTCTGGGATGAGACAAGGCACTTGGTCCTTCATGTACAACTCAGTTCCTCTTCGCCATCATACTAGCAGGTTAGATTATTATCCCCACTTTGTAGAGGAGAAAACAATTGCCCTGAGAGGGGGAATGACTTGCCCAAGGTCACGCAGCCAGTAAAAATTTCCGCCCAATCATGTTGGCCCCGTTGTTCCCTAAAGCACAACAGAACTTCTACCTGGGGAAGTGGAGAGGAAAGGGGCAGGCCTGGGCTTTCCCCAAGGATAGAGCAGGTGGTCAACATGACTTCGAGGTTTGAAGGGCCTGGTTTAGGGGAGCCTGACTAGGTGGGAGTTAGAAGCACACAGAGGCTTTGGAGTCAGTGTCTGCAGCCTCCTGGCTGGGTAATCTTGGGCTGGTCATTTCACTTCCCTGAGTCTCAGTTTTCTCACCTGTAAAAGGGGGGTCATATACCCTCTACTTTCTTCATCAGGTTGTTGTGAGGGTTAAAAGAGATACTGTGAGGGAAGAATTTAGGCCTGACCAATACTCATCTGTGACTGTCATCACTGGTGTTGGGATGGAGGTCCCCTAGGGTTGGCGTGAGGGTGCCACATCTGGGGAGAGCGAAGGGGAAGATGTTCCCAGGGAAGAGAGGGCAGTGACCAAAGTTACTCTATGTCAGGAACAACACATGCAGAATACTTTATTCTCGTTCTTTCCCCATGAAGCTATTCCCACTTCTACACCTCTAATAACCTTTAAGCTTCAGATAAACAGTGGAATCGTTGGGAGAATTGCCTGGCCCTTCAGATTCTTCCTCTCGAATCATCACGTTCTACTCCATACCCCTCCTCCACAACGCTGGCCATGAGAGACCTTATTAGTTGGAGCAGTAGGACGGCTCCTACTGAACCTGGGGATTGGGAGGGTGCTGGGGAGAGGGGAGGACGGAGGGAGAAGCAGGATGGCATCTGCTTCTCGCAGGAGGTGGGGCCCAGCCTCCAGGCGGGTGAACTTCAATAGGACCAATCTCGGGCTTACAGATGCAGTGCTGCACGCTTCGCTGTCCCTTATCTTTTTCCTGCTTCGTCCTGGTGCAGTCTAGCGCACACACCACGCCACTGACCATGCTCTCCACCAAGTCCCCTGCAAACTCCTTGTCAAATTTAGTGGACACCTCTCACTTGGTCTTGACCGGCTGGCCCTCTTAGTGTCTTGGGTGCTCTAGACACGCCCTCCTTCTTCAGACACCCACTTGATGCCAATGATTGGCCCCCCTCCCCTAGCTGCTTCTGCCCTCTTCTCTAGGCTCTGCCTTCTCAGTCGCTTCTGAGGGCTCCTCCTTCTCAAGGCTCCCCTGCCGTGACTGTGTCCGGAGACAGGTCCAAGCCCTTCCCACTCTACATGCTGTCCACCTTCCCTTCTCTGACTCCTCCCAGATCTCCCTCTCCACGTGCAGTGGCAATCTCCCCCAGTTCAAAATGAACGCTGATCTGGAAATTAGTTTTCACCTATAAGGTTGACAAATTTTGAAAAACACTGATGATATCCAACGTTGATGAGAGTTGCTGGCAATGTAAGCTGGGGTAGCCTTTCTGGAGCCCAACTGACAGACTGACAGACTCTACCAGACTATAAAATACACTATCATGGTGTAGTTGACCCAGCGACTCACCTCTTGAAATCTACCCCAGAGAAACACCAGCACATGTGCACAAAGAGGACGGCACAAAGCTATTTATTACAGGATTGTTAATAACAGTGAAAAATTGGAGGAAAATGTACAAGAATAGGAGATGCTACATTCATTCTATGCAATACCATGCAGCAACAGGGGCATGCCACCCTGTCAACTTGGACTTACAGTGTGGTCCAAGAGAGGGAGGCCTGAGCATGTGCTCCCCTGGGCTGTCCTGAATTCCAAGTGACCAGGAGACTAAATTAAGAGCCAGTGAGCTAAGAGGCCCGGGAGGGTAGAGGACTGGGCAGGGGGCTAGACGGGGACCAAGGCAGAGCCTGTGATTCTATGGGCACCACAAGCCAAGGTGGAGCCAGATGAGCCAGCTACACCGGTGGGGGCGTGGCCCCGGCTAGAGACCCCCCTTGAGGAACCAAGCGTTGCCCTGGAGAAGCAGACGGTACTGACAGATTCCGCCTCTTCCAGGTAATCCTGTACTTGCCTGGCTGCTCACATTAAGGTCCCCTTTACACACACACAGCTGAGAGGCAGGTGGAGGTGGAAGCTACCTGAGGAATGGAACGTTTTCAGACAAGGCAGACCGAATATTACCAGAAGAGACTGTTTAAATGATCAGATCAGACTGAGCTTGAAATCACGTTAGACGACATTATGCAATTTTTTCCTGCTGACCAAGGCAGGAGTGGTTAGGGAGGAAAGTCAGATTAGTGACAAACAAAATAATTATAGCTTCCTTGTGAAAGTGCAGAGTGAGCTGAATTTTGTGACCTTGATGCATCTGTACTTTTTTTGCTCAGTTTCTTCTGCCTGGCACGCTCTCCCTCCCCTCTCCTCCTGGATGGCTCCTACTCACCTCTCAGTTTGCCCTGATAGCCCTCCTCAGGGAGCTGCCCTTGGACGCCCCCACCGGCTTCCACACCCCAGAGTTTCCCTTTACCACAGCATTTAGCGCACCGTGTTGTCAGACTGTGAGCTCTGGCGAGCAGAGGTCTCTGCTCATCCTCAACGTGCCCCTAGGACCTAGCACGGTACTTCTTAGCACATGGCAGGTGCTAGGTTAATGCTTGTTGAATAAATGAGGGACTAAATGAATGAATGAGGGAGAGGTGCTGCCTTTACAGAAGACCTGGAAACCCCGTGACCTTGGGCTACACATTTTCCCACCTGGTGCCTCTGTTTTCCACCTGCGGAGAGGCAGGGGTGGGCTTCTCTCTGAGATTCCCACCCACCCAGTCCTCCTGCAGAGCCCAAGACAGACGGGATGGATGGGGCGGGACCTCTGTCCTCTCTGCCCGCTGAGAAATCCCAGACCAGAGAACCCAGTCTATGCAACCTCCCTGCCCACTGCCAGCTCAGCCTTTGCAAAATTCTGCTGCTTCCTCTTTCCAGACGTGGCTCATGTCTGGCTCCGTCCCCACGCCCTCCTCCTGGAGGGACCCTGACTGCTTCCGGATGGGGGCCGTCCCTGCCTCTTTCCTGGAGTCCAGCAGGCTGAGCCCTAGCTGAGGAGCTGCCCAAGGCCTCTCCCTGCCTCCACAGCCCGGGGGTGGAAGGAATCCTTCTTCCCTTCTCTCTTTCTCTGTATGCCATTCTCGCCTCTATCGCCATGTCCCTCTCTCCTTTCTCTCTGTGTGGCTGTTTTTTGGTTTCTCTGCTGGCTTTGTCTTTTTCCTCCCTCTGCCTTTCTCCCTCTACTTGCTCTTTGCATCTGTGTTTCCCTCTCTGTCCATCTCTCCTTGTTTTTTCTGTGTTCTTCTCTCCCGTTTCCTCTCTCCGGACCCCTTTCCCATCCTAGAGGCCCCCTTCCCTTCCACAGGCCTTAGCCTCCTTAACCTGGCTGAGGGGTAGTCTCGGGTTTTCCCAAAGCCCTGGCCAGCCTGAATTCCCACGCTGTCCCTCTGTCAGGCAGGCACCCCAGCACAATCAGGGGAGCATGTTGGACTCACAGCGTCCTAGCACGGCCTTCCTGAGGGGGAGTGGGGAGAGACCGTGACCCATGGCCAGGGCTGCCTGGGCCTTTTCCAGCCTGGAGGTACCTCACCCCAACCCTGAGTGAGCCTGCAGAGACTGCTTTCCTCTGCTAGCTTCCTCCTGCAGAGCCTGCCAGGAGCTGGGCTATTAGATCTCAGGTCTGCTTCAGTTGAGAGGAATTAGACCGCAGGACCCAGCTAGAGGGATGTTAAGAACCCGAGAACAAATATGAGGCTGGAATGTGAAACCTGAGGTGGGAATTGAATAAGTAAGATTCTCCCCTGTTGGATCCTGGGCTCTGCCCCTCACCAGTGGGCTAGTCTGACACAAATCACTTCCCTTTTCTGAGCCTCTGTTTTCTTTCTTGTAAAATGGGCCAGCAGATTCCCTTCTGGTGCACTGCTATGGGAATTAAATGTTAAGCCATGGATAATACACTCAACAGTGAAGGCTCACAATAAATGTTACTTGAGATGGAATCTGAATGCCTGATAAAGAGTCAGACCAGAGTCACATGCCACTGGTACTTTCTCAGACTGGCATGGGGTGGGAGCAGGGTGGGGCAGCTGCTCAAAAAGTGTTGAAGAGTAAATAAGTGAAAAGATGAGGGGATGAATGGTTGGATCTCAGTCACTGATCAGTAGTGGCTTTGCATAAATCAAGGGTCCTCAATAAACGGTAGAGGTAATTCCTGTCTTGTAAGGTTTTTACAAGAATGAAATTAAATAAGGAATGTAAAAGTGCATAGTTAGTGGTCAATAAATCTTAGCTCTTATATAAATGATAATAATCTTAGCACAAGAATTAAAAGAAAAAAATTTCAATATAGAAGGATCCATCTTTATCCTTATATAGGGGGCCAGTTGCTCTATTTAAGCCTAAACTGCTGAGGAGCATGGGCAAAGGGTCTGGCTTGCTTTTTACTGGTCCTCAGGCTCACAGCAGATTGAGTGGAGGGGCCTGGAAGTTGTTTCTTCAGGCTCTTGACCAAGTGGCCAGGGTGGCTGCTGAGGAGCCAGAGCTCCAAACCCAGGGAAGCTGCAAGCATAAAGCAGACCCAAGGGGGCCAGGGTCAGGGAGCCAGTCCTGCCAATGAGGGCTGAGGCCAAGGGTGAGGCTGTTTCCATGACTACAGGCTTCACCCCATCTTGGTAGTAAGCCTGGCACATCCTATCCCCAGGTGGGTCCCTGGGCCCCATCCCCACCTGAGCATGGGCCAGAGTGGCAAGCCAGACAGATCAGCCCCTACCTGATTCTGGCTGCCCTTGAACACACCCCAGGCCACCACATCTTGCTGTCCTTGCTACTTGGGATGTGCAGTCCAGCCTTCTCTTTCTGTTACTATCCTGCTTACCCTTCAACTGCCAGCTCTGCTGCAACCCCCCAAGATCTCCCTGAGTCCAATGACTCACTCACTAACCTGACTTTGGGCAGGTTACCTGACACACAGAGCCTCAGTTTACTTGGGTGTAAAGTAGGGCTGTTCATACCTAGCTGTAGGTCTTATGAGCATTTAGTGAGAAAACCCATATGAAAGTGTCAGGGGTGATTTTTGACACATGAACTCCACCTTATCTTGACACCTTAAATCATTTGTCTTGCTACCCCCCTTATGTTATTGGCATGTGTTCCCCATCAGAATGGGAAGTCCTTGAGGCCAGGGTTATCCCCATCCCCAGTGCCCAGTGCAGGACCTGACCCAATGCAATACATGCCTAGGAAGTGGTCTCGCTCCTGACCATCCCAAGATAGAGCTACACTCTCTGAGCACTTACTATGTGCCGGGCAACGTGGGGAGCATTCTCTGAGCATCAACAAGTAGTGAGCATCTACGGTGTGGCAAGTTCTGCAAACAGCACTAAGTAACATCAGTGAACAAAAGTCACATATCCTGTCCTTGTGGAGCTTGCCTTCTAGCAGAGGGAGTGGATGACAAACAGCGAGCATAGTGAGCGTTAGGAGGTGACAAGCACTATGGATAAAAACAGAGCAGTGCAAGGGGGCATGTGGGGTGCGAGGAGGGGAGTGGGTTACAATTTTAAACAGGGTGGTTGGTATAGGGCTCCTTAGAAGAGGACCTTTGAACCAAGGATTGAAGGAGGTGAGGGAGTTGGCCCTACAGATGAATCTATGGGGGGTGTGTTCCTGGCCAGGGGAACAGTCTGGGCAAAGGCCCTAAGGCGGGGCCTGCCTGGCTAGTTGGGGTGAAGAAGGGGAACAGGAGCATGAGGGCAGGGCAGTTACTGGGCCTGTTTACCAGGCCTTAAGAGATCATTGTAAGGACTTTGATTTTTTTGCCCTGAATGAATTAAGGAACCCTTAGAGGTTTTGAGCCTAGGAATGATGTAATTGACTTGATTTGATTTATTTTATTGAGATATAATTGACATATAACATTGTATTAGTTTTAAGTGTACAACATAATGATCTGATACATGTATACATTGCAAAGTATCACAGTAAGTTTAGTTAACATTCATCACCATACATAGTCTCAAAAATTTTTTTTCTTGTGATGAGATCTTTTAAGATTTATTCTCTCAGCAACTTTCAAATATGCAATACAGTATTATTATTATTTTTTAAATTTATTTATTTACTTATGGCTGCATTGGGTCTTCGTTGCTGCACGTGGGCTTTCTCTAGCTGTGGAGAGCGGGGACTACTCTTCGATGTGGTGTGTGGGCTTCTCATCACGGTGGCTTCTCTTGTTGAGGAGCACGGGCTCTAGGTGCGCAGGCTTCAGTCGTTGTGGTGCGTGGGCTCAGTAGTTGTGGCTCGCGGCCTCTAGAGCGCAGGCTCAGTAGTTGTGGTGCACGGGCTTAGTTGCTCTGCAGCATGTGGGATCTTCCCAGAACAGGGCTCGAACCCGTGTCCCCTGCATTGGCAGGAGTATTCTTAACCACTGCACCACCAGGGAAGCCCCAATACAGTATTATTAGCTATAGTCACCATGCTGTAACATTACGTCACCAGGACTTGTTTATCCTATAGCTGGAAATTTGTACTTTTTGACCACCTTTTCCTATGACTCATGTTTTAGAAGGCTCACTCTGCAGAGTTATTCTATGGGTTCAAATACCAACTCCGCCTCTTTGTAGTTGCATCACTGGGCCAGACATTTATTTTACCACTCAGTTTGTTTCCTCTCTGTATAAAAGCAGATGAAGAGTATGTGTCTAACAGATCTTGGCAGAAATGCCTGTCTGCTTTTAGGCCTAAGAATAGCAGTCCTTCTGAGCAGTTGGTCTGTTTCAATCTCATGAGCACCGTGGCCGAACTTCTCACGCTCACTGGCTGCTGGGAAGCCGAAAGCAAAACCTGTGTCCTTCCCAGAGCAAACTCATCCATCTTTAGGTGCATGAAGATTTATTCCTGTGCTTGGCTCTTCCCATGCCTACTTTAAAAGTTTTTTAAATGCTATGCCCTTTAAATAAGTTCTTCAGAATAACAGTTTTTCCTCAATTACAAAAATAATACATGTTAATGTTAGATATTTTGGGAAATGAACATGTAAAGCACCAGGAAGAAAATATATGTGACCCAAAGATAACTACTTTTAATCTTTTTTGGTAGTATTTCTTTTGGATTACATATAAAAAATATATTTTAATATATATATTATATATTTCATATATAATATATAATACTTATATATTTAAAAATATATTTTAAATACATATTTCATATAAAATATTATATATATATATATATATATATATTTTTTTTTTTTTTTTTTTGCAGTACGCGAGCCTCTCACTGTTGTGGCCTCTCCCGTTGCGGAGCACAGGCTCCAGACGCGCAGGCTCAGTGGCCATGGCCCACGGGCCCAGCCGCTCCGCGGCAAGTGGGATCTTCCCGGACCGGGGCACGAACCCGCGTGCCCTGCTTTGTCAGGCAGACCCCCAACCACTGCGCCACCAGGGAAGCCCCTATATAATAGATTTTAATATAAATTTTATATATATATATATATATATATATATACACACACACACATATGTAATTGAGCTAGTAAATGTTTATTTTTCCCTCCTCCATAGTTCCTTTAATTCCATGTCCTTGCCCAGGCTGCGAGGGGATCAAACCTTCATGCCACGGTGGAATGCAGATAATAAAGGAAGCCAGTATTTGGCTTTTGTGGTTTGAGTATAAGCGACACATTTGGAAGAATTGATGGAGTCAAGCAACCCAGATTCCAGGCCAGACAGGGAGTATTCTAATGGAGAGCAGAGGGGGAGAGTTGGAGGGAAGGTGAGGAGCTTTGGGTGTTAAGAGGGGGTCCTACATCATCTCCCTCCACAACCCCACCACTTTGTGTCCCCTCTCTCAGCACAGCCTGAGAGGTCCGGGCACTTGACTTTCTTGCAGCCTTCTGAGATTCTGGATAGCAGAGAAGAGATGACTGAAGAAGTACAAGCAGCTGGGCCCATAGAGCCTCGCGGAATGTTCCACGGCCCTGGAGAGGCTGGGCGGGGGTGGAGGGAGGTCCTGGGCCCCTGGAGGTCGCGGTGCGTGCTGGAGAGCTAGCACCTGGATTCCTGTGGCTCACACACAAGAAGTACAATCACGGTGCACTTGGTGTGTAGCTGTATCAGCTTCCTGTGGCTCCTGTAACAAATTGCCAACACACTTGCTAGCTTAAAGCAACAGAAATGGATTCTCTTACAGTTCTGGGGGCCAGAAGTCCAAAATAAGTCTCCCTGGGCTGAAATCAAGGTGCTGGCATGGCCCCATTCCCTCTGGAGGCTCTAGGGGAGAATCTGCTCTTTGCCTCTTTCAGCTGCTAGTGGCTTTTAACCTTTGTTAGCTTGTGGCTGCACATTTCTGTTGTGGCTGTCTCATCTCCCTCTGCTTCTCTCTTATAAGGATACATGTGATTGCTCTTAAGACCCATCTGGATAATCCAGGATAAACTCCTTCTCTCAAGATCCTTATCTTAAACAAAAGCAAAAATAAACAAGTGAAACTAAATCAAACTAAAAGCTTCTGCACGGTAAAGGAAACTACCAACAAAATGAAACAGGCAACCTATCGAATGGGAGCAAATATTTACAATTGTATATCTGATAAGGGGTTAATATTCAAAACATATTAAATGACCCATACAACTCAGAAAAAAACCCAAAACAATCGTATTTTAAAATGGGCAGAGGATCTGAATAGACATTTTTCCAGGGAAGACATACAGATGGCCAACAGGTATATGAAAATGTGCTCAATATCACTAATCATCAGGGAAATGTAAATCAAAACCACAATGAGATATCACCTCACACCTGTTAGAATCGTTATTATCAAAAAGACAAGAAATAACAAGTGTTGGTGAGGATGTGAAGAAAAGAGAACATTTGTGCATTGCTGGTGGGAATGTAAATTGGTGGAGCCACTATGGGAAACAGTATGAAACCTCCTCAAAAAATTAAAAATAGAACTACCATATGATCCAGGAATTCTACTTCTGGGTATTATCTAAAGCAAATGAAAACACTGACTTGAAAGGATATCTGTACCTCCATGTTCATTGCAGCATTGTTCACAATAACCAACACGTGGAAACAACTAAGTGTCCATCAGTGGATGAATGGATAAAAAAAATGTGATATATATATAAAATGGAATATTATTCAAACATAAAAAAGAATAAAATCTTGTCAAACCAGCAACATGGATGGACCTTGAGGGCATTATGCTAAGTGAGATAAGTCAAACAGAGAAAGACAAATACTGTATGTTCTCACTTATATGTGGAACCTAAAACAAATAAAAAATCCCCCAAATAGTTCTCATAGATACAGAGAACAGATTAATGATTGCCAGGGGGGAGGGTAGTGGGGGGCATTGGAGAAAGGGGTGAAGGAGATCAAAAGGTAAAAACTTCCAGTTATGGGCTTCCCTGGTGGCACAGTGGTTAAGAATCCACCTGCCAATGCAGGGGACATGGGTTCGAGCCCTGGCCCGGGAAGATCCCACATGCCGCAGAGCAACTAAGCCCGTGTGCCACAACTACTGAGCCTGTGTGCCACAACTACTGAAGCCCGTGCTCCACAACAAGAGAAGCCACTGCAATGAGAAGCCTGCACACCACAACAAAGAGTAGCTGCAACCAGAGAAAGCCCACACACAGCAATGAAGACCCCACGCAGCCAAAACAAAGAAAAACCTTCCAGTTACGAAATAAATAAGTCCTGGAGATGTAATGTACAGCATGGTGACTATAGTTAATAATACCGTAGTGCATATTTTAAAGTTTCTAAGAGAGTAGATCTTAAAAGTTCTCATTACAAGAAAAAAAATTTTGTAACTACATGTGGTGATGGATGTTAACTAGACTTATTGTGATAATCATTCTGCAATATATATCAATACAAATATCAAATCATTATGTTTTATACCTGAAACATATATGTCAATTATCTCCATAAAAAACTTACCTTAAATAAGATAAAAATAAACAAAATTTCAAAAATATGTAAGATGAAAATTATAAGCAAATACATATAACAATTTAAACTAAGCAAATCATTAAAATCATCAATAAATTACAATATAAACCCATAAATAATTTTTTAAAATTTCTTAGGTGAGACTAAAATAAACATCTCAGTCTTCTGCTCTCTATCCTCTCCATCCATGTGTGTATCCATGTACCTCATCTCTCCATGTCTGCCTAGGTAAGGAACCAAAGAAGAGCTGAATGAGGCAGGGTTCAAGAATCACTCACTGCCTTTCCTTCAGTTTATCTCTGCCTGGGTTGAGGCACCCAATTAATGCGTAAAATATGTACAGAATAAAAGAAATAGAACATTTTATTGGCCTCTGATGGGCTGGAGATGCATATTTAGAGTTTCTGGATACAGGAGACCAATTTTTAAAAGGTGATGGAAGCTGCTTCTTTCCACTAGCATCTAAGATCAGTGAGGGCAGAGGTCTTCCACCCCTAGGGCTTAGCAGGGCATTGGGTATATAGGTGCTCAGTTAATGATGACATTATAAATGAGTTCATTGTATCCACTGGTAGCACTTTTCTATATTATCCTGCCCCATTATATTTTATTCTGCTGAGAAGAAGGGAAGAGGAAAAATCAGGAGCCCTTAGGGGTGATCTGGGGTAAGGGAACTCATTTCTTTGGACCTCAGTTTCCTCCTCTTTGAAATTATGGGACCAGATTTTTTTTTTAAAGATTTTTATCTTTTTTTTTTTTTTTTTCTTTTTGCGGTATGCGGGCCTCTCACTGTTGTGGCCTCTCCCGTTGCGGAGCACAGGCTCCGGATGCGCAGGCCCAGCGGCCATGGCTCACGGGCCCAGCCGCTCCGCGGCATATGGGATCCTCCCAGACCGGGGCACGAACCCGTATCCCCTGCATCGGCAGGCGGACTCTTAACCACTGCGCCACCAGGGAGGCCCTAAAGATTTTTATCTTAATCACATATTTTGCCCTATAAGCAATATGCATCTTTTGCCATATTGGGTAATAGTCACAGGTTCTGGATTAGAAAGTGAATATGCCTTGTGTGTGGGGGGGAGGGACATTTTTCTGCCCGCCACAGGGGCCCTGCAGTAGCTAAGAAAGCTGTCTGGAACTGAAGGGTCACATAGTCAGGAATAAGGCTTGACCAGAAAGTGCTCAGTGAGGACTGACAGCCAGGGCTTGGGCAGGCTGTTGGGATGTCTCAGGGGGACACCACTGTGGAGAGATGACACTTGAGGACCTACCTGTAGGAACAGGGAAAAGGAGGGGGTGGTTTGTTTGGGTGGAGGACCCAGAAATGTCTGAGATTAAGTTTCCACCTCACAGAATGGGGGTTCATAATAGAAATAAATTTAGCCATAAAATAAAGTTACCACTTTTTTGGTACATCTGAGTGGTCTGCAGTTGAAATCCACTATATATACCCAAGCACATACATACTCCCACAGTTAGCATTCATCTATAAATATTCTTTTTTTTTTTTTTTTTTTTTTGCGGTATGCGGGCCTCTCACTGTTGTGGCCCCTCCCGTTGCGGAGCACAGGCTCTGGACGTGCAGGCCCAGCGGCCATGGCTCACGGGCCCAGCCGCTCCGCGGCACGTGGAATCCTCCCGGACCGGGGAATGAACCCACGCCCCCTGCATCGGCAGGCGGACTCTCAACCACTGCGCCACCAGGGAAGGCCTATAAATATTCTTGTGGGCTGATTTTTTAGCTTAACAAAATGCTGTCAACATCTTTCCAAGGCATTAAATATTCTACATCATCATTTTAACAACTCCCTTTAACATTCCATTGATTGATATTCAATGCTATAGATCCATCATCTTGTATTTTTATAAAATCTTATAAGCCACTTTAAATCCCTTTTTTCTTTTTGACATGATGGGAAATCAATATATTTATGAATAGCTTACAAGGTTGGTATGAGGATTAACTATAATATATATAAAATTTGAAATTGTAATCCATTCAAATCTTTCTTTGCCAAATTTACTTCTTCATCGTTTCTTATCACAGTAAAGGTGATGCCTGAATTAGAAACTTGGGAGTCACTCCTGCCTCTTTCCTTTTTCCCACCCTGTCCCCTATATCTAATTAGTTGCCAGGTCCCATCCATTCTATCTTTAAAACTTCTCTGGGACCAACGAGTTCTCTGCATCCTCACAACCCCTCTCCTTAGTTAGGCCCTTATCACCTCTTCCCTGCACGGTTGCACTAGCCTCCTCCTGGGGAGTATTCTTTTGGGTTCCCTCAAAAGCAGATTCTGATACAAGAACTTGGATGCACACAGGTTTTGGAGGGTGATCCTAAGAGTAAATCAGGCAGTGGGGAAAGTGAGGAGAAAAAACGATAAAGCTCAGTTTCCCTGGGGCCCCAGAGGTGTCCATAGGGCAGAGCAGTTTCCTGGGAAAGACTTCTCTTCCCTGGGCAGAAAATAGAGGAAGTTGCTTGGGGTGGGAAGCTGTCAGCAGGTATGGGAACTGTTTCCTGTGGCCACCCTAGAATTTGGGGGTGGACCAAGGGATCCAGGGCCAGTCAACATAGCAACTGAGACACTGGTCTCCTGCCTCAGTCTGTCCTTCTCCTGCCCGTCTCCACTCTGCAGCCCCAAGGGTCTTTCTGGAACACAGAGTCCTAGGCTGAACTATATGAAAATGAGGAAGCAGGTAGAGGGGTGCAGCGACAGACTGGCTCCCACAGTGGGGCTTGTTGAGGGGTTACAGCTTGGTTCATGGGCTGTCTCTTGTCTGAGTTCAGTTCAAGTTGAGCTGAACTGGGCCATACTGGACTGGAACAGGCCAGAGGTGTGTGAGCAAGCCTCAAGACATCAGATTTCTTTTGGTTCAGGTTAAACTGGAAAGGTTGAGTCCTTAGCATCAGACAAGAAGGGGAAGGTGGCCCAGGAGGCCCAGGAAAGCCACCTGGGAGTCCACACTTGTCATGGACAATCCACATGCAGATAATTGAGAGTTTACCCTGTGCCGTTTGACTAAGGCTTGAAAGGTATGAATATGCATTTAAAGCAGCATTGATGATAATGAACATCCTCATATATGTCTGTAGATCTCACTAGAAAAAAGTATAGCACTATTGGGATATTGCCAATATTGGAAAATAAAAGAATACATGAGACACTCATGTGCAGGGGTCCCCAACCCCTGGGCCTGGACCAGTCCGCGGCCTGTTAGGAACCGGGCCGCACAGCAGGGGTTGAGCAGCGGGCAAGAGAGCAAAGCTTCATCTGTCGCTCCCCACCACTCCCCACCGCTCGCGTTACCACCTGAACCATCACTACCCCTCCCCCTTCCATGGAAAAATTGTCTTCCATGAAACCGATCCCTGGTGCCAAAAAGGTTGGGGACCGCTGCTCATGTGTATCATGAGATCAGCTGAGAAAACAGCTGTCTGGAAGCTGAGGACTTTCCCCAACAGTCTGGTGACTGGCCTCACTCACAGGAATCTCAAAGAAGCCTGGGGGCTCACTTCCCAGTCTGGCTGGTAATGTATGCTGAGCGGCCGTCAGCCAGAACAGACCCCTCTGGGTCATCTTTATATATATATTTTTGGCTGTGTTGGGTCTTCTTTGCTGCATGTGGGCTGTCTCTAGTTGCGGCGAGTCAGGGCTACTCTTTGTTGTGGTGTGCGGGCTTCTCACTGTGGTGTTTTCTCTTGTTGCGGAGCATGGGCTCTAGGCACGCAGGCTTTAGTAGTTGTGCACGCGGGCTCAGTAACTGTGGCTCGTGGGCTCTAGAGTGCAGGCTCAGTAGTTGTGGCGCATGGACTTAGTTGCTCCGCGGCATGTGGGATCTTCCTGGACCAGGGATTGAACCCGTGTCCCCTGCATTGGCAGGCGGATTCTTAACCACGGCGCCACCAGGGAAGCCCTGGGTCATCTTAAAGGAACAAATTTCATTATGTGCTGATTAAATAATCAGTTCAGCAGCCATTTCCTGGTGCCTGCTTTGTGCCAGGCCCGGGGCTGGGTTCTGGATGCAGAGGTGGTTAGGAAATGATTTCTGCTCTCGGAGGGCTCACATGCGGGAGTAGCTGAGATAGGAGGCAGAGTTCCATATTGTGAGGGAGAGAAGCGTGGAGAGCCCCAGGTAGCTTTATGAGTCACAGGGGAGATGTCCTGCAGGCGTGATACACGAGATGGGTCTTGATGAATGAGTAGAAGTTTGCTAGGTAGGAAATATGCGGGGGACAGGGCAAGAGACCATTCCTTCAACTCCATTTATGGAGCATCTACTCTATATATCAGGCCCCCTGCTAATTATTATATGTATGAAAACAACGAACGAGGAACCTTGGTGTTAAGGAAGCTGAGGCCCAGAGAGGCAAATTGACATGTTCAGAGTCACACAGCACATCAGGGGCAGAGCAAGAACTGAACTCTCTAAGTCCCAACCTTTTCCACCCTTACTGGGCGTGACTCTGGAGGACAGTACCAGGCAGTGGTGGGGACAGGGTCCCCCACTCTGAGCATTCTCATGTGCACTTACTCCAGACCATCCCTCTCTCCCCCATTCCTCAGCATGAATGGAAGTTGGATATACCTTTGACTTCTGTTTTCTGTGCTTCTCTCCACCTCTCAAGTTGCAGACTGTGAAAGTATATGCCCCAAGTAAGGCCTAGGCCAGGTGGTGCTGGGGGAGGGTCTTGCTGAGACAGATGGAGAAACCAAGCCCAGGCAAATATTAGCATATCAGATGTGGTGAAGGCGAGGGTCTGAACCAGAAAGCAGTAATGTGTCACCTGCAAAGTGCAGGTGGGGAGTGGGGGAGGAGTCCAGAAGCAGGGGATGGAGGTTAACATGTATGGCATTTTTATGATCTAGATCTGGAAGTCACATATCATCACTTTGATTGTACCCTATTGGTCAAGGCAAGCGCCAACAAGCGCCTGCCAGGTCCAAGGGCAGAGGACGTAGACTTTGCTTCTTGATGGGGAGTGGCAAGCTCCTAAATGAGCATGTGGGATGGGAGATATTGTTGCAGCCGTCTTCGGAAAATAAAATTTGCCACACTCATTTTGCAGATCATGTTTTCACTTTCCTTATGGTATCTTTTGATGATCATAAGTTCTAAACTCTATAGCAATAAAATTTATTGCACTTTTGCATTCATGTTTGCATTTTTAATGTCTTATTTTAAAAAGTCCTCTATCTTAAGTTCATAAAGCAATGTATATGTTCTATATGTTCTCCAAAAATTAACAGAAAAGTTGGCTCTCAAATTTAGGCTCTTAATCCATCTGGAATTGATTTTTGCGTCTGGTGTGAGGTGAAGATCACACTTCATTTTTTGCCGAAAGTTAACCAGAAATATTAGTGCCGTTCAGTGACTAGTCCTTTCTTCATCTGCAATACAGCTGTCATAGATCAAGTTTCCACATATGCAAGGACCTATTTCTAGGGTCTCTATTCTGTTTCATTGCTCCAGTTGTTTACCACCTATGTCAACACCCACACTTTCTTAATTTCTATGGTTTTATGATAAGTCTCAATAGCTGCTAGGGCAGGCCCCTCACCTGATTTTTCTTTTGGGGGAGTATCTTGGCTTTTTTGCTTGTCTATTTAAAAAAAACATGTTAAAATTGACCTGTAAAATTCTCCAAAAGATCTGCTGGAATTTTGATTGGAATGATATGGAATCTATCCATCAATTTGGAGATAATTGACACCAATAATTGATGATTTTTTATCCATGAATCTTAAGTATCCCCTACTTTTTAAAGGTCTTTAATGTTTTTTAATAAAATGTTTTCAATAAAATATTTCTTCGCAAAAGAGCTTGCATGTCTTCTGTTAAATTTATTTCAAGGTACACTTAAATTTTTGTTTCTATTGTAAATGCATCTTTTAAAAAACTTACATTTTTGGGAGTTCCCTGGAGGTCCAGTGGTTAGGACTCCACGCTTCCACTGCCGGGGGCACGGGTTCGATCTTTGGTGGGGAATGCCGCAACTAAGATGCCGCATGCCGTGCGGCCAAAAAAAAAAAAATGACATTTTTGAATTTTATGTTGCCAGTATATAAAAATGCAGCTGGTATTAATGTATTTATCTTATGTTCACCCACTTCCTAAACGCTATTATTTTAATGATTTGTTTCAGGATTGTTTGTAGATTCCACGTAGACAATATCATCTGTAAACAATTAAGAGTTTTGTTTTTCCTTTCATATCTTTGTACTTCTCGTTTCTTCTCTTTACTGTATTGCCTTGACTAGGGGCTCCAGAACCGAATTGGATAGAATTTGTGACAGCAAGTATCCTTGTCCTGTTCCTAATTTTAAAGAGAATTTTTTAAAAAACAACTCACTGTTGACTATAAAGTTTGTTTGTGAGAGTTGTGTAGGTATTCTTTACGAGGTTTAGGAGGTTTTTATCTCTTCCAAGTTTGCCAAGAGTTCTTTTTAAAATTATGAACATTGAATTTCACTGAATCCTTTTCTAAAAAACCTACTAGATGAAAATACGGCTTTTCTCCTTGAGTCTGCTATTGATCAATATTAGTTAAGATTTGACTGTGAATGACAGAAATCCCCAAATAATAGCATCTTAAACATAAGAGTTCATGTCTTTCTCATATACCAATCCAAAGTAGGCAATTCATGGGTAGTTTGGCAACCTGCTGCAGGAAGTCCCTCAACGGCCCAGGCTGTGCCACCTCTCAAGGGGGCGGACCTCAGGATCCAAGATGGCGCTCCTGCAGCACAGGCAGTGGAGGACCCGCCAGGCAGGGGGCAGAGGGCCAGCCAGCTGACTCTCAAGAAAGGCCCTTGGAGTCTGGTGCCCTAGACTTAGCTTGCAGTTTTATTTGGGATTTTTTATATACATGTTCATATTTCTATAAGCTTACAATTTTTCTTTATCACACCGACTCTGATTTTCATATGAAAATGTTTATGAATTTGGGGTTATTCATTCCTTGAAGGTTTGGCATTGTTCAGATGAAAAACTTTATTTGGGAGTTTTATTGTGGGAAGGTCAAAAAAACTTTTTAACAATTTCACATTTACAGCAAAGTTGCGAGTGCCCGTAATTTATATTTTCCCTCAAAGAATATTTTAGTGTTTCCTACAAACGAGGACATTTTCCTACATAACCACAATAGGAACATCAAAATCAGGAAATGAACATGTATGCATTACTATAATCTACTCCTTACACCTGATTCATGTTTCTCTAATTGTCCCAGTAATGTCCTTTAGAGCCAAAGGATCCAGTTCAAAATCTTGTGTTGTGCTGTGCCTTAGTCTCCTTCAGACTGGAATGGCTCCTCAGCCCTTCCTTGACTTTCATGATCTTGATGCTTTTGAAGACTACAGGCCAGTTATTCTGTAGGATGCCCTTCAACTTTGGTTTGTCTGATACTACCTCATGATTAGAATCTTGAACAGGAACATCACAGAAGTGACGCTGTGTTCTTCTCAGTGCATCCCATCAGGTGGCACATGATTTCATTTGCTCCATTACTGGTGATGTTCACTTTGATCACTCTGATGGTTCTTGCCAAGCTTCTCCACAGGAAAATTACTGCAGAAAATTATTTCTTTTCCATTTGTGGTGAATAAGTATTTTGTGGGGAAGTATTCTGAAACGGTATCAGTATCCCATTCTACATCAAAATCTCCCTCCCTCCTCCTTCTTTCCCTCCCTCCCTGACAGTTTGGACTTCTGGTTTCTTATTCAATGAGTTATAATCTGTTCTTCTTCTTATTTATTCTGACACACAGAGTATTCCAGATTTGACCAGCAACTTCTGTGTCTTTTTGATATATCCCAATCATTCTTTGAGCACTTCCTTACTTTCCATGAGCTTTTCCAGGCTCATCTTTTTCCTTCCCTGTTCCAGGCTTGGAATAAGCCCTTTCTACAAGGAGCCCCGGTTCCTTTTAGAAGCTAAGATCTAAGTGTTAAGGGTGCTCATTGCTATTGGAATGTTACTACTCCAGCTCCTCTCAGTGGAAAGAGCTAGAAAGCATATCTATCTGGAAAACCACGACCTCCAATTCCACTCCAACATCACACAGAAAATTCTATTTTTCTCTCTTTCCGTGTTTGTAACTCCCTCCTCTAACAGTGAGAAAACTGGCTTCCATTATGCTGAATATGTTTACTTATTTGATCATATGTAACCAGTCTACCGTCATAGGCACTGCCTCCCTCCTCCATGTGGGTAACTTCCTAACCCTTTCTGTGCTCTGATACCCTGTGCCAGGCCAACTCCCATATGGGCCCAGGACTTGGCAAAGGGGAAGTAAAGGTCAACATTTGTTGAACTGACCACTCAATGGTCAGTCCTTAACACTGACCAAGAAATTCAAATCTTATTCTATGAAAATCTCTTTTAACTTTGAATTGTCACTGCAAAGGAAATCATTTGCTCCCATAACTGGGAAGAGAATTTTAAAAATAATGTCAAATAAGGAAAACACACGGTTAAAAATTCTCAAAGAATTCGGGCCTCCCTGGTGGCGCAAGTGGTTGAGAGTCCGCCTGCCGATGCAGGGGATACGGGTTCGTGCCCCGGTCTGGGAGGATCCCATATGCCGCGGAGCGGCTGGGCCCGTGAGCCATGGCCGCTGAGCCTGCGCGTCCGGAGCCTGTGCTCCGCAACGGGGGAGGCCACAACAGTGAGAGGCCCGCATACCGCAAAAAAAAAAAAAAAAAAAAAAAAAAAAAAAAAATTCTCCAAGAATTCTTGTACCCTCAGAATACATTGCTGGACTCCTGATTTGAGACCCTTTCTCTAAAACATGTGTTATGCTTCTGCACCTTTGTAAGCAGCGTTCACTAGGGTGGTTACACAATCTTGATAACTATGAATCATTGTTAAGCAGGCTCACTGTTAATGATTCTGGTGCCCCTGCTCTGCTTGGTCCCAGATTGAGAAACAGTGACTTCTGGTATCTGTTGTTCACGATTATTCCATCTCTTTCTTGGTTGTCAGCTGACATTTCTTAGGCCTGCCAGCGTGCCCACCTCCAGGGTGCTTCCTTCTGATTTATTGGTTTAATCTGAAGAGGTCTGATGAGCCAAATCACTGGACTGGATAAGAATGTGTGGAAGTGGAAATCACTGCGTTAGTATTGGTTCAGCCCATACCACACCCCCAGTTTCTCTGTCTGAAGCTGGGACCTGGACAGGCAGGAGGTCCTCAGGTCTGTGGGCCAGTGCCAGCCCCCCAACTTAGGGAGAGGCCAGGTGTTCCCTGTTCTGGGTGCCCAGGGTCTCCCCATCAGGCAGCCTATCCTGTGGGCCAGACCCAAGACCCTCTCTCCACCCCTCCTCTTTTTTTTTTAATTAATTAATTTATTTGTTTTTGGTTGCGTCGGGTCTTAGTTGCGGCATGTGGGATCTTTGTTGCAGCACACAGGCTTCTCTCTAGCTGTGGCATGTGGGCTTTCTTTTCTCTAGTTGCGGCGTGCAGGTTTTCTCTCTCTAGCTGTGGCGCATGGGCTCCAGGTTGCGTGGGCTCTGTAGTTTGCGGACGCAGGCTGTCTCATTGAGGCGTGTGAGCTCAGTCGTTGTGGCACGTGGGGCTTAGTTGCCCCATGACATGTGGGATCTGAGTTCCCTGACCAGGGATCGAACCTGCATCCCCTGCATTGGGTCTTCGTTTCTGTGCGAGGGCTTTCTCTAGTTGTGGCAAGCGGGGGCCACTCTTCATCGCGGTGCGCGGGCCTCTCACTGTCGCGGCCTCTCTTGTTGAGGAGCACAGGCCCCAGACGCGCAGGCTCAGTAGTTGTGGCTCACGGGCCTACTTGCTCCGCGGCATGTGGGATTTTCCCAGACCAGGGCTCGAACCTGTGTCCCCCTGCATTAGCAGGCAGATTCTCAACCACTGCGCCACCAGGGAAGCCCCCATCCCCTGCATTGGAAGGTGGATTCTTTACCACTGGACCACCAGGGAAGTCCTCCATCCCTTCTGTTCTTGATCCTCAACCATTTTGGGCTTTCTGCTGGACTCTCATCTTTTCTCCAGGTTTCTTTCCCTTTTCACTAGCTTTGTCACCTGTATTCTAAGCCTGATTCTGGCACTGATTTGCTGGGCCTCAGTTTTCTCATCTGGAAAATAGGGGTGAGGGTTGAATGTGGTAGGTCTTAAGGCCCCTCCAGGCTCTGCCCTCTCCTCCTCCCATCTCTGGCATACTCCCTTTTAGTTGCCACCTCTCTTTTTGCTCCTTGTCTATTTATCATACACTATTTCCCTGTCTGCCTCTGATTCTCTTGGAGTTCCTCTCTTTCCTCTTACTATGATTTTATTGCCCTCTCTGAACATCTACTTCCTAACTTAATTCTTCTTTCTTGAATCTCTTTCTCCCTCTCTCCCTTCCTCTGTTTCTATTGCTTCTGATTCTATGGACTCTTTTCCCTCTCTGCCCTTCTCCCTGGCTTTCTACCTCTTCCCCATCTATGACAACTGTGTTCTGAACTGTTTCTCCTTCTTACCCCATCACTACTTGATCACTGCTCCATTTAACTCCCTGACCAACATTGCTTTCTCAACCTATTCCTGGACCAGTGTTTCTGGGTCCACACCCCATCTCTACCCCTGCCCAGAGTCCCCTTTCCCAGGCATGCCCTGGCCTGGGGCTGGGATCTGGGAGCTGATGCCACGCGGCCCCTACCAGAGCCAGGCTCCTCCCTGTGATGAAGACAGCAGCTGTGAGGCTGGCTCCAGCAGGCACGTTGGGCCCAGTTGGCTGCCTCTGTTTGAAAGAAGGCTCCAAAAGTCAGACGCAGCACTCAGAGGGAGTGTCACGTCCTGCCACAGCCCAAAACTGGAGAGCAGGCGTCAGCTGTACAAGCAATCGCATTCCATGTTTGCATGCGTGTGTGTGTGCGTGTGCGCACACACACACACACACACACACAGCTGGGGCATGAGCATTGGCAGTCATCTCTCATTGAGCTGGCATTCAGGTTCGTCTAAAGAGTGTTCCTCTTTTTGGAGTCTACTACGGCCTTAATTGCAAGCTTTCAGCCCTTGGAACGTTCCCCATGTAGACACAGATCAAGGCTCAGTAAGGAGAGAGAATTCTGACCCATCCATGGGTTAGGATCTGGTTTCCGTCCTATAAAACCCACAGGTCCTGCACTTTGTTGTCTGGCCCCATGCTTTCCAGAACCCCTAACAGACATTTGCTGCGCACATCCCAACCCGTGTCAGGCGCACTTGTCACCCCACACAAACCTCACAGCAACCCCAGGAGGCAGGCCCAATTGTCCCCCATTAGGCAGGTGAGGAGACAGGCTCCCAAGATCACAGGACAGTTCAGAGGCGTTTTCAGCCCAGCACAAGTCTGACCTGCCTATAGTGTGGTCTACCCACTGTGACAATCCAACGATGAAAATTTGACAGTGGGAGGAGAAGCTGAGAGATCCTTCCCAAGCAGACCATTGGCAGCTGGTTCTAGTCTTAGAAAAGGCACAACAGCAAAAAAAGCTGTCAGATCTGATATCCCAGTAGGTGCCATGTTATAGCCAGATATCTGACCAGAGGCTCAGGTTCTGCATTTTGGAGGTGAGGGAACGCGGCAGTGAGCTTGGGGGGCACATCACAAGTAGCACAATCTTTTTCTTTTTGGGGGGTGGGCACACTACCATGCAGCATGCGGGATCTTCGTTCCCCAACCAGGGATCAAACCTACACCCCCTGCAGTGAAAGCTCAGAGTCTTAACCACTGGACCTCCAGGGAAGTCCCACAAGTAGTGCAATCTTAAAGGAAACAAGATGGCCCCAAAGGGTGGCCTCAGATGTCAGAGTGGGAAGTGGCAGGCTGCCTGTTTGGAGGTGCCAGCCGGTGGTCTGGCAGCACAGGGAGCAGCTGCCTCCCGCCCCGACTCACTGCCAGGGCCCTTGACGTGGAGCCAGCGTGGGTGCCCCAGGTCTCTACGCCCTGGTGTCACTTCACGCATTCAGCCCTGCTCCCAGAACGTGGCTAGCTCTGCAGAACCATGCTGGGCCAGAGCTGTCTGGGGTCCTGGGGCCATGGAGAAGAATTGGACAGCACTTGAGGCTGCAAACTCTCAGCTTCATGCCCTCCAGGGCGCTGCCACGGGCCCCCCTGACAAGTGTGGCTCACTTTCTCATCAGGCTGCTTCTCACAGTTTTCTGGATCCTCCCATCTACTTCTTACTATTTTCTGCTGGCTCCTTGTCAGTTGAAGTGTCTCTGCCAGCTTGCCCTCTGTTGCCTCTGTCCTGCTCAATCATTTTGCTGGAGATTGGGGTCCAGCACATGCATGAGGAGGGGAAGGGCTGAGATTCACCAGACCACAGGGTCCACGCCAGAGACGGTTGCTTCCACCTCCTTTTGTGCCTCCACTTGTTACTGAACAAACGCAAGTTTATGTACCTGAAGCACAGTGAGGCCAAACAAACCTAAACGTCAGAGTTTGGAGCAGGGAAAGGTTTATTGCAGGGCCATGCAAGGAGAATGGGTCAGTCATGCCCCCCCAAATCCTGAACTCCCTGAAGGGTTTCAGCAAAGCATTTTTAAAGGCAAGGTGAGGGAGGGGCGTGGTTGGTTCTCAAAAACTTCTTGCTGTCAGAATCCTTTGTGCTTGCAGCTGCCCATGCAGGTCAGGTCACGATGTTCCTGTAAACCTCCAATGAGACAAATGTTATTTTTAATCTCTATATGAAGGGGAAAGTGTTATACCTTTAAAGGTCAGAGCCTTGAGAATGGGTTATCCTGTACATTTCAGGCTATTGGCAACACTCTTGACTTGAAGCAAAAGCAGTAGAATACAAAGGTTAAAGTAAAAGAAACAGATCTAATATGGAGTCAGATTTGTTCTTCCCTATAACACACCCTCCACTAGGTGGCAATCCTCTGCCCCTCCCACTAGGTTACAGCAGGGGCCTTGGCTTAGTCACCCAGTCTCCTTGGTACCAAGGACAGGGCTGGCGTAGAATAAGGGCTCAGAAAAGGTTGAAGCCACAGACAGACGAAGGGGTGAATCTCAACAAGCTGGACTCACGGATGGGCGGAGCTTTATGAAGAATGAAGGCAAAGATCCTGCTCAAGCCAGGACAGGGAGTAGGGTCACGTACTGCTGGTGGAAGAGGCAGACCCTCAGGTGGCAGAGCCTGTCACTCACCATGGTGAGCAGCTTTGGGGGCTGCAGAAGCAGGTTTAGACCCGGGTGGGTACAGTCCCACTCAAGTCTACACTGGCCTGCAGCACCTTGGCAGGTTTTAGACGCTGACTTATGAGGAGTAAAAGGGCAAATAGAGCACCACCGCTTTTCCTTTGGGTCCTCCCCCAGTCTCAGGGAAGACCTGCTCTCTACAAGCCACTTGCTAAAACAGGAGTGCTGCAGTGTGGACCATATTCCTCCTCAGGGTCAGGGCCCAGGGGACCAGCTTATGATCCAAAGCCAGCTCGCTCTTTTGTGTTCCAGGCAGGTCTCTCCACTTGCTCCAGGGAAACACGACATTGGTTTTCTGTTCATTTTTTGAAGGTCTTGGCTTTCTGCAGGTTGCTGCTAGTTGACAAGCTCATTCCAAGGCAATTCAAGCCAGGCCTGATCCTTGCGATAAATCCCTGGCAGGGATCACGAGTGACAACAACACATAAAATAAATGTCTAGGGAAAAACTCAGCCTTCTGAAACAGATGGCAAATTTGCACCCAGCCACCCGAGGAGATGCAAGTCGAGTTCCACATTAAAATGTTAATTTCCCACATTACAGAAGTGTACCTGGAGCTCCTGGGCGGGCTGTTAAATGGTTATTTGGTATCCACCCCAGGTGGCAGGATGAGTTCACTTAACTCAGCCCTTGTCTCCAAGAACCTTCCTTAGCCTCAGAGCAGTTTCCACCCCTAAAATTTCCACATTCACCTGGAACTGTCTCCATTGCCCCGAACCACTTTGATCCTAACAGAATTTTCTCTATTCACTTAGAAATCTCATCAGGATCCTTGGAGACCATCTTTACTTCCCATCTTGTATTTGCTTGGTGGCCTCGGGAAAGTCAAACAACCACTCTGAGCCGTGAATACCTCACTTCCAAGTGTTGAGGGCATCTGGCATACTGAGTGCTCTCTAGTGTATCTCATTTAATCCTCACGACAAACCTAAAAGGTACACTTATTTCCCCATTTTACAAAGGGAAACAGGGCTCTGGTGTGTGAAGTGTTCTCCCTGAGGCCCCTGTTACTGGAGGCAGGCGTGAGGGTCTGTCTCTAAGCCTGTGCTCTTTACGCCTCACCTTGTGCCCTGTGGTCTCTGACCTGGTTTTCTGTGTATCTATCCTTTCACCTGCCAGAGTTGCCCACAAGCTACAGACCAGGACCAGGGCTTGGCTACAGTGCCCTCCTTCAAGAGGCTTTTTCCTGCCAGGAAACTCTAGTCTAGGCTAATTATTGGAGCCTTGGTGCCCTCTGCTGGATAAAGGCTAAAAGACCAGCCAGCGTCCACCCTGGTACAGTAACATCTTTTTCAAAAGGGCATTTTTTTTTGTCCATCCATCCATCTATCCACCCATCTTTCATCCTTCCATTCACGCATCCACCTCCCCCCGCCACATACCCATCCATCCACCCACCCACCCCCATCCATCTCAGTTTCACCGTTGTCTGGAGGCATCACCCTCATTCTCTGGGGCTCCTGTTCTGCACCAGGGCTCAGTGACACAGAGAGGGAAAGAAGGTAGCCCTGCATCTGTGTCCCCCTTTCCTGTTTGCAGAGTGCCTCCACCTCATTGTACCCTTTGTCCCCACAGCAGCCCTAAGGGCCGTTAAAATCCCCATTTAACTGGCGAGGAAAGTGAGACCCAGAGAGGCAAAGCAGCACAGTGCAGTAGAAACAGTTTTGGGGACAAAGACAGGTTACAAATCAGGGCTCTGTCATTTACTAATTCTGCCACCTCGGGAAAGTTTATTAAGCTTTGTGAACTTCAATCCCTCATCTGTAAAGTTAACTCACCCAATTGATATTTAATGTGCATATGCTCTGTGCCAGGCTTGGCTTTGGGGCTACAGCAATGAATAGGACTGAACAGGTCCTTGCCCCTTCAAGCCTTGCACTGTGAAGGTTATAATGAGGCTTAAATGAGGTGAGAATATACCACAGTGACACCTGACTGCCATTTATGTCACGTCATGTTATGACCTATGTGAGGAACGTGAAAGGATTTGGGGATGCTTTCCTGGGAAAAGAAAAGATGAGGGAAAGCTTGGCATTATGTTAAAAAAATAAAAGCAGCACATATTGGGGTTGAGGTCATGGGCTCTGGAGCTCGATCGCCTGGTTCTAAATCCTAGCTCTGCCCCTCAAGAGCTTTGTAATCTGCAGCAGCAAAATGGAGACAGTAAATTCAACACAGACTTACTGTATATGGAATAAGTGCCAGGCAGGGTCTTAAGGCGCCAGAAATGAACAAGACAGGGAAGGCTTGTCCTGTCTCATAGGAGTGTGACGATGAAATGAATCATTACATGGGAAACACCTATAATGGTCCTAAACATAACGTGTTTGCTATTATGATTATCTTGGCTGTTGCAAAGGCTCTATGGATGGTATTTACTGGTACTTTGTGTTTGATGATGCCTCTTGACCGTCTGGGGCTGATGACAGCCAGAGGGTACAGGCTTGCCCTGCTGGCAGAGAATATAGAACAAGGACGAGGATGTGGAGGTCAGAGGACACAGGTTTCTCAATGCTACAGGACAGAAGCATTAACAGCTGACTGGCTTACAGCAGGGCAGTGGCCCAGGGAATAGTGAGTGGTCAGTAACCAGTGGATATGTGCAAGTGTGGGTGGAGATACACAGAGCTCTTGTCCTGTCTGAGAGGTGTCTCAGAGACCACTTAAGGCTCCTTCATCAGTTAAGGACTTCCATTTTTCTGGAGGACAGATGGAGTGGACTCTAGAACCCCTGGAGAGATCCTGGATTCTGGTTAGTTTTGGTCAATGAGAAGCCTAGCAGCAAGGGTAAGAGATATGGGATTGGGTTTCTACTTCCCTTGATTCTTTCCTGTGGGGACATCATTGTCTGGATGTGTCCTTTCACCTTTCGAGGCAGCCAACTGTCTTCCAGGCTCCAGAAAACTCCTTCCCCTCATCCCTTTGGACCTGGAGAGGCCATAGTTCTGTTACCATTAGTCTCAAGTTACTGCAATATTCTTTAGAAACCCCTGCTCCCACCTTTATAATAGGCCTTTGTAAACAAGCCCTTCTAGTATTACCCTAATTTGAGTCTGCCCTCAGTTTCCTGCTAGGACTCTGTCTAGTGCCAAGAGTGCCCTTAGGAACTAGATTCTCCAAATAAGATTCTGGAACTGGGTTGGTCCTGTATTTGAGCAACATGGGGATAATCTCCTGCTAGGGGAAATAGGGTGCAAGTAATTCATGACACCTGGTAGTATCACAGTCACTAAAATGATCATGGGTAGTAGCATGGGATGCGGTGCAGGTTGGAAGGCCAGACTTTGGCATATCAAGTGGCTGTGGCACTCTGCCCTGTGGCAACAATACTGGTTATAAAGACAGTGGAGGGACTTCCCTGGTGGCTCAGTGTTTAAGAATCCACCTGCCAATGCAGGGAACAGAGGTTCGAGCCCTGGTCTGGAAAGATTCCCACATGCTGCGGAGCAACTGAGCCCATGTGCCGCAACTACTGAGCCCACGCTCTAGAGCCCGAGAGCCACGACTACTGAGCCCGCGTGCCACAACTACAGAAGCCCATGAACCTAGAGCCCATGCTCCGCAACAAGAGAAGCCACCGCAATGAGAAGCCCGAACATCACAAGAAAGAGTCGCCCCCGCTCTTCTCCGCAACTAGAGAAAGCCCATGCGCAGCAATGAAGACCCAACACAGCCAAAAATAAATTTATTTAAAAAAAAAAACAGGGCTTCCCTGGTGGCGCAGTGGTTGAGAGTCCGCCTGCCGATGCAGGGGACACAGGTTCGTGCCCCGGTCCAGGAAGATCCCACATGCCGCAGAGCGGCTGGGCCCGTGAGCCATGGCCGCTGAGCCTGCACGTCTGGAGCCTGTGCTCTGCAACGGGAGAGGCCACAACAGTGAGAGGCCCGCATACTGCAAAACAAACAAACAAACAAAAAAAACATCTTCCAAGATCATGGGCATTTATGAAGTTAAAAAAAAAAAAACAGACAGTGGAGGCACATGGCTTCTTCCTACAGCCCAAGAGATCATATATATATATATATATAGAGAGAGAAAATAAATAGAAAATTATGACCATAAAATTGAGAACATGTGTGAACAACTGAAGGTTTCCATGAGAGCTTGAAGGAGTCCCTCATGTCTGTGGGTGCAAGGAGGGTATAAGCGAGGACCAAACCCAGAATCTGATGGTAAAGTTTGCAGAGTTGCAACACCTCCACCCCAGGTCTCTTATATTGAAGGAGGAGTGTTGATAGGAAAGGACTGGGACCCCAGGACATGGGGTGGAGGAATCTGGGGAGAAATGGATGGGGCTGAGAATTCTGATCTGCAAATTCCCCTAAATCCCCTTCACCAGCGGAAGCAGCCCCTCCCTACCTAAGTGCACTTCCTTATCTGCATAAAAGCCTTTCAGTGGTCGCCCGGGGAGCAGTAATTCTATAAGCTGATACCTATGCTCCTCAGAACACCCTCATCATCCTCATCGCCTCCAAGCCCATGACCAGCACTCAGCCCCAGCAGAGCCTGGAGGAGAAGTGCAAATTAGTAACCTCAGATACAACTCAGAAGTTGACCAAAGAACTGATATTGTAGTCGAAAAGGTAAACTTGGCAGTTAGTAAGTTTATTACTCCCATGTGGTCTTGCTACATCTAATAAATCTTAAATTTGATGAAAACAAAAACAAAGACAAAAACAAAAACAAAAAAAACCCCTGCACTGTGAGAAGATAGCTTATAAAGTGTAATACTTCTAAGACTCTTTCAATCTATATAAGCAGGAGCCTGTGGGAGTGGATTCCGAGGGTGTTAGACCAAGGGGAAGAATTATAAGAATTGATTGGGCCAAATTCACTGAGATGGGTGCCCTAGCCTAGGATGTGGAATTTAATATTTTGACTTGATCACCCAGGAGTGGTTTCTTTTTAAATTTATTTTTTAATGGAGTAAAATTGCTTTACAATGTTGTGTTAGTTTCTGCTGTACAGTGAAGTGAATCAGCTATATGTATACCTATATCCACTCCCTCTTGGACTTCCCTCCCACTCCCCCGCATCCCCTCATCTAGGTCATCACAGAGCACGGAGCTGAGCTTCCTGTGCTTTATAACATGTTCCCACTAGCTCTCTATTTTACGCATGGTAGTGTATATATGTCAATCCTAATCTCCCAATTCGTCCCACCCTCCCCTTCCCTCTCTGTGTCCACATGTCCATTCTCTATGTCTGCGTCTCTATTCCTGCCCTGGAAATAGGTTCATCTGTACCATTTTTCTAGATTCCACATGTATGTGTTAATATACGATATTTGTTTTTCTCTTTCTGGCTTACTTCACTCTGTATGACAGACCCTAGGTCCGTCCACATCTCTACAAATGACCCAGTTTCATTCCTTTTTATAGCTGAGTAATATTCCATTGTATATAGGTACCACATCTTCTTTATCCATTCATCTGTCGTTGGACATTTAGGTTGTTCACATGTCTTGGCTATAATAATCTGATTAATTGAAGCTTGGACACAGTGATGGCCTTACTGAACAATGTTGAAATTCCAGAACTTCTTTGGAACAATGTGTAGGAAGTCTGAAGCCTCAGGAGAGTGGGCACGTTGGAGTGGATCTATTATATGCAACCTGCTCACAACCCTAGGAGAAGCTGGAGGACACTCCCTTCACCCAAGCATTAAGGAATGCATTCATGGGGGTGGGAGACCTCCCCATCCATGAAGAACTCTATGGTAGTTGTCCTTTGTAGGCCAGAGATGGCCATGGGGGGTGTTGTAATGGAAGCTCCTTGATCTCAGTGTGAATAATGGGAAGCCAGGTAGATGGCAGCACTTAACCATCAGAAACAGCGGTTTCTGGGACTCCAGGAGGAAAAAAGAATGGGCGAGCCCTAAAGAAACCAGCATTATTGAGCATTCACTATGTACAGCCCAGAGAGGTTGTATAGGGTAGGTACAATCCCTAGCACATAGTACAAACTTCGTGTACTTAGAAAAGGTTAATTTCACCTTAGTAGGAGAGAGCAGGTGGCAGAGGAAGGGCTGAAAATCCATTGGATTCTGGCGTCTATCTCCACATAAGGGTTCACAACAAAAGAGAAGATAGAAAAACGGCTGTTGGGCTTCTCTGGTGGCACAGTGGTTGAGAGTCCGCCTGCCGATGCAGGGGACACAGGCTCGTGCCCTGGTCCGGGAAGATCCCACATGCCGCGGAGCAGCTGGGCCCGTGAGCCATGGCCGCTGAGCCTGCGCGTCCGGAGCCTGTGCTCCGCAACGGGAGAGGCCACAACAGTGAGAGGCCCGTGTACCGCAAAAACAAAAAACAAAAAAAAAAAAAAAGAAAAACCGCTGTTATAATTCCCAAAGAATCAATGTGGTGTGATTAGCAGAAGCCTGGACCTATAGTCAGCCCTGCCACTTTACTAGCTCTGTGCCCTTTGTCAAATTACCTAACCTCTTTGAGCTGTACTTTCCTCATATATAAAGTGGGAATAATAATGACAGTACCTGTCTCAGTGGGTTGTATAAATAGTGCCCAGCACAGGGCTTGGCACGTAGTGGATGCTCAGTAATGCTGGTTTCTTCAGTGCTCACCCATTCTTTTTTCCTCCTGGGAGTTGCAGCCAGGTGTGGAGCTGTCCGTAGTGCTGAAGACATCCTCCTTCCCTCCCTGCCTCCTTCCCTCAGTTCCTCTCTCCTTCATTCCCTCCTTCTCTTCTGTGCTTGGCTCCCCGGAGCCCTAGGGTCTGAAAAGATGGAATTTTACAAACGGTTTCTTCAGACCCCTATGGCGGACAGGAGGGAATGAGCCATATACAAGTCCCTCCCTCAGCAGGAGTCTCGGGAAGCTGGCAGGCAGCCGGAGTGGTGACTGTGGGACTGTGTGGGCTGTGGTGGGAATGGGGGCTCCCCAGGACAGAGCCCGCTTGGAGAGTCTGACATCCGAGGACGCTCACGCAGGAACCTCAGGATCTTCCGAGAGGCGATCAATCAGCTCCAACAGCACAGCGTGGCAGGTGGGTCTTTGGGGAGCTTGCCCTGAAGGAGGCAAGAAGGACCAGGTTGGGGCACAGGAGAGTGACCCTTGGATCCAGGGCTCGAAGGGCCCCTGGCTCTGACAGGAATCCCCCATCCTCCTTCCCTGGAATATTTTGGTCGTTTGTTTGTTAATGTAAATAAAGCCATCTTCATCTTTTTGCGTTATGGTAGTATGGAGTTGACTAGCTTCATGAAGTTGGTTCCATGAGCCAAGCTATCTGTGGCTAATCCTCAGTGTCCATCCCCTTGAGTCTAAGACTACAAACGGTCCCTCCCTAGGAGGGTGGCACCTGAACCCCTTGTGCCAGAGGTGGGAGCACTTGCAGCTCACACACTCCTGGGGGAAGGGTTAGGAGAGGGGACGTGGCCAGCTGCAGAGACAAAAATCACCTGTTTCCTAATTTTTGTTGACAGCTAGAATATTGGAGGTGAAGGATCTTTGGAGACCCTAAACATATAAACTAAGCCCTCCCTGTACAGGTGGCACCGAAAAGGGTGTGAACACTGTCTCACAAGTCAGAGGTGGAGGTGGGGCTAAAGGTGGCTCCTCCTCTAGCCTGGCCAGAGGCTGCCCTCGCTAAGGGCCTGAGCCTCCTGTGACCCCTTGCAGGCCATTGGCCGCAGAATTCCTGGGACACTGAGGATGGCCAGCAGGACTGAGGGACCAGGGGAGCCTCCTGCTGCTTTGTGGGATGGAGGGAAGTCCACACCTCCTTTCTGTACCCGTTTCCCCATCTGTACACAGAGGAGTTGGTTCAGATGCTTAGATCTCCAGGATCCTTCAGCTCTGATGTTCTAGGTGTTCAATAAAAGAGGTGATTTTTGTCTTTGGCTGGGAGGTGGGAAGCCAGGCTCAGGACCAACTCAGCCCTAACTTTTGATGAGACCCTGGACAAGTCACTGCCCTTCCCAGAGTCAGTTTCTTCCTCTGGAAAAGAGGATAAGAGGTCTCTCCTCAGGGTCTCTAGGAGCACCAGGCAAAGGAGTGGATCACAGGTGCTTTGGGAAGTACAGACTGAGGGGAGAGGTGTCTGTCATTAATATCAGCCGTATATGCCTATGTTCCCAACCAGAAATGATTAGCTCTTTGTGGGCCCAGAACAAACCAGCTGCTCTGAGGGGTTCGTCCTTTGGGGTGGGATCTTAGGAGACCACTTAGAGCATCACAGCGGAAGAGGAGGAATTGTACAGAGGGTCCCTCAGAGACTGGTAGAAGAGCAGCACTCCCCAAGACCCTGGCCTCTGAGCTGGGAGAAACATAGCATCACAGGCCAGGGGGGCCCAGGTCTGTCCAGCTCTGCAAACCAGCTTCTTCTACAGATGGGGAGGCTGAGGCCTTGAATGGGGCAGGGGCAGGACTGGGGCTGAAGCTCAGGCCTCCACCTCCTTGTCCAGCTTTCTTTACACCACAGTACACCTGCTTCTCCTCAAAGATCCAAAGACGGTGATGATGGTGACGGTGATGATGGTAACTATTCTGTTTCATAAGTGCCTAGTTAATTACCTACTCACCAAAATGACTATCCCCACTGTAAATACCCTACACATTTTAGTCTTCACCACAGCTCTGCCAGGTAGCTATTGTCATCTCCATTTTACAGATGAGAAAACTGAGGTTCAGAGAAGTTAAATGTCTTGCCCAAGGCCAGGGGCTAGTAAATGATAAAATCAGGATTTATTCCCCTGTGTGATGCCAAGGCCCTTCTTATTCCTCTGCACTGAACATAATTTCTAGGAGCTACTCTGCACAGACCATTGCAGTTGGCATTGGGAGGGCATCCTCTTACCCTCCTGATCTACACTCCAAGTGTACATGGTTCAGACTCTGGGAAACCCTCCGTGAGTCTTCCTCCTGGGGTCCTCAGATCCTCACCACGGGTCCTGCTACTGCCCGCACTTGTGATCCACTTTTCTCTTGGCTGGGACTTGCCTCCCTACCAGCTTGGCAGTTTCTTAAGGGTGAGATTGGATCTTCTGCCTTCCTGGGGTACCCCCAGTGGAAGGTTGTTGGCTGCATAAATAGTGTAGTAAGGAGATGGATGAGTCCTGTGGGTGAGGCATGAGCAAATGCAGGGTGCAGGCAGAGGCCAGGCAGGAGCTGCAGGATGGGCATGAGGGTCTTGGAACTGTAAGATGGAGTGGGGATGCCCCAGTCCAAATGTCAAGGAGGCCCCATGTGGGGTGGGACATGAGTTGAACAGATTTGTCCAAATCCTGTCTCTGCCAGCTCCATTCAGTTTCCTGTAGTTTCCTCATCTGTACAATGGAGATAGAAGGACCTTTGTTTGAACAGGGCTGTGAAGGGGATCGGAGATGGGGCTGTGCACAAGCATTGTAAACCTTTGAGCCGCAAGCACACAACAGGGGAGCTACCCCTACCCAGGCGCTGCTTGTGCTTTGGGGCCCACAGAGTCTGGCAGATTTAAATGCTGTGAATGGTGCTGGGCTTGAGGGTCAGAGGCAGAGGAGGCCCAGAGGGAGAACTTGGCCCACTCTGGAAGATGAGTGAAGGAAGAAATAATAACAATAGGTTGAAAGAGGTAAGATTTGTTGAACATATGAGCACCAGGGACTGCTAAGTGCTTCACACTGTGTCATTTAATCATCATGATAACTCCATAAAGTAGGTTTCATTATCCACATTTTACAGAAGAGAAAAATGAAGCTCAGAAACTTCAGAGGTTGGTCTAGAGCCACAAGGATGGGAAGCAGTGAGCCATGTGTGGCCAGCTCTGACTCTGGAACCCATGCCGAGCCACTGAGCTCCAGCCCAGGACCGTGCGTGGGTATCACGGGGCTGTGAGCCAGTCCTGCAGAGGAGGTTAGGCCCCCAGAGCTGAGGGTCTTCCGATATCATGGGTCCAAATCCCTCATTTTACCAATGAGGAGACTGAGGTTCTGGGGGCAGGAGGGGTGTCTGCCTCAAGATCATGCAGGAAGCATAGGCAGAAAATGCTAGAAAGCAAACCTTGCCTTTATCCCTCTTTCCAAGGACTGCAAGAGGGCTTGTACCCTGAAGGTTGGTCCTGGAAGCTGCTGCATAGGAAGGCCTGCCAACCCTGCCAGGGTCCGTGAGGGTCTACTCTCAGCCATCCAAGTATAGTCCCTTTCCTGCCACTTCTCTCTGTGCTGCTTTGGGGAGCTCTCCTGTGGCTGGCTGGACCTTCACCCTGGGGGTGCTGGGTCCCTGGGACTGTGACCCCATCTTTGCTCAGGCCCTCCCCAGGGTGGCTGCCCAGCTGGCTGTGAACCAAGCCAACCAGGGTTCCTCACTGGCCCTGGACTCACCGCTGACTTCCGTGGTTCTTCCCACGGGCTGTGACACCTCTAGTGCTCTGGCCACACTCCTGGCCCACGAGAACACTGTAGCTGTTTTTGTGGGCCCTGTCAATCCTGGTTACTGCCCAGCAGCAGCCCTGCTGGCCCAAGGCTGGGGAAAGACCCTCTTCTCCTGGGTGTGTGGGGTTCCAGAGGGAGGAGGTGTGCTGGTGCCCACCTTGCCTTCGGCTGCCCACGTGCTGCTGTCCATCATGAGACACTTTGGCTGGGCTCATGTGGCCATTGTGTCCTCCCACCAGGATATCTGATTGGCTACTGCCTGGCAGGTGTCCATGACTCTCAGGGCATACGGGCTGCCTGTGGGGCTGCTGACCTCTCTGGGACCTGGGGAGCAGGGGGCCACAGAGGTCCTGAAGCAGCTCTGCAGCATGGATGGCCTGAAAAGTAAGTGTATGTGGGTGCTTTCCTCCTTTGGGCAGCCGGGACTTCATATGGCTGCTGATGGGGAGTTTTCTTATATCAGACACTGGGCTGAGCACTTGACAACAGGCCCACATTTAACCCCACAGCAGCCCTGTGAGCTAGTTCTGCTGAGGTCTGCATTTTGCAGCTCAGAGAAGGTAAGTAGCATGCCCAAGTCACGCAGCTGGCAAGCAGTACAGCTGGATTTTGAGCTCTGATGCATGCGTTAATGGTGGGGTGGGAGCCAAGGGCTTTCTTGGTTCTTGCCTGGTAGAGTGAAGAAAAGGAGAGTGTAGCAGGACCGGAGTCCCAGGAAAGGTGTTAGAGCCATTCTTAGTTTCTTGAAGCTAGAGTCAGATCCTTCAGGGATTTGTTGATTGGTGGAATGCTTCCTGCATTTATTAAGCCCCTGCTGTGCTGGATGCTGGGTTGTCTGGTGAACAGGACAGACAGAGTGGTTGGTCTCTAGTGGACGACCAAGTAATGGAGAGACAGGTGTATAAGCAGGTTATGACAGAGAGGTCAAGGTCACCCCAGGGAGTGGACGCCAGGAGAACAAGAGCAGACATCGGTCCAGGCCTTGGGGGATCTGAGGAAACTTCTTGGAGGAGGTGGCACTTGGCCTGTCTTTGAGGAATTAGTTAGGCAGGGAGAGTCATGGTGGGGTGGGGTGCAGACAAGAGGTAGCACCTGGAAGACAGAAGGGACCTTAGCATTCATCTGGACTGAAGCTTTTTCAAACTGTGGGTCATGGCCCTTTTAGGTCAAGAAACCAATATAGTGAGTCAAGACTAGCACTGAAAAAAAAAAAAAAAAAAAAAGAAAGGAAGAGGCTGGACTAGAAAGAGAGAGAGAAGAATGGAACTGAGTGGGACAGAATAAAAGTGGTGAATGTGAGAGTGGAGGGCAGGCAGCTAGGAAGGTATCATTCTGGGAAACTTCCAGTTTTGTGTGTGTACTCCTTTTATATACTCAGCTTTGCTAGCACACCAAGGTAAAATGTGTTTCTTACTGCGACACTGGCAACAGTTTGAGAACCACTGAGACCAACTGCTGTGCTCTATCTTTGAGGGAATTGAGGCTGGTACCAGTGAGGAAGGCTGGGGTGGGCAGCCTCTGAGCTCATGTGGCCTGTAGTGAGTTAGAGCCGAGCGGAGGATGAGGCCTGGCCCAGGTGTGCCCGCCGCCCCTCAGGACGGGCGCCTCACTTCTCCAGTTTGCCAGCAGAGGAAATGGGGATAATGAGACCCACTTCACAGGGTCGAGTGTTTTGTACACGCTTCATTCAACCACGGTCACTGAGCTCTGCTCTGCGCCTGACGCTGGCTGAGCTCTGGGGACACAGAGAGGAACTGGTCGGGCTCCAGCAGGGAGGAACTTGAGGCTGGCGGGAGACAGATGTGGATACGGGGAACCCAGGAGCCCAGAGGCTGGGGGAGCTGATCTGCATGGGTGTGGGTGTGGGCAGGGCTTTGCCGAGGAGGCGACATCAGGGTGGAGCCTGAAAATGAGAAGTGATGGCAGATGGAAATGAGGGGAAGGCATTGCAGGCACAGGGGTCAGCTAGAGCAAAGGAATGGAGGTAGCATGTTAGCGGGGCTAGGAGAATGAACACTTCACTTCTGTGTGGCAGTGGGAGGGAAACTTCACCAGACGCCTGCTCCACCCCTCTTGCAGGGGGTTGAGTTCTGGCCATGGTGCTGGCTTTCAGAAGACAGAAAGCAGAGAGGCTAGGGGCACATTCTCTGGGATCAGATCACCAAGATCCCACTCCTGGCTGCATTTCCTACCAGCTGTGTGACCTCAGGTGAGTCACTTAACCTCTCTGTGCTATAGTTTCTTCGTCAATGACATGAGGTTAATGAAAGCCCCAATTCATGGGGTTGTGAAGATGAGATAGACTACAGTAACTCCCCTACATATGAATGAGTTCTATTCTGAGAGCGCGTTCATAAGTCCAATTTGTTCGTAAGTCCAATGAAGTTAGCCTAGATACCCAACTAACACAATCGGCCATGTAGTACTGCACTATAATAGATTTATAATACTTTTCACACAAATAATACATAAAAAACAAACACAAAAAATAAAGAAAATGTTTTTCATCTTACAGTACAGTGCCTTGAAAAGTACAGTTTACACTATAACAGCTGGCACACAGGGGCTGGCATCGAGTGAACAAGCAAGAAGAGTTACTGACTGGAGGAGGGAGAGGAGGTGGGAGTTGGTAGAGCTGAAGGATCCTCAGCAATAAGAGATGGAGGGCAAGCTGCAATGTCACTCATACCGGAGGTAGATGGAACGCATGTTTGCATCTTTGAAAGTTCGCAACTTGAAGGTTGGTATGTAGGGGACTTACTGTATTGCAGATAAAGGGCTTGGAACAGTGCCCTGCACACAGTGAGCACTGCTTTTTTTTTTTTTTTGCGGTATGCGGGCCTCTCACTGTTGCGGCCTCTCCAGTTGCGGAGCACAGGCTCAGCGGCCATGGCTCACAGGCCCAGCCACTCCGTGGCATGTGGGATCTTCCCGGACCGGGGCATGAACCCGTGTCCCCTGCATCGGCAGGCGGACTCTCAACCACTGCGCCACCAGGGAAGCCCTGAGCACTGCTTTTTTTTTTTTTTAGTTTCTGCTTTATAACAAAGTGAATCAGTCATACATATACATTTGTTCCCATATCCCTTCCCTCTTGCGTCTCCCTCCCTCCCACCCTCCCTATCCCACCCCTCCAGGTGGTCACAAAGCACGGAGCTGATCTCCCTGTGCTATGCGGCTGCTTCCCACTATCTATCTACCTTACGTTTGGTAGTGTATATATGTCCATGCCTCTCTCTTGCTTTGTCACAGCTTACCCTTCCTCCTCCCCATATCCTCAAGTCCATTCTCAAGTAGTTCTGTGTCTTTATTTCTGTTTTACCTCTAGGCTCTTCATGACATTTTGTTTTTAGATTCCATATATATGTGTTAGCATACGGTATTTGTCTTTCTCTTTCTGACTTACTTCACTCTGTATAACAGACTCTAGGTCTATCCACCTCATTACGAATAGCTCAATTTCGTTTCTTTTTATGGCTGAGTAATATTCCATTGTATATATGTGCCACATCTTCTTTATCCATTCATCCGATGATGGACACTTAGGTTGCTTTTAATCAATGTGGGCTTTTCTCTTTTAACCGCTCCCGTTGTGTGGGTGAGCTCCCCCTTGTGGCCAAATGGAGAACAGCGCCTCTGACTCTGAAAGAGAAAGGAGCATTTTGGCAGAAGCTGGAACAGAAGCCAGGCAGAGGAGATGGGACCAAGATAGCCCCGGTTCCGTTTCCACTCAGTCCTGATGCGTCTTTCTCTGAGGTCTCTCCTCACTATTTTGGGGGCAGGGAGGGGTGGCTCCCGCCCATGGCCCATATAGCTTGGCCCTCCCAGGGGTCAGCAGAGTCTGGGGCTCCTGGTTCTGGCTTCTACATGACCAGGAGTCCTCAGGCCCCCTATTCCTGGATAGGAATTCCTCCTCAGCAAGGCAACCCTTGGGCTTCCTTGATGGCTCCATATTCCTGGGTTTTCTGGAGAAAGGGATTGCAGTAGGAACCTGGGCCCCAGCGAAAACAAGTGATGACCCTTTTTTGACTGGGGTTGCAGCCCTGGTCAGGGACCCAAGATGCAGAGGACTTTTACCTTGGGCAGATGCGTGGGACCCTTACCTTGGGCAGGCTTCTCTTCTGTCCTGGGTGCCTGGGGATGAAATCAACTGCCTTATTATCATGGGCTGGTTTCTTTTACGAAGGCAAAGGGGAATGCATTCATGTCTGCTTAGACCTGGAGGATGCCACCCAGAGCCACAGTTGAGATTACAAGCCAATGATAAATGGATAAACAAAATGTTTGTACAGTGGAATATTGTGCCACCAAAAAAATGAATGGAGTACTAATACAGGCTTCTATATATGGATGAGCCTGGCAAACATGGCAAGTGAAAGTAGTCAGACATAAAAGGCTGCATATTGTACAATCCATTTATATGAAATGTCCAGAAGAGGCATATCCATAGAGACAGAAAGTAGATTGGTGGTTGACTGGGGTGAGGAGGAGAGAGAAATAGGGTGTGACATGTATTGGGTACAGGATTTCTTTTTGGGGTGATGAAAATGTTCTAGAATTAAATAGTGATGGTGGTTTCATAACCTTGTATATAAAACTACTGAGTTATACACTTTTTAAAAGGTGAATTTTATGATATATGAATTGTCTAAAATTTTTTTTAAATGTTAAAAAATAAAAAAATTACAAGCTGGGAGCCAGCCTGCCCGGTTCCGATGCTGGCTCTACCTCCCTGATGGCTATGTATCCTGGGGCAACTCCTTAACCTCTCTGTGCCTTGGTTTCCTCATCTGAAAGTAGAGCTAATGATGAGCATACTTTTTCGTACTGCTGTTAATTGAATGACTAAATGTTTGTTAAAGTACTTTAGGACAACACACAGCAAGCTGTCAATAAATATCAGCAATTGTCCGAGCCAGTGGTGCAGAGGGAGGGTGGAAGTTGGTCGGAATTATTCGGCAGGAAGCTTGGAAGGGACATATTAATACAAATGTATCCTCAGCTGAGGGGATTTTTTTTTTTCACCAGGTCAAACCCAGATTTGTCAGGGAGAGCAGATAAAGGGGAAATTCCTCCTTTCTCCAGACTGAGCCGGGCAGGGGCCTGGGGCCTGGCAGACGGGAGGCTGGCCTTCCTGCCCTACGACACGCTGCTCTTCGCCTTGCCCTACTGCAACCGCTCCTACCCGGCCCTGGGGGGCTGGCAGGCACCTGCAGGAGGCCTGCGGTGCGGTGCTGTCAGCCTGGAGTCCGACCTCAGACACAAGGACTTGGAAGCTGCCGCAGCCAGCAGAGAGGTGGCTGCCCACCTGGAGCCAGAGCAGGTAGGTCAGTGCAGACCTTCGCAGGGCCCGGGCCGCGGGTCCACGGACAGGTGTGCACACTCCCCACCCACTCTGGGCCTTCCTGGCCTCGGCCAGTTACCCCCCTTGGACAACCGTCCTGTCTCTGCTGTGGGTACATGACCTGTCCCTTGTTGGACAAAGTGTCTCTCTGCCCAGTCCCTGGGTGTACTGTCTGCCTGTCTCTTTCTATCTCTTATAGGTGTGTGTGTGTGTGTGTGTGTGTGTGTGTGTGTGCCTGTCTGTCCATCTCACTTCTTTCTCATGTCTCTCACTGTCTTGGCCACTTTGTCAATTCTCCTTCTCTTGTGTCTCTCCTGCCTCCATTTTTCTATCTCTGACTCAGTTCCTCTAATTCTCATCTCCAGCCCAGCTGCTCTTTCTCTTGAATACATTCTTCCTCTCCTTTCTCCACATCTCTCTAGCACATTGTGAAGATGAGAAAGAGAGAGCAATGGAAGTGTGGGAGAGCAGGAAGGTTTTCTGAAGTCACTGCTGTGGATCTGAAGAGTGTGGGTGGCCGAGATGTGGCTGGCAGCTCAGTTTTGGCGTATAGGACTCAGCTGCCTGAGGCTCTCCTGGGATGTCTGCTTCTTGGTGATAAGAAGACCATAGTGTCTGGACGTGGTGACAGGGATGTGGATGACGATGGAGGGTCATTCAATCAGTCATTCATCTGACAAATGTGGGTTGAGTCCCTCTCGTGTGGCACCGTTCGAGGCATCAGGGACGTGGTGACGGGTAAGGCAGACTTGGCCTTCAAGAAGCTTCCATTCTGTTAGGGCAAGACAGACAATAACCAAGCAACCCAATAACCAAATTCAAATAGTGATTGTGTCGCCAAGAAAATAAAACAGGATAAAGTGACAGAGAGTGGCTGGGATGGAGTAGTGGGCAACAAGAGGCAGGATAGGCAGAGAATGGGGGAGGTGGCACTTGAACTGAGCTCTGAATGATAAGGAGGCGGCCAGGCGAAGATCTGCATGAAGAGCAACCAAGCAGGGGAAAGAGCAAGTGCAAAGGCCCAGAGGCAGAGTGAGCATCAATGGCCAGAGGAACAGGAGGAAAGAGAGTGTGGAATGGCAGGACTATCGTGAGTGATGGGGAAAGGGATCTGAGATGAGCTTGGGGCCTGATCCTGTGAGGCTTTGTAAGCCAGGTAGGGAGTCTGATCTTACAAATGAAGTGGAAAACCATCAGCGAGGGTTAAGTAAGAAAAGATTTATGTTTTTTGAAAACATGGTTTGGTTGCTTTTGGGGGAATGGTCTGAAGAGGACCAGATGAAGCAATAAGGCCCTTAGGAGGCTCCTGTGGGGTTCAGGTGAGCAGTGAGGGGGGCTGGGACCCAAGTGACAGTAGTAGATGTGGTGAAAAGTCAGTGAGATTGGGAACAAATTCTGGTATAAAACCAAAAAGATTTGATGATGAACTGGAAGAGAGAAATAGAGAAGGTGGGAATCAAGCCTAGGCTTGAGAAACTGGGCAGGTGGTAGTTCCATTTCTTAAAATCTGGCAGGAGTGGAGTTTGGTGCAGTAGAATCAGGAGTTCAGTTCTGGGGATATTAGGTAAGTCTGAGATGTCTGTGAGTGGTGGTGGCCGCCATGGTGGTGGAGATGGTGAGGCTTCTGAGTGGGGACTGAAGTAATGATGGGACTAAAGAAAGCACTGTATAGGGGAATGGGGAAAGGGGATGATAATTCAAACAGTTGCTGCTGACAGGAGGGCCAGGACCCAGAAATGTCTGGGGGCCTATGCCATGGGGTTATGGGGTTGAGAGACCTTCTCTTCCACAGGTGTCCCCACTCTTTGGAACCATCTATGACGCTGTTGTCCTGCTGGCCCATGCCCTGAACAGCTCTGAGAGCCATGGGGCAGGATTCTCAGGGACCCACTTCGGGGACCACACAGGGTCTCTGGATGTGGCTGGCTTTAGCCAGAGGATCCAGATCGATAAGAAGGGCAGGAGGCTGGCTCAGTATGTCATTTTGGACACAGATGGTCAGGGAAGCCAGCTGGTCCCCACTCACATCCTGGACACAGGCACATGGCAAGTGCAGCCCCTGGGCAGGGCCATACATTTTCCAGGAGGAGCCCCTTGGGTACGTGACTCCAGCTGCTGGTTTGACCCTAATACTCTCTGCATGAGAGAGTATCCATCCATCCATCCACCCATCCATCCATCTGTGTATCTGTCCATCCATCCATCATTCATTCATTAAGTCTCTCCATGTGGACAGTCCTGTGAAGAGCAAGAGCAAGGAAGAGACTTGCCCCGCCGTTGAGAAGACTGACCCAGAGGTTGTGAAGCTCCAGGGAAGACTAGCAAGGCCTCGCCTCAGCCTAGCAGAGCTAAAGCATTTACAGAGCACGTTCCCATCTCTCAGCTCTCCTAAACTGCACCGCAGCCTCGTGACAAGGACACTGTCCTCTGTGGGCCCCAGTGGACAGCTGAAGCTCAGAAAGGTTAGGTGACTTGCCCAGGGTCACACAGGGAGCCCTCAAGTCTTCGACTCCAAGTGCAGGATTCCCTTTACCTCATGACCACTGGGGAGTGTGAGCTGTGAGGCCCACATGTTCTCATCTCTGACATTCATCTACCTGGATTTCCATCCCTGCTGGAATTGCACTGACATACAAGCACATAGGTAGATAGAGATGAGCACACATCTACATGTATACACAAGTGCACCCACACTTCCTAGTGCACACCTAGTTACAGTTACCACTGTCAGTGGGTAGATTCAGGTCTGGCCAGGCTCGCTTATGTCCCTGCCCACCCCAGACCTTCAGCAGCCACCCGACCCCGTGACCTCAGTGCTGCTGCTCTGTTACCTCCATCTCCCAATGCTGCTTCGCTTCTGCTTTCCCCAAACACACGCCACCCTTTCTGGCCTCCCTGTGCATGTGCGTTTTCCTTTTCCTCGAGTGCTCCCACTTTGCCTGGCTAAATCCTTCCTTTCCTTTCAGACCAACTCTGCAGTCGGGGCTGGGAGCCCACCTCGGTGCTCCCCATAGCCTCTGGGTGCACGACTTCACAGGGTGTGTGTCCTGTGCTGGGGAGGACCAGTGCCACCTGTCCCCAGACTAACGGGAGCTCATAAGAAGAAGCCTTCACCCAACGGTTCCTTTGCCTCTCTTTTCTTCCACAAATATTGACTGAGGACTTCCTAGGCACCAGGCACTGTGCTCAGCCCTAGGGAAGGAGGAATGAATCATCCCTGCACTGGCGTAGAGCGCTTGCCCTCACCCCTGACCCCTCAGTACACTGTGAGCTCCATCACAGTGCTGGCAGTGACTGTCACTCTCATCCGCCATTGCATCTTCAGTTCTCGGCACTGAGCTCAGCGCACAGTGGATGTTCCAGAAACGTTTGCTGATGGATTTGTTGAATGAATGAATGAATACCTGTCAGAGGGTAAAGTCTGCGAGCCAGGGCTGATAGAGGAGGTGTTTGTAGAGATCTCTGCGCTCCAGCAGCCCCTGGCTGCCTCCATCACGGCTTTACCACATTGTGTGGTATTATCTCTGCTGTTCCTGCCTCTGCCACCAGACAGAATCCCCCGGAGAGGGGAGCCTGGGGCTGGTCTTCGAGAGTATTAGCTCCATGAGGGTTGGGACGATGTTTTATTCAGGTTCCCGCCACCCCTCAGCGGCCTCTTTTACTTGGATGCCTAATTGGCATCTCCAACTTGACTTTGAAATTGAACTCCCGAGCTGCCACCCGGCCTCCTCCCATCGTCTTCCCCACTGAAGGTAATGGCAACCCCATCCTCCCCGAGGCTCAGGCACCCTCAGCTCCTCACACCCCACACCCAGCCTGTCAACAGCACCCTGGGGCTCCGTCTTTAGAATTCGCCCAGAAGCAGAGCCCTGCTCACCACTCCCCTGTCTCCTCCCTGGTCCAGGCCCCCGTCGTCGTCTCGCTAGGTTACTGCAGCGGCCTCCCCACAGGCCTCCCTGCTTCTGCTCTTGTCCTGGACCTCACCGTGGCAGGTTGGAGGATCCTTGGAAAACAGAGTCGGCTCTGGCTCTCCTCTGCTCAGAGCCTGCAGATGCTTCCCTTGCCCGGAGTCCAGCCAGAGCCCTCTCTGCCCTCAGCTCCCTGCCCTCCGTCTTCCTCACATGCGGTTCTGCCCTCCCGTTGAATACACCAGGCACACTGCTGCTTCAGAACCTTTGTGCTTGCGGCTCCCTAGACCTGGACTGCTTTCCTGTCTATGCTTCTTCCCTCACCTCCTCCAGATCGCAAGTCAAGCTTCCTTTCTAGGAGCCTGGGTGAGGGGCAGCGTGGGCGGTGGTTGGGAGCCCAGATGCCTGAGCGAGGCTGCTTGGGTTTGAACCTAGGCTCTGCCACTCACAGATAGTTGCCTATCTCTCTGCTTTCTCTTCCACAAAATCATGGTCATGACTGTACCTACTTCTAGAGGTCGTCGTGCAGAATAACTGAATTGAAATACGTGACATCCTTAGCATAGGTGTTTAGTGCAATACAGTGTGCAATAGTATAGTGACTACTACAAGCTATTCAGTGCTATTATTATTATCTGGACTTAACTCAAATTGGGGGAGATTCATCCACGGGCAGACAGAGTGCTTATCCTTCAGCAAAAGACAGGAAGGGAGGGAGGCAAAGCAGGAAGAAGGTATGCCTCCCCCCAACTTCTGTGGCAGTGGAGGTCAATGTCCTCTCTCCAGAATAGGGCCTGGCATTTCACCACCTTGCCAGCCCTGGCTGAAGCTGGGGTTGCCCAAGCAAAGTAGCCCTCTCCACCTTGCCCAGCGGTCCTGAGCGGCCTTTTCACACCCAATCCTGGTATGAGGGCTGGAGAGGTTTAGATTCAGTGTAAGGAGGGTCCTTCTAACAGTCAAAGTGAATGGCACTGAAATTGGCTGCCAGAAGAGGTAGTGAGTGGCCCATCGTGGGGAGTGTGCAAGAAGTAGGATAATCATTGACAGGGATCCACAGTATTTATTCAGCATCTTGCCTGTCCAGTCCCTGTGTAAGGTGCCTAGGGACACCGAGATGAATAAGAAACAGGCTCTGCTGTCCAGCTGCTCTCAGTCTAGTGCGAAGAGCCTGACATGCTGGCAGACAAGGGCCAGAGTGTGGTCAGGACAGTCATGGGGTCTGAGCAGGGTCTGTGGGACCCCTGGAAGCCAGGAGCCTGAGGTGAGAACCCTAACAGCAGTGCTGGGAATCAACATCTGTGCGTGATGACGAGTCCACAGGTAGGACTTTCCCGGTCTGGGGCCATCCTGAGCCTTGCCCTGGGGAGGGCGCTGGGCAGGGGTTTGTGTCCTCACATCCCAGAGGAGGACCCAGGAGCTGGGTGAAGGGGCTGAGCTCCACGTGCAGTTGTTACTGTTGAGACTCATGTCCAACCCCCCTTTCCCCACAGGTAAGCAGCCGCCAGGCGGTCTCCTCGCTCTGGCCCTGACCTATGTCTTGGTGCTGGCCGGCAGGCCCTCACTTGCCTCATCAGGTGAGATCCTGTGCATCTGAGCCTCGCTCTGTCCCTCTGTGCCCCCCACCCCACAGGGCCTCTCCTCTGTACACAGCCGTGGCATCTGCAGGGAGCTTTCCCATCCTCTGTCCCAGACCTCAGGACCTCCCCACCCTCCTGTCCATCCTAGAGCTTCAGTCAGGGCCCTATCAAGGCCGGCAGGGACCTCCTGGGAGGTCCTTTGAGACTTGGGGAAGAAGCCTGGGGCCTCAGACGAGACTCCATCCTTCCTGAGCTTCAGGCTACACATCTGTACAGTGAGGGCTTGGTCAGGATGACCCCCAGGTCTCTTCAGCTCTGAAAACAATTCTTCCTGGGTTTGAAGTCCTCTGTGCTCCCTGAGCCTCAGCCACATCCAGGAGGGGGCAGTCTTCTGCCCCCAGCTCTCACCCGGGCTCTGGCTGCCCCATGAGATCCCCAGGTGAGTTGGAAACACCAAGGTTAGGGACCCGAAGGCACATCAGGCCTAGGGTCCTGCCCTGAGCTGGGCCGAAGGGCTCCTAGGGGACAGTGCTCAGTGGTGCCCTTCAGCCCAGCTGGGACTGATGGGGAGACAGGAAGGGAAACAGGGAGAGGACGGGGGAGGGCCCTGGGTCAGAGGCAGATCCGAGGAGCTGGATGGGGGGAGTGATATTTGCACCATCCTCTCTGTCCTGCACTTTTCTCATCTCCAGATTGAGCATCCAGCAGCTGCAGCTCGTGCGGGGTCCCTACTGGATCCTGCTGACAGCTCAGGAGCTCACCTTCATCCACCGACCCCCGAGCAGATGGGTGGGTGGGGCAGGCACCCGGCTGGGTGGGCAGCGGCCGACAGAGCCGGTCTAGGCTCTTGACCATGCCCTCTGGAGGCTGCACGAGGACAGTGCAAGTGAATCAAGAAGTGTCGCAGACGGCGGGAGCCTGAGGTCAGTGGCCCAGGGGTCAGCAAGGAGCCTGCCAGCCCCCCAGGAGCCCACCAATGTGGCTCTGTACCAGGTGAGGACCTCTGCTACCCCCCTGCTCAGGTCTCAAGAACTGTCATCAGTTTGGGAGAGCCCAAGGGAATCCACGGAGCCTCAGGCCTCTGTATGCCCCACTCCTGCTATAGCATGGGAAACTGAGGCGAGGAGAGGGACAGCGACTTTCCTGGGTCCCACAGCAAGTCGGTGGTGGGGTTTGAAGTGGGAAGCAGGACTCCCAGCTCCTAGTCACACGTGTTTTGTGACCTGACCTTGGGAAACAACCAGTCCCTGGCCACTTGGGCCTGGGCACTGCCTGCATGGGTCTACCTCAGGGCTTCTCTCAGCAATGGGCCAACCTAGGTCACCCTCCCGCTTGCTTTGGCAAGGGACAGTGAGATCCTGGGTCCCTGAGGCCCTGAGTGTGGGGCAGCACCCAGCCCAGGATAGCCTCTGGACAGAGCCTGGACCACCAGCTGACAGGGAAGCTGGAAGGTCAGAGGTGAGACCAGCAAGATTTTAAAGTTGCTGAGGACACTGTGATTTCTCAGGGGCTGGGTTCTCAAATTCAACAACTGACTGATGCTCTGACCCTCCTATTCTGTGCCCCACCGGTGGATGAACCGGGCTAATTATTTCTAGGGGAAGCAACATGAGGCCCTTTCTCCTTCTTTTCCACCTTCTCCCTTGGGGAATCCCATCATTTTTCTCTTCTGCTGAAAGGAGGCTTTAATGATGTACAAAGCATGTTTTGTCTGCTCCTCTGAATGAGCTGCAGGCGAGGCTGAGGCAGAAATCCATCAGTGACGGGGTGGGGTGGGGGGCGGGTGGAGAGAAGGCTAAGGTTACAGAAAGCGCTGGGTGAGGACAAAGCCCCTGCCCGAGGCCCCCGCCTCTCTCACCCTCCCCTCTCTCCTCCCCTAGGGTTCCTGGGTCACAGAGACCCCCTCACTTCGCTGGGTTTGGGATCTCATAGGTGCCCGAGGCCTGCAGAGTAAAGCCGACCTCGGCGCTGGGAGCTCACACACTTTCTATCCACTATCTCATTAGCTCTCTCAATGTGGGTGTGGGTGTCATCCTCGCTTTACAGAATTGGGACATGAAGTTCAGAAAACTGAAGTCCCTTGTCTGATGTCGCAGAGCTAGAAAGTGGTGGAGTGGGGACTAGAAATGAGGTCTGTCAACCAAAGGAGACAAAGTCTGACTAGTTTCTGCTGGCCAGGCTCTTCCTGGCTGGAAGCACACAGAAAGAGCACGTTTATGGGGAAGAAGCTGAGGCTGAGAGAGGCTGAGGGTTTGCCCGAGTTGGGGACCAGCAGCGGGTGAACTCTTGTGGTCTTTTCTCTTTTTTTGCGGTACGCGGGCCTCTCGCTGCTGTGGCCTCTCCCGTTGCGGAGCACAGGCTCCAGACGCGCAGGCTCAGCGGCCATGGCTCACGGGCCCAGCTGCTCCACGGCACGTGGGATCTTCCCGGACCGGGACACGAACCCGTGTCCCCTGAATTGGCAGGCGGACTCTCAACCACTGCGCCACCAGGGAAGCCCTTGTTGTTGTCTTTTCTTAAACAGGGAGAGTGGGTGTGGCTGAAGAAGTTTGAAGCTGGCACAGCCCCTGAGCTGCGGCCAAGCTGCCTCGTCTTCCTGAGAAAGGTAGAGCTGCAGAGGGCGTGGAGGGTGGGCTGCGGACGGGATGCTGTCAGGAGACCCTTACCGCTCTGGGTTGGTCTCTACTCAATGCAGAAGCTTCTAGCCTCAAAAAAGGAAGTGCTTCCTATCATCATGATCACTGTCCCATTGTCATCACAGATATACACCATCACTGTCACCATCACACACCAGCATCCCCACCCCAATATGATCACCCCCATGACTACCAGGGGCACACTCCTCTTCATCACTATCATCACATGGTACAATCAGCACCATTGAAGGACCTCAACTGTATCCTCCATCCCTCTACACATCCATTCATTTGTCCACTATTTTTTGAGCACCGCCTATGCTCTGGGCTTTGGGGACACAGCAGTGGAGAAAAGAGACAGGATTACTTTCTTCAGGGAGCTTCCAGTCACCTATTGTCACTACTCACATAAGCCCCTTCACCCCCGAGATGGTCACCATCCTGAGAAGCACTGTGGGATGGAGGAGAGAGCATAAGGTTTGAGTCAGGAAGATCTGAGATGGAATCCTGCCTCCATAGGACACTTAGCTTTCCTGTAAAAATGGAGCTAATGAAATCCACCCCAGGGGAATTATGAGGATTGGAGAGAATAGATGAAATAACCTAGAACTGTCTCTGGCAAGTAGCGTGCCTTTGGAAAATTGTGGATTTTATTATTATTTCCAACATCACCACCATCTGGAATCAGCTTCGGAGAGATTCAGTGTCTGCAGGTTAGGTTAGGCATTTCCCAGTGGGAATCTTGCAATCAATATGTGTAGATGTTTCTTAAAAGGAAAGGTTCTATCTGTGGGCAAATGAGTTTGGAAGTTTCTTGGCTTAGACACAGGACTTCTCAGAACCTTTACTATGCTGTTCTGGTTATCTATGACTGTGTAACAACTTATCCCAAAATGTAGTGGCTTTAAACATCAACCATTTTATAATATCTTACAATTTTGTGGGTAGGAAATTTGAGCAGGGCTCAGCCAAGCAGTTCTTCTGTTCCACTTGACCTGTATTGGAGGTCACTCAGTGGTTTTTCGGCTTGTAAATGGGCTGTCAGTGCTTGGCTCTCGGGTCAAATCAAGTCTACTGCCTGTTTTTGTAGAAAAAATTTCGATTGGAACACAGCCATGCTCATTCGTTGATGTAACTCTCTATGGCTGCTTTCACACTGCAATGGCAGAAGTATTTGTGACAGAGATTGCAAGGCCTACAGAGCCGAAAATATTTACCATCTGGACTTTAACAGGAAAGTTTGCTGACCCCCTGTCTAGAAGGCCTCAGATGTCTTCACTTGCATGCTTGGGGCCTTGGCTGGGCAGTTGGAAGAGAGTACTCATCAGGACATGCCTGATAGGTACATGCCTGACATGCACTCTGGGTAGTCTCAGGGCCTCTCCCCGTGGTCTCACCAGTGTGGTGACTCAGGGTAGAGGGACTTCTTATGAGCATTCAGGCTCCAACAGAGAGGGCTCCAACAAACAGGAAATGGAAGCTGTCAGTCTCCTAAGACCTGGACCCATAACACACAAGATCACTTCCACCATGTTCTATTGGTCACAGTGTCACAGAGCCTGCTCAGATTCAAGGGGAGGGGTCAGAGGCCCAGGCTCTTGACAGCAGGAGTGTCAAAGGATTTGAGGCCATTCTTACCCCACCGCGTGTGCTAATAAGCGCGCAAATCTCTAAGGAGGGGGAAGAGTATTCAGGTTTCCTCCACTTGGTTGACCCCTGAACTGTTTCTGTGAGGAAGGCCATGCCAGACAATGGTTTCATCTTTCCTGCTTGGGCAAATGCTAGCCTTGCTGGCTGGATTCGAGCTCTCTGACCTGCTGGACTGCTTTCTGCTTGTGCCTGATCTCTTCTGCTCTTCTTCTCATCAGTCTCTGAGTCTTGGGGAGAGAATTTACACAGTGTCTAGGTCCATGATGTCACTTAGGTTGAGAATAGGCCTAGATCCCTATTCTGTGGAGCTGGCTACAGCCTATTCATTTATTCATCCATGATGCTTCCATGCACTCATTTTGCTGGCTCATTCATTCATCCATCCACCCATTCATCATTCATCCATCCATCATCCATCCACTCATCCTTTATCCATCCATCCGTCCATCCATCTACCCATCACATCCATCCAACATTTCTGATGCGTCTCTGTGTTCAGCTGTGTGCTGGGTGCTAAGTACTGGGGGTCAGATGTCCACAATTTGAGAGTCCCCTGGGGGCTGCTAAGGTGACCATGACCCTGGCAGATGCGGGAGCTGTGGCATGAGAACATTGCCACCTTCCTGGGCTTCTTTGTGGCCCCTGGGGTCAGTGCTCTTGTGTTGGAGCACTGTGCCCGGGGCAGCCTGGAGGACCTGCTGCGGAATGAGGCTCTGTGGCTGGACTGGACTTTCAAGCCCTCCCTGGTGCTGGATATGATCCATGTGAGAACCCTTCTCAAACCTGGAGCTGTGGAGGCAATGGGGAGGGAAGGGAGACAAGAGATGCTCAGATTTCCTAGGCCTGGGCTCTTTCCACTTTGTCTAACTGAGAAAAATCTGACAGTGTGGCAAAGGGGGAGGGGGAGGCAGGAAGGTTTCCTGGGGTCCGTGGGAATTCTGAGAGAACCAGGGGTCCTTTTCATTCACCACAGGCCTAAGGGACCCCCATTATTCCACTCCAGGGGGTGTGGTATCTGCACCATCGGCATTTCCCTCATGGCTGCCTCAAGTCCCGAAACCGTGTGGTGGCTGGATGCTTTGTGCTGAAGGTCACTGACCATGGTTATGCAGAGCTCTTGGATGCTCAGCGGGCTCCCCGCCCCTGGCCAGCCCTGGAAGGTCAGCTCAGGGGTGGGCAGGAGGCTGCCAGTAGGTTCTGAGGCCTCTGTTTAAACTGGGTGCTTGTGAGGCAAGGGGAGTGGGGAGATGTCCGGTGCTCCGGTACTTCCTGTGGTGTGACCTTGAGTTGATGGTTTTTCCTCTCTGAGCCTCGGGGCCCTTACCTGTGAATGGGGGAGGACAGAAACACCTCCCTCCTCCGGGGCTGTAGGGACAGGACGATGACACCACATGTGTGAAGTGCCGCCCAGCTTGGGTGGTCAGTGGGTGACGGCTGTGTGGCCTCATCCTGTGATTGCAGAGCTGCTGTGGACAGCTCCGGAGCTGCTGTGGGGGCCCGGGGAACCTGGGCGGGGCACCCTCAAAGGAGACACCTTCAGTATCGGCATCATCCTGCAGGAGGTGCTGACTTGAGGCCCGCACTATGGTTCCCCAGGGCTCTCAGCGGAAGGTACAGCGTCCTCCTCCTCCTTCCTTGGCCTGTCTCTGGCAGAGACCCCATGTAGTTGAGGAGCTCTGTGAGCATCAGGAAATTGGGGCCTGGAAATAACCACACAGACACACATGCCTGGTTTGACAGCAAGAATTGGGTTTCTTTGACTTAAACCAGGCAGCCTTCAGCAACTCTGCCAAAATGGCAGCTGACCAGCTCCAGGGCTAAAGACGTTGGTTTCTGGGTATAAGCCCAACCCCTTCCTTCCTCTCCCAATGTCATTGCCGTGTCCGGAGGTGCTCATGCCCTTACCACCGGGCTGCCCAGCACAGACTTTGAGTCTATGTAGACCTCAGTACTCCCCCTGGACCACTTACTTACTACATGACCTTACACAAATCACTTACCCTCTCTGAGCCTCAGTTTTCCCATCTTTATAGTGGGGATCAGATTTAAAAATGTGTCAGACATCCGGTCCATGCCTGACGTCACCAGTCTGTTCAGTATTTGGGGGCTTGGTCCTCTGCCTGAGTGGGGCTCCTTGAAGAGCACTTTTGTCCCCCTGCTTTTTTTTTTTTTTTTTTTTTTTTTTTTCTTTTTGCGGTATGTGGGCCTCTCACTGTTGTGGCCTCTCCCGTTGCGGAGCACAGGCTCCGGATGCGCAGGCCCAGCGGCCATGGCTCACGGGCCCAGCCGCTCCGCGGCATATGGGATCCTCCCAGATCGGGGCACGAACCCGTATCCCCTGCATCGGCAGGCGGACTCTTAACCACTGCGCCACCAGGGAGGCCCCTGTCCCCCTGCTTTTGGGTGTAATCACTCACACCTTCCTCATCATCACCTGGTCTTAGGCATTTTCTCTTCTGACCCAGTGCCAGGGCCCAACTTCAGAAATATTTCCTCCCCTTCTGTGTTATCTGTCAGGGCTCCCTGGACTCTAGGCTGCTCTTCTAATTGTCCCCCTGCTGCCTCTGTCCAGTTCCAGGGACCTGTCTCACAGATACCCTGCATCTCGGCCTGCAGTACAGGCAGGGATGGAGCAGAACCCACCACCCCTCCCACCCCAGATGGATAATCTTTAACTCACGAGGAGGCCTGGCCTCGCTTCTTTTCTGCACAAAGCATTGCTCCATGAATAATGAGCATTCCAGGCCCCAGATTTATGGGGTGGAAGAGTGGGAAGGGAAGGGGCTTGGTCGTGCCATTTGTTCAACTCTCCTCAACTGCTCCGCCGCCCCCGGAAACATCTGCCTGCTGAGAGAGAGGGGACCAGCCGGAGGGGTCTGTCAGCCATGCCACCGTGCAGGGCCCTTCAGACTAGGGCTTCTCATGCTTTAGGGACGAGGTCTGGAACCCCAGGGTCACCCCTGGATTGGGCTGTCAGTCCTGGACCTGCTACTCCCTGGCTGCAGTTTTCCTGGTCTCAGGCAGTAAAATGTCAAGAGCCTAGTCTTTGGGGGACACGGATTTGAGACCAGCTCCACACCAGTTCACCTTGTGACTCTGAATAAATCTCTTTCAGGCTCTGAGCCTCAGTTTTCTCATCTGTAAAATGGGGACCATGATGCCTGCCTCCCAGAGTATTTGTGAGGATTCAGTGAAATGCCTTAGACAAAGTGCCTGGCATACTGGGTGGTTTTAGGGGTGTGCTAGTGGGGAATCCCATGTTCTCTCCTGACTCTCCCAGTTGGAAGCAGACCTCCTTACTCTTAGAAATAGCATCTTTTTAAGATCCTGTGGTGGCTGGGGGGGGATACTTGTGGTTTCCAAAGCACTTTCATATGCATTATGACATTGGACAACCCTGTGAGGTGGGCTAGTGCACTCTTTTCAGAGATGAATGAAGTGAGACTCAGAGAGGGTAAGGGACTCCCTAGCGGGAAGTCATGGGTCTAGGATTTGGGTGAGCTCAGTGCTCTCGCCCTAAAATCTCCTGGAGTCATCCACGGAGCAACTTCTCCACGGAGCTGGATGTGCAGCCTACCCTGTCAGCAGTCAGCAGGGCTGGTCCATCACAGTGATGCATTGGGTGTGGACAGCAGGCTCGGCATGGGGAGGGAACCCGAGACCCGGCCTGGACTGGGCCAGGGGTTCCCAACATGCTTGCCTGTGAGGACTCCACTTTAATGACAAAAAAGTTTGGAGCTTCACATGCTACTATTTGACTTTTAATATCCGCTGACTGAGGAAATGCCCAAAGACAAAAATCTGCTCTGAAATCAGCAACACTTCGAAATGGATCTGTATTTTACTCATCACAACACCATCCAAATACTTTTGAAAAAGAGCTGGACATGTGTGTGTGTGTGATCTATTATTGGTTCCATCTGCACACACTCCTTTGCAAGCACATACAGCTTCCCAGACCCTTTACTCAGAGGCCCTCAGGGTCTGACGCCTGCAGACCGGCAACCTCTGGGCAGAGAAAATTGTGCAGGCTGGGAGGCGATCAGGCTTAGTTCCGGCATCTGTTTGTTACTTACCCTGTGGCTGTGGGTGACCTAGTTCACCACCCCGGAACCTCAGTTTCCCTGTCTGTAAAATGGGACAGTGAATCATGGGCTGCCCCCAACAAGGAGGTCAGCCAAGGGAAATCCAGAAAGAAACTTCTCCTCACTGGTTCCAAGGGACCCACCTCCTCATTGTCTCTGAGGAGGATCACAGCCCTCCTCAGAGGTTAACCTGCTATACCTCTAACAGCCCTGTGCGGTCTGTACTATTATTATGCCTTTTTTTTTTTTTTTTTGCAGTACACGGGCCTCTCACTGTTGTGGCCTCTCCCGTTGTGGAGCACAGGCTCCGGACACGCAGGCTCAGCGGCCATGGCTCACGGGCCCAGTTGCTCCACGGCATGTGGGATCTTCCCGGACCAGGGCACGAACCCCTGTCCCCTGCATCGGCAGGCGGACGCTCAACCACCACTGCGCCACCAGGGAAGCCCCTATTATGCCCTTTTGATAGGTGAGGAAACTGAAACTCAGAGAGGTGGCATAACGTGTACAGAATATAAGTGGATAATCTCGAAGTCCCCTCCTGTGCCGCTGAGAGCCTGAGCTTGGTACCCAGCCTCACCTCCTCCCGGTGCTCCTGTGAATCTCTCAGCTCCCCCAGGCCCCACTACAGCTTCCCGAGGTGGGGTTATTTCCATTGGTTGTTAGGTGGGGAAGCCAAGGCACAGAGCGATGGCAAGTGGCAGAGACGGAGCTGGATCGTTGATCTATCTGATCTGGACTTAGTCTGTGGTCTTCATCATGTGGAGCGGGGACAGGAAGATCCACAGCAGGGGTGGTCCTGGGAGAATAGTCATCATAATGGGGATAATGATAAGCAGAGAGTCTTCACACTTGTGGAGAGTTGGTACCAGACAGCCTCCAGGTGTCAGGGCTGGCAGAAAGAGCTGCACTGCACAGGTCTCGAGCACATTCGTGGTCATTGCTGGCAACAGAGCAGTAACAAGTTGTGCAGGGTTCAGGGGTTGGAGTGAACCTAGTACCCCGAGATCTAGCATCTGTCATCTCCTCCCTCAGCACCCCTCTTAAGAAGGCAGTTTATTAAGCTCATTTCACAGCTGGGGAGACCGAGGCTCAGAGAGATTGCTGTCTTGTTCACCATCTCATAGAGAGGTGGTGGCAGATCCAGAATTCAAACCCTGTTCGCCTGTCTCCCAGGCAGAGACCCCTTCCCCAGCCACACTCTGGGGCAGACCCAGGAAAACAGCGATCCTGGTCCACTGGCCAGCACATCCCGGGACACAGATCAGGGGGCTGAGGAATACACTCGGGGCCTGATGTCTGCACCCCACAGGCCCACCCTGCCCTCCGTCTCAGGATCCCAGGCCCACCCCTTCCCACCAGCCCTCCTGGGGACCTCAGCCCCACTGCCTGGCCCGTGCTTGTTGCAGAAATCATCAGGAAGGTGGTTCTTCCCCTCCCCTGTGCCGCCCACCGGTGTCTCCTCACCGCGGGCCACCTGAGTGCATCCAGCTGATGGAGCAGTGCTGGGAGGAGGCTCCGGAGGACAGACCCAACCTGGACCAGATCTATACCCAGGTCAGTGTCCCCAGAGGAGCTGGCTGCTCACAAGAAACGGCTGATCGGTTCACCTCACTTTCCCCAGTGGGGGCCCCGCACTCTCCCCGGGGCCTGGGACCACTGTGCAGAAAGGGAGCAATGGGCCAGCATCGTCATCGCTGAGGGTGAGGCCTGAGATCCACCATCTGAGGAAAGCTTCCTCAGAACTCTGGGTTCAGGGACATTTGCCTTCCTGAGCACCAAGACCCGTGCTAAGTGCTGTGTTTACTTCATTTAACCCTAATGATAGCTCTCCGAGGAAGCGTTGCTGTTATCTGGGCTCTACAAGAGAGAAATCCAGGCACAGTGAGGTGAGGGGACTTGCCAAAGGTAAGTGAGGGAGTGAAAGGTGGGGCTGGAACCCAAACCCAGGTTTGTCTCTGCAGTGCTGATGCTGGGGACCCAACCCTGTGCTGGGCCTCCTGGCACCAGAGCAGAGGGGCCATTTGTGGCCGTGTAGGCAGTGCTGGTTCCCCGCATCAGGGAATGGAAGATGTGAGGGGGACTGGGGCCCCCCAGGCCTGCCTTGGGGACTGCATTGGGAGGGGGAGGCAAGCCCGTACGAGTTTGCAGGGCGGTGGTGGAGTGTGTGGGCCTGACTGAGCAGGCTAATGGCTCCCACAGAGCAACCCATCAAGCCTGAGGTGACATCTCTGTGCCTCCCGTTCCTGCCCTGCACTCCCCAGCCACAGGGGAACGTTGCCAAGGACAGGTTCAGTGAGCAAAAGGGGCTTCCAGACAGGTGATGAGGGAGAGAGAGGCAGGAAGACAGGAGAAGCACACAGGTGTCCTATGGGAAATCTGGACCTCAGAGTGAATGAGCTCTCAGTGGCCACTGTGAGGGTGGGTTGCAGAGCTAGGACGAGCAACCAGTTCTTAAAACACCAGCCTAGAATCTTTCCAGGGGTCAGAGATTGCCATAGCTAGCGAGGTGGGGGAGCAAGCTCTTGCCCTGAGTGAGGGGTGAGCCTGCCTAAGGCTCAGTGGCAGAGAAGGCAGAGACAGGCACATGATATACTTCACATGCAGAAGGTGAGAATTACATCACATTGTGGGGAGGCTAAGGGTCAGAAGGCCTGCATTCAGATCTATGCTGCCACTTACCTACTACTTGATCTCGGCCAAATTGATTGCACTGTTGAGCCTCAGATCTCCTTAGGTGATGCCTAGAAAGACTAACTCTGGTCTAACTTGACATGTTGGTGTGACCATCAAGTGAAATAACCAAGCCAAAAAAAGAAAAAAAGTAATTTTCTGAGAAGAGAATGAGGATAGAGAGCACTGACCTTGAAGTCGAAAGACTTGGGCTGTGTTCATATAACATTGTTCTGGGAGTACCAGCCAATGCAATTAAGCAAGAAAATGAACGTTGTAAAGGAAGAAGAAAGTGATTGTTATTTGTAGATCCTATGATTTTGTTCCTGGGCAATGCAAGGGAAACAATGGAAAACACATTCCAAATGATAAAATAATTCAGAGGGGTGGCTGGTGATGACATTAATATATAATAGACCTCAGTTTGAAACTCTGTTCCACCATTATGTTGTCCTTGGCAAGTTATATTTCTTTGTTTTTTAATTTATAAAATAGGGGCCTTCCTTTCAGAGATGACCTTACAGTCAGCTTCTTGTCCATATTGCTGTCTCAAGGTCAGCAGCTGTCACACTCATGACAACTGACCTCTAAAGCTTATGCCTCTGCTTTTGATGAGCAATACAAAATAGGTGCTCTTCAGGGGCTGCTGCTACTCCCTACCTTACAGACATTTGCCTGAGAGAAGCAGTATCAATGAAGGTTGGTTGCATACACATCTATACACACACAAAGGTCGAGATGCTGGATTTAGACGGGAATGAACCCCTCCACTTTGATCATCATTAATTTGCTTCTCCTACTGACTGCACTTTGGGAAGGTGCAAACCGCACTGGGGAAGGTTCTAGGGAGTCTCCCTAGGAAACTGGGTGCCATATTTCCTATAAGGTTGTTGTTGAAGGTGCAATTTATAACAACATGTGAATGTCCTCTTATGAAGACCTAAGAGAGGTACTTCTCTCTGCTCAGCACCGGCAGTAGTTGTGTTCCTTTTGAGCAACTAGTTTAATACTCTGTTGTCTCATGGACTCCATAGATTATGTAATCTCTATTTCCCTCTTTGCTTTGTTGCTAGGAAGCTCATATGCAAAATTGTGACCAAATTCTAGCATGCATTTTGCATATAGACCTCACTCCTGGATTAACCTTTTTTTTTTTTAACCTTTACTCTCCTTTGGTCCCAGCGCCCTTACATATTTATTATTTTATTTTGTAAACAATTTTTTGAAAATGGAGAGAAATAAAGAGGTAGAAATAGATTATATACGTAAATAATCTACATACATTGCTTTTATCTATTTACCCATCTCTTCATCCATCCATCCACTTATCTTTGAGAACAAAGAATGCCTATTCCACAGTATTTTCGTGAGAACCAATGTGTTTGTTAATGGTGATGCAATGCTGGGCAAACTTTCCTTTGCAAATTTTCTCCCTGCCTGTTCACCTCATAGAGAACCAACCCATTTTTCCTCCCAGCCATCTGTGCTTTCGCTTGTCAGAGTTGCCATCCCTTGTCTATTACATATCTGCTCCCCACCATCTGGCTCTTCCAGGCAGGGACTATGTGTGGTTCATTCCTGTGGCCCAGATTCTCAACCTGAGGGCCGAGTGTGCTGACCTTCGTGGACAAATTGGGAGTTTCATTCCATTTTCAGTTCAAAAGCATCAACCAAGGCAAGAAGACCAGTGTTGCTGACTCTATGCTGTGGATGCTGGAGAAGTATTCCCAGAACCTGGAGGACATGATCCAGGAGTGCACTGAGGAGCTGGGTTTGGAGAGACAGAAGATGGAAAGGTTGCTCTCTCAGATGCTCCTGCCGTGAGTGGACTTGGTTGTGCCTCTAGCCTCAGTGGCTCTGAGCATGGGACCTAGGACATAGTAGGTGTTCAGTAAATCTTGGTTCCATTAATTCATTCAATTCATTCATTGTTTATTTATCCAACATATTTTAATAGAATGCTTACATGTATTAGGCACTGTTGGGGGCACATGAGTGTTGAATTTCTACTGCCTCTTTCCCTAGGGAACAAGGACAAGGCACAGGGTCCCCCATCTGGCCTCAGAGGAAATAATGTCCAGAGAGGGGCAGGTATTTGCTGGAGGGGAGCCAGCACACCAACAGAGCTATCCCAGGTCCCCTGACACTCAACCCAGGATTTTCCCCCAAATATCCCTCTCTCACTTCCAACTGTGGAAAGATGGTCCTCCCACCTTGTGACTCTGGCCCTTCTCATCCCTTCAAGTCTGTGGCTGAAGCTCTGAAAACGGGGACGACTGTGGAGCCAGCGTACTTTGACCAGGTGACCGTATACTTCAGTGACACTGTAGGCTTTACCACCATCTCAGCCCTGAGGGAGCCCATTGAGGTGGTGGGCTTGCTCAATGACCTCTACACACTGTTTGATGCTGTTCTGGGCAACCATGACCTGTGTAAGGTGAGAGGACCAAGAAGCAGGCATTCCATCTCTCCCTCCTCTATGTTGTGTTTGCATCATACATTTACTTCCTGTCATTTATTTATGCATTTTTTTTATCAGTAAGCTATTGCTGTGTAACAAATATCTCCCCAAACCCAGTGGTGTAAAATGATAAGCATTTATTATTGCTCACAAGCCTATAGGTCCAGCTGGAAATGTCTCTGGACTCAGCTGGTCTCACTCATACATCTGTGGTCAGTTGTGGGCGAAAGGAGACTCTGCTGATCTTGGCTGGACTCTGGAGCCTTTGTTGAGATAACTCAGTTCTGGTCCACATGGTATCTCACCCTCTAGCAGGTGAGTTGGTATTGTTTACATGGTGTGGCAAAGTTCTGAGAGAGAAGGCAGAAGCCCAGAAGCCTCTTGAGATCTAAGCTGGGATCAGGCACATTGCTGTTTCTGACATATTCTATTGGTCAAAGCAAGTCAAAAGGCCAGCCCAGATTTAAGAGGTGGGGAAAGAAATTCAACCTGTGCCAGGCAAGGGCCAAAAGGTGAGTCAGCTTCTGTGCCTGCCCTCAGCGAGCTCTCAGTGCTGGAGGCTGAGAGGGCCCCAAATCCAGCTGGGAGTAGATGAATAAAGAGCAAGGAAGGCTTCCTGGAGGAGGTGTTGTCTTCCTAGCATTGTCCAGCCTGGGTGTGGTTGCTCCAGGCAAGCAATGGGGGAATAAAGTGCTAAAGCTTGAGGCTTGAGAGGGTGGACCTAGTAATTGGGAGGGATGCTGAATGGGTTGTGATGGCTAGACATGAAGTGGGCCAGTGGTGGGAGTGGGTGGTGGGTGGGAGACGATGGAGTGGGCAGCAGGGGCCTTGGAAGAGCCGTCAAGATCCTCCACAATCTAGTCCCTGTGCACCCCTTGATTCTGGGTTTGAGTCCCACCCTGAACACCAGCTTCTGTGTCACTTTGTCTTCCCCTCTCTGGACCTCTGTTTCCTTATCTATAAAACAGGAATAATGACTCCAGTCCAAGGGGTTCACAGATGATGGGCAGGTCCTCTCCCCCTGGTAGAAGTGCTGTGTAAACTGTGAGCCTGTGAAAGTGAATAGCTTTCTGCCCTCTACGCCTGCTTTGGGGGCCTTCCCACCCCACCCCTGCCCCTATTCTGATCCAATAGTTGGGGGGTCCTAGGTCAGCCTCAGACACAGTGGATGAGGTGGGGAGGAAGCTCCAGGCAACAGCCATACTCTGGCTCCCCTGGCCTTAGCCTTCGTTGGTGACATGCCAGCCCCCTTCCTGCCACCGCCCTCCAGGAAAACCGGGACTGGGGAGGGCCAGGCCCTGGGCTGAAGCCAGGATGGAAAGGATGCATGGGCAGGAAGTTTCAGAGGAGAGAACTAACTCTTTGAGGTGCAAGGAAGTCTGCTGGTAGCATTACATACAGTGTCCCGACAACCGTAATCGCCAGTACTTATTGAGTGCTTACTGTATACCAGACACTGGTACACAGTCTAGATGCCTTATATGTATTAACCCATTTGATCATCATAACAATGTATGAGGTAGATAATAGCACCCCTAATTTACAGTTGAAGAAACAGGTGGTTAAGCAGCTTGTCTAATTACATAGTCCCAGCAGAATGTGAAGCTGAGACTTGAACTTGGGCATTCTGGTCCTATAACCCCACTTCATCAGGGCTCACCATCCCGGGACACAGACAGCCTCAGGATAAAGTCACAGGTTCCTAGCGGCCCCTAAGGCCCTCCAGGAGCTGGCCCCTCCTCCCTTCCCACTGCATCTCCGCACTCCGCCCCTGCAGTCCTCTGTATTCCTCACACAAGCTTTGCTCTCTCTAACCACAAGGTCTTTGCACATGCTGTTCCCTCCTCCTGGAGCCCTGCTCTCTCTCCCCTTCTGCTCCCTCCTGGTCTCAGGTTAGCTTCCCTGCCCTCCCAGACATGGTTAAGAGCTCCTGCGTGATGCTCTCATAACTACCCTTGGACCTGTTGGTTCCAACCTAAACCGCTCTGTCCCCAGTGCTTGGCAATGTCCGGTACATGGTAGGTCCTCAGGAAACATGTGCTGACTAAATGAGGAGCTCACTGAGGCCCAGAGAGGGAAGTGCTTTGCCTGAGGTCACAGAGCTGGTAGGTGACAGAGCCAGGACAGGAAAGTGCCATGTCCACCACCACCACCCAGCTCTGTCCACTGCCCCATACTGACCTGCGGAAACCTGAGCCACTGGAATTCCTAGCACACATCTTCCTTCCCATTCCCCGTTCCTGCCCCAGCCCATGGTCTGAGGCATTCTCTGTCATGCTGGCTGAGTTTCCCTCTTGCCTCCAGAGCTACCGTGGGCCCCAGGAAAAGATTCCTCATCTCGTCTTGCTGAGCCCTGCAGCTTTGATGTGCCCTGAGTCACCCCTGACCTTGTCTCTTCCTCCCCTGCTAATCTTTTCTCACACATGTGTCCCTCCCAGCTCTGAATCACGCTTTCTGATCTGCTCTGAACTCTGGCCAAGAGGTCTGCATCTTTCTGGCAGAGTGAAATGAAATAAAACAAGGCCTGCACACCCATCCAGATGTGGGGAAACAGGAGGCCGGGTCCTCCCCATGTGCAAGCGCATCTCTCATCGCTCACGCAGCCGCCTTGGTTTCCCCTCCGTCCCAGCAGGATCTGGTTACTGCTCTTTAATCCGGTCTGGGCTGGGAGGCAGCCAGGCGATCATTTCCTGGTCCCACAGGGGTCTCTGGTTCCCTGCCAGCACGCGCTGAGTGAGCACTTTCATGGACATAACTCTGGAGCAGGGCTTGAGTGGGCTGCAGGGGAGGAGAGGGTTTACCTCAGCCACTCCGCCTGGCGGGTGGGCGTGGCCCCGGCCATACTGCTGAGCCACCCTGGGCACATCACTTCACCTCTCTGAGCCTCAAGTTCCCCTTTGTAAAACAGAGGTGAAAGTGCCTATGGCTTAGGGTGGTTCTGCAGATTAAGCAGTGTGAGAGGAATTGCTGTCGTTCCTACAAACACGACAATGAGCACCAGCACGTGCACGCGCTGACGCCTCCCCTTGAAAGCACAGAATTGCGGTGGGTATAGATATACCACTTAAATGTCTACAGAGGACTGGCCTGGCCTACGGATTGTCACAGGATATCTCATTTAACCCTCGAAATGCCCCTCAGAGGGATGCATTATTATCCCTACTGTACAGATGAGGATACAGGCTCAGAGAGGTGGGTGACTTGCCCAAGGTCACACAGCAAGCCAGTGGTGGAGTTAGAATTCACCTCTGTGTTTGTTAGTATGGAAACCTTTGCACCCACCTCTCCTCTGGCTGTGTTCTCCCAGCTGCAAAAGGACCACACCTGTGCACAGGGAGCTGCGCAGCCCTCATTTGTAGCTGAGTGCCCCTTACAACAGGAGTCTCTGAGTGATCATCTTTGTGAGTCTGAGCTCCTAAAGGGCAGGGCCTGTGCCTGGTCATCTTTCTGCTGCTGGGGTTATAGGGATGGTTATTAATTACACCAAACTCTCCCTTCCAGCTTAGGTGGCAAGCAGGTGGAGGGCTAGAGGTCAGCTTAGCCGCTTGGAGAATGTGGTCTGGATGTGTGGCCACCTTGGGGCTTTCTACTGCTCCTCCTCCCCAGTTTGGACCTTGGATCACCCATCTGAGGCAGTGCTGGGTCCCCAGAGCTGGCGTCTCTTCCTGAATTGCAGCTGCACACCTGGTGGGCTGGAAGAGGGGCTAGCAAGCAGTAGATCTCCCAGGCTACCTCTCGGAGGCAGGACCTGGCCCAGACACACGTGCTGACCATGTGCAGGGCAGGAACAGAGGGAAACCCCACATAGCAGGCAGATTCTCCCCAACAGAGAGAGAGAAAGAGCCCAAACCATGTGCATCAGGAGGCAGCATAGCATATGGGCTCTGGAGCTAGACTGAACAAGTTCAAATCTGTGCTGTGTGACATTGGCGAGTGACTTAACCTCTCTGGCCCAGTTTCTGTCTGCAAAATGGCAATAGTAATACTACCTACCTCACAGAATTCTTGTGAAGACCTAATTCTTGTAAAGGGTTTGGAATAGCGTCTGGTTATATGAGTAATAAGGGAGCACTTGCTTAGACCTTCTTCCAATCTTGCCAATCAGATGATGCATTCGTCCTCCTGCGGGGAAGAAGGGTGTGGGCAGGGGGAAAGCCAGGGCTTGCTCATCTTTTTCCCGGGGGCGTGGGGTGGGAGGTCTCTCTCCTCTGTGGAAATGTACACAGTGGGGGGCAGCCCTTCCCCTGACCCAGCCACATTCAGACCAGCCCACAGTAAGTGAAGATGATGGGGAGGGAGGGAGATGGAGGTTACAGCCCTGAGGAAGGAAACATCTTTTCCCCAGCTGGTGACCGGGGAGATTTAATGGACTCGATGCAGTGAAAACTGGGCTGATGGACGGCTTGGATCTCAACAGATAGGGACTGGGGGAGACCATTTTAGGCAGAGGGACTAGACCATTAGGGCCTGGAGGTGAGCAAGTGCTGAGTGTCTCTGCGGGAAGCAGGAAGTTTCCCGTTTGGCTGAAACGTGGGGAACCAGGAGCCAGAGTTAGGAATAAGTCAGGAAATTCTGCGAATCATGGGAGTCCTTGATTGCTAGCTCCATGGGGAGTAAATTTTAAGCCTCTTGCTGTAGGGAGGAAATTTAAGTATACGAGCAGAATGTGGCATGATTAGGGCAGACCACTTCCCGGTATTGGGGCAGGGATATTCTGGGTGAGGGAAAGAGCTGGGGGACATAGGTAGTAGGGCACAGTCCACAGATAATGGTGTGCGAAAGAAATTTATTGAATTATAGCACCCCCTGTGGGCACGAGAAGCATCATCATTATTATTACTGTCTACCAGGTGCTGAGGGAGAGTGGCTATGCCTGGCCAGAGGGAAAGCTCTGATCCACAGGTCCGAGGGATGCCTGCATGTGCCTGCTGTAGGAGTGGCAGTGCAGGAGCTGGGCTCTTTAACCTGCAGATGGGAAGACTTGGGGTATAGAGTTGCTGTCTTCAACCTTGGCTGGCCTGGCCTGTGGCAGGGGAGAAGGCCACGGTATACATCTGTGTCCCCAGCACCTGGAACAGGGCCTTCAGAATAGAGAATGAGCTTCAGAATAGGAAAGAACTGTGGCTTGAGTTCAGAGGGTAGAGCTGGAACCAGCAGGTGAAAGGCAGGTTACCATTCAACTCAACTTTTGTAAATCAGAGTTGCCCCGAGGGAGAAGAAGCCACCTCAGGAAGGAGACGTGAGCAGGATCGGACAGCCATGGGGAGGCAAGTGGGTGGCCTTTAAAGTCCCTCCTAATTCTGAGACTCTGGGATTCTATCGTTTCCAAAAGCATTAGCCCAGGAGAAGATGATGATGATGATCGTGGTGGTGATGGTGATGGATGATGATGGTGATGATAATGATGATGATGATGATGGTAACAAGAGAAGTCTCTGTTTATTGAGCATCTGTGACAAAACTGGCTCTTCAATCTTTACCTTTAATATGCATTTCATATAAGAGGAACTGAGGCTTGCACAGGTGAAGCGGCCTGACCAAGGTAAATGGCAGAGCCGGGGTTTGTATCCACATCTCTTGGATTTCAAACGCTACATTCTTTTTAGTACACCTTGGAAAGCCAAGGGTTTGGGAAATAGGCTGTATATCCAATATACATGCACTCCTCTCCAGATGAAGCCCTGATCTGCTGCTGCGGCATTGTGCAGGTGGGGCACCCAGGGCTGCTGCCAAGGAGCTCATGGTCTGGGGTCAGAGGTAAGACCTGCAATTCAGACAAAGGTGATCTGAAATGTGCAGGTCTAATTATTGCCAGAGCGGCTGGGATGGGAGGCCTGGGAAAGATGGCACTGTTCGCCAAAGACTTGAGGGCTGGGTCAGGGGGTCCAGAGAGGTGGCCTTGTGTGGGATGTGGGTCAGTCCAAGGAGGGGGCGTCTTGTCCTGGAGCATGAAGGCTGTGACTTCTAGGTGGAGACCATCGGGGATGCCAAAATGGTGGCAGCAGGGCTGCCCCGGTGCAACAGGAGCCAGCATGAAGCTGAGATCACCAACATGGCCTTGGACATCCTCAGCTCTGTGGGTGACTTCCGGATGAGGCACGCGCCCACTGTGCCCATTCACATCAGGGCTAGACTGCACTCAGATACGGACTTGGGGCTGCGGGAGTCTCCCAACCCTGCCTGGGACGCTGGCTGGGGCAACCCCAATGGCGTGCTTCTGGAATCCTGAGATTCTAAAAATCCATAATAGAAAATTTTTACAATTCTTTTTTTCTTCTATTATTTTAAGGTTCTAAGATGTCATAAATCAAAGAATCTGTGATGCTCAGATTCACACACATATATATTTTTTATCTCAACATCTGTCAAGGTCATCTAAGTCCATGCTGACGAGCTGATGGTCTGATGGAAGAGGCAGAACAGAGACCTTCTGTGGTCATGCAAACAAGTCAATATTTGCTGGGAGGGGACTAGGAGAGACCTCAGGGTCTCTACTATAGAATATCCTTCTCGTGCCCTCACCCCTTCCTCTCTCCATAACTTCATCTGTGGGATAAAGTCCAAACTCCCCACCCCCCTCATAGCCTCCAAGGGCCTTGCTATTCTCTCCAGCCACATCTCCCACCACTTTGCACTTTGTATTCTGTCTATACCCAGCCACTAGCAGTTTCCCACAGGCATGTGGGCTCTCTGCCTCTGTGCCTTTGCACCTGCTGTTCCCTGCTGACTCATTCTCTCATCCTTCAAGACACAGTTTAGGTACTGCCTCCTCCAGGAAGTCCTCTGGGCTGGGTCAGAGTCTTCTTTCTGGGCTGGCACAGCCCTGGTGCTTCCCTCTTCACAACACTGATTAGCATTTATACGTATCTCCCCACCAGGCTGGGAGCATACTAAGAGCAGAGCCTGGCTCCAATTTATCTGTGCCCCCCTACCCCCAGCCCACAGCCTGGCATAGATGTCATCTCCTCTCTGGGTGTTCTTGGAGATTCCATACAGCTTCATCCTCACCCCCCAGCTGGAGCCCAAGATGTGAGGTGGGGACAGCAGTTTGGGGAGAACTGGAGGGACAAGAGTGTTGTAGAGACTTCTCTTGGGTCCAGGACCTGCTGGAGCTCACTGGGCACAACTGAGTTTCAGGGCCCTGCATGGTGGGGGTTGTAGGTCTCACCATGCCTCAGTACTGCCTCTTTGGGGACACAGTTAACACCGCATCCCAGATGGAGTCTACAGGGATACGTGAGTGTCTCATATTTCTATCCTAGGGAAGCCCAGGGAAGGACTCTCTCAATGACCCCTGCAGCCTGGCTGTTTGAAACAGTGCTTAGTAACCAAATCACCGCCTGGTGGCAGCGTACCCTAGTTATCAGTAAAACAACTAGAAGGAGATGATGTATGTCACTGGTTCTTTTAACTTTGCGCAGGGCTTTTGTGATGATCTCATGAGAGAATTAGCAGGGAAAACAATGACTCCAGAGGCAGGAAACCTGGGTCCTCACCCTGACTGGGTCCGGTGTGCTTAGTGTCCTTGAGCAAAATGCTCTTCCTCTAGGTCTTGGTTTCCCCATCTTTCCAATGAGTAGACCCCTTTCAATTAAAAAAAGATACGCCGTTTTAGACCCTTGCTGGCAGCAGGAGCCTCTCTGATGGTCTGGCTAGAGCAGCTGAAAAAACTGAGCCTTTGCTCCTGGCTGCACAGGTTGTGTGCTCCCTCATGTCGCTCAGTACGTATCCTGCTTAATCAGATGTGTGGCCCTAGAGGGGAGCCCTGCCCTTAAAAGAAAAATAACTGCTTATCTGCACTGACTCAGCCTTCAAAGACTTCCCTACAAGTAGAGATTATGTTCCTAGGGTTCTGACTTCATCTTGAGTTCTCCTTAACAATCAATCCATGTAGTTTCCTTTCCCTTGAGACCTCCACTTTAGTGCCCAGCAATCTACTAGGGGGACAAGAGGGCCAGGCAAAAGGTACTGCATGAATCAGAATTGTGTGCATGACTGGCTGGAACTGGGGTTGCTACAGGCTCTTAATGATTTTACCAGACACTGGGTAATGCTGTCACCAGGTGGTAACTTGACTACTACCTTTCTTCTCAGCATACCGAATTCATAAGCACTGCCCAGACACGGCTCAGCCTGGATGAAGGCTACAAAATTGATATCCGAGGCCAGACTGAGCTAAAGGTGAGAGACTTTCTTTCCTGGGATTGATGGGAAATGTCTCCAGAGGTCCAGTTTCTGCGGGCAGCAGGAGAGATTCTCATCTGACTGACGTAGCTAAAGGAAATGCCGGCCTGGGAGCTGATCACCTTTAATGTCCTCCTCACTCCCCAAATTCTAAGGAAACATTTCTTCCAGGGAGCCCCTCCCTCATTTGGCTCCTCATAAGGAGAAGGGCCGGGGCAGAGAAGTTACTTCTCTTGATGACCTACCTGGGCAGCACGCTGGTGCACCACAGATAGTAACATATTTATTACCACAGAAATAATGAAAGGAGGATCCACGTCCCCATTTTACATTTGAGGAAATTAAATTAGAGAGGCAAAGAGAATTACCCAAAGTCACACAGCTGAATCCTAGGTCTGGTGGCTCCAAAGCCTGTGCCTTCTCCATAGCCCTGTTGGGCTCTTACTCATCCTTCAGAACCCTAGCACAGACCTTAGCTCTCACTGAAGCCTGCCCTGACCCAGGAATGTCCCTCTTCTTCCTTTCCCCCAGAAATAACTGTCATGTCTTCTCTGTGCACCCACCAGTCCCACAGCTGGCCCTCTGATGTTGTCAGTGTGATGTTGGGTTGTACCTGCCCATCAGCCCTCAAAGGCAGAAATTGGTCTGTCACGTCCGCATTCTTTTTTTTAATGTTAACGTTCAGTAAGGTAATGGTGCCATCCTATGAATGACTTTTCTTCCTACCCCACCGCCTTTCATTTCCCCAATTCCTCAGCTAGAGCCAGGCCTACTGGAGTGACTGGAGCAGCTGGGGCATTTAAAGGCCCAGGGTTGCAACTGGGCCCCAGAAACTGGGGGACTCCCGTGGGGGGATCCACAAGACTCACTTCATTAAATGGGGAAATGTCAGAGCAGCAGCTCAGAGAGGAGCAGTAACTTATCCAAAGTCACACAGCCTGTGAGGGCCAGCGTAAGCGGAATCCTTTGCTTTGGAGGCTGAAGTGATGGGCGAGTGGAGTAAGGGCAGGCGTGTCTTGTCTGGGGGAGTGGGCACTAGATGTCCTAAGAAGCAGAGGGTTCTGATGACAGAAGGGGATGCAGAGTGGGAGTGGGGAGGGCAGCATGCCAACCTCAGGTCCTTTGGGCTGACCTGAGGGATCCAAGGGGCAATACCCATCCCTGGTCCAGGTGGCGTGTGAAACTTCTAGGACAGCCCATCCTGACCCCCCAGGGAGCTGCACCCCCATCCCAGGGGAGACCACTGTATCCTTCAACAGTTTGGGAGAATCACAAATCACAGAATCCTGGGATCTTAGCATTCCATGACTGCTGGTTATAGAACTCATGATTCATTATTTATTTATTTCTCTAACGGATAAATATTAATTCATTTAATCCTCACCACTCTATGAGGTATTCAGGAAACGGAGGCACAGAGAGGTGAAGTAAGTTGGCCAAAGTCACACAGCTAGAAGTGACAAAACCAGCTTGTGTTCACAGAAAGCCCCCCAGACAGCCCCAGAGCCAGGATTTGGACCCAATCTGCCTCTAGGCTCTAGGCTGTTTTCCTCCCAGTTGTGGGAATCCTGCCTCTGCCCTGGCTCTCTGCTTGAGAAGGTATGTTCAACTCTTTTTCTCTTTCTTCCAGGGGAGGGACTTCAAGGAGGCCTACTGGCTGGTGGGGAAGGCGGGCCTCCCCAGACCCCTCCCCACACCTCTGGACATCAAACCCCGGGTGAGTAAGTGGAATTTCCCCCAAAGCTTGGCCTCTGTTGTTTGAAATTTGATACTTGTTATTTTTCTGATTATAAAGGTATTACCTGCCTAGCGGGGATAACTTGGAAAATACAGAATTCTTTAATGATTAAATAATCGCCGTCTTTCCACTCCTTAGAGACAGCCACTGTTAGCACTTTCGCATGGTTCCTGCCAGCCTGTTTCTGATGTCTATGTCGTGGATGAGATCATGCTGCCTCCATAACTTCTCATTCTGGTCTGTGCCCTCCTCTCAGCGTCCTGAGCACCCTGGGTATCATTCAGAGCACTTTACTCACACTTGTAGTTACAGCATCAGGACTGCAACATGTGGCGGCCGTGATTAGCTCACCCTCCCTCTTGTCACGCAGCATGTAGAGTCTTCCCATTCTGAGCCCGTTACAGGTGATACGGTGATAAATATCACTGGGCGTTTGTCACCATTCAGACTATTTCCGCAGGGGGTATAGCTCAGTGGTAAAGCATTTGACTGCAGACTATTTCCGCAGACGAGGAATTTACAGATCAAAGGCCCTCATATTTTAGGGGCCAAAAGAAGCAGATTCTCAGAGCTGGTACCTGCCCTGCAGTTGGGCTCTTTCCTTTGTCCTCTGTCCTTTGCGACCCCATGTCCCTCACTGAGGGCAACACAGGTGAGATGGGGGAGCGGGGGAAGCAAGAACATTTTACTGCAACGTGCTGTTCCTCACTCTTTTCCACTCGAGCACCGGGCGGTCCACAGGGGGCCACAGGGCGCAGGTGCTGCCCATAGCTGAGAATTAGTTTCCTAGAAATGAGGCAGCCCAGGGGCCCACAGGGGCCCACGGGCTGATTCCACCAGTGGGTGGCTGGCCTGGGAATGGACAGAGCCCCATCAGGGGCCTACAGCACGACCACATCAGAGCTTCCTGCCCAGGGTCTTTCCTTCATTAGAACTTCCAACTGACTCCTTGCAGCAATTCCAGGATGGCCCCCTCCCATCTCTCAAAGACCAGAAACGTGTGGGGCACACATGGGCTTCCTGGGAAAAAACCAGCACTAAAGCAGCCTAGGCTGCGCATCCTCCAAGGGGAAGGATTGATATGGACAGGAGCTGAGGGCCGTCAGAGCATCCCTGCCCCCCAGCTATCAGGCTGCCCCCAGGCCTCAGGACCCCAGGGAACCCGGGCAGAGCAGTGCCTGGGGGCAGGCAGTGCCCTGTTCATCTTCATCCCTGAGTGCCCTCCCTGACACACACTGGGGTCCAGCGAGGTAGGGAGGAGGACGGGGATGGATGGGCATATGGAGAAGCCCTCAGGGTGCAGCACACACACAGACGCACCCTTTTTATAAGGACACTCCAGATTCCTGGGGGCAAAACCAGCTTGTGTTCACAGAAAGGCCCCCAGACAGCCCTGGGTCCTTCAACTTTGCAGACGGTTTGCCGGGAGAGGACCGGGCTCGGGACTGGCTGTGTGACGTGGGGCAGGTCCCTGACCTCCCTGGCCTTCCCGTGGGCCACAGCAGCCCCAGGAGAGCATCTGCGGCCCCTCACCCTGTCCAGTCCCTCTGGGTCCTCCACTCCAGCTGCCGTCCTCTGACCTCACAGCCGTTGGGCCTCCACCCCACTTCTGCCTCCATGGGCAGCCAGCCTTCTCAGAAGGCCCGTCTGCTGACGCTGACTTCACTTCTTCATCTTCCTCTCCTGCCGGCCCTCGCAGCCTGACTTCCACCACCACTCACCCAGAAGGCTCTGTGAGGTCACCGGTGCCTTCCACCCATGTCACCAGCTCCGTGGGCAGTTTTAGTTACCAGCCTGATTGCATGGTAACATTTCCCCGGCCTCCCTCTTCCTAGAAAGGTTCTCCAAGGCCTCCTCGGCGCCCTCGCTGTGCTTCCCTGTCTCCAACTTCTCCCCCCTGGGCTCCCCGGCAGCTCTTCTCCTCTCCCCAACTCTTCCTTGCTGGGGCTGCACAGGGCTCCTCCCCGGGGCATCCCTTCCTATCCTGATGCTGATGACACCCCTTCTGGGTCTTGGCCCCAGACCCCCTCCATAGTTCTTTCGGAGCTCTCATGGGACCCCAGACCCACCAGGTCCATCTGGCAGCCTGGCCTCCACCAGAGTTCTCTTCTTGTGGGTGGCCTCGCCACCCTCAGTCAGAAAGACGGACACTGTCCTGGAGTCCTCAGCAAGTCCTGGAGCTCTGCTTCCATCACAGCCCGAAGCTGACGACTTCTCCATCACCCCCGCTCTCCTGGTCACTGTGGGGACTCTCGCCATTTCCCCTCATCCATCTCTGCCCGGCAGCCAGAGCAATCTTTCAATAAAACACAAACACGTTTCACATGGAAGTTCCATGTTTCACACCCTCGGGGTCTTCCTACCTGAACTCTTTCATGCTGCCTCTGAGGTCCTGCTCTGTCCGGCCTGGGCCTGCCCCTTGGGCTCAGCTTTCCAGCACCTTCTGCTGTGAGTCACCTCCTCGGGGCCTTCCTGCTGCTCCTCAAGACACACCGAGCTTCCCACCTCAGGACCTTCGTTCTCGCTGTCCCCTGGCCTGGTCCCTCCCTATCCTGCAGGTGTCAGCTCTGTTGCTGCTTCCTTCACGAGGACTCTCATCACACACTCTAATTGGAGTCCTGCTGCAGCCGCCATCCCATCTCCCAATACTGTGTCACTGTAGCAATTGGTTCTCCCTGATATTTCTTGCTGATGCATTTATGGAACTTTCCCCAGGAGAGTCTGGCTGGCCGATATGCCTGCGGGTCTGCCAGTGGCAGGCACCCAGGGAGGTGAGCTCCTAGCCCTGCTCCAACCCACCCCGTCCTAGGAGTGGGAACCAGCAGGTCTGGCAGCCATTCGTCATCCTGAGCTCTCTCAGCTGATGACGTGTCCACTCCAGGCCAGAAACTTTAGAAAGTGCCAGCAACATTTTCATCTTCTTGACCCAGGGAGGGAAGAGAGCGGAGATTAGCCCCAGTGAGCTCCACCTGACCTGGGAGCCTCCCAGGCCTCTAGGCAGCAGGGAAGAATCCCACACTCACCTAGGCCCACGGGCTCAGATCCAGCAGGTGGGCGCACAGGGGCCCGAGCACCCAAGTGCACCTGCATACGCATACACACACTCCACCTGGCGTGGGCATCAGATACATACAAATGTGGAAACACTACCACATGCCGCTCCGTTTGCTTGGAGATGAGGTCACAGATAGACCCACAGAAACACAGACAGACATGCAGGCAGACACACAGAATCTCTGCAGGAAGGGCCAGCTGTATGGGAACTTGTCTTGGACTTGTGTTTATGAGGCAGTTACCAAATTTTTACTTGAACTGTGTGCTATAGCTTGATTTTTAAGTCAGGTTTTCTAAAGTTGCTTTTATCCTCACTTTCTGTATTTGCCATATCTGCAGAAGTTATTTATCTTTATATTTGGAGATGTTTGGAGAAGCTGGTGGAGATCAGGGGAAGGGGACCAAACTCCCCACCCCCTTCATGTTTTGGTATAGCCACAACCCAGGCAGCAGTGCCCGCAGATGGACCTCCCATCACGTGTCACAGAGACACTCCACACAGGGGCCCCTTTTCTCCGCTCTGCCCTGACAACCAGGCTCAGAAGTATCCCTGCCAGGTTGCTCTGAGGCCCTGGCTGTCACTCACAGCCTTGCTCCCTTCTCCGTGCAAAGGCGATAACCCCATTCTATGCTCCTCTGGGCACACGTGGGAAGCAGACGAGAAAATGAAAGTGTACGCAGGCTCAGGGGCCAGTGTCCCTCTCCTGATTTGTATCACAGAACCCCTCACTGCAGAGCATTAGGGGACAAAGCTGGGGCTAGCTGCCTATCTCCTGGGAGGCCTCTGGATTCAAAGCCACAAATGCAAATGAGTGAGTGGCACTTCACCTTCCTGGGCCTCGGTGCCCTAAAGTTCGAAGTGCAGAGGGCAGTGGTATGCCCGTCACAGGGCTGCTGCAGAGATCAGGAGAAGCCAAGGAATGTGAGGGGCTCCTTGTAAGCAGCTGTGGGCTCTAAATGCCCACCACTGTTGTTCTGGGTGGGGTTTATTATTATTATTATTATTATTATTATTATTATTTTTGCGGTACGCGGGCCTCTCACTGTTGTGGCCTCTCCCGTTGCAGAGCACAGGCTCTGGACGCGCAGGCTCAGTGGCCATGGCTCACAGGCCCAGCCGCTCCGCGGCATGTGGGATCTTCCCGGAGCGGGGCACGAACCCGTGTCCCCTGCATCGGCAGGTGGACTCTCAACCACTGCGCCACCAGGGAAGCCCGGGTTTATTATTCTTGATTGTCCTTTTCCCCTAGGGACACCTGGCAGGACCTCATAAACCAAGAAATCAAGGTGGCCTTTGCCAAAGCCCACCAGAGCAGAGACGGGCCCTGGAGCTCGGGGAGGGCCTCGGCCAGGACCTGAGGAGAGGGACAGAGCAATGTCCAGCCCAGAGACTTCTGTGCCTGGACACCCTCAAGCCCTCTCCCTGCTCCACTCCCCACAAAGAACTCCCTTGGGAGCTCCCTGGCGGCCAACAGGGCACTCGTTAATATGTGCCCTAGAGTGATAGTAATTGATGCGTTCCTATGTGAATCCTACAGGTAAACTTGCCTCGTGACACAGAAACAATAAAAATAGAAATATTCTCTCCTTTCCCAGAGCGCTTTGTTCTGGACAAATGGTTCTGACTCTGAGAGCTTGTTATAGAGCTCACTATTCCTTCCATTGAGAACACCGTCCCCATCATACAGCCGAGGTGCCCAGGCCCCAAGGGAGGAGGTCATTTGTCCTGAGTGGCCCAGCTGCCCCAGGCAGAAGCAAGACGGGGACCAGGAGCTGGAGTCAGGCAGTCGAGGGCTCCAGGAGCCACTGGACCACCTGCTCACATTACACCACTTCTCAGAGCCTCTGTTTTGTCATCTCTAAAATGGGTGTGGAGCGGGCCCACATGAGGCTTGTTCCTGACAGAGGGCTTCAGCACACAGCAAACGTTCAGTACAAGCTGCCTCCTTCCCCGCCTCTCCTCCCTGAGCTGGCCTCACCTCTTGGGCATCTGTGAGCGCTGTGTTGGTAGTCTGGGTCTTGGGCTCCCAGAATCTAAGGGGAGGTGTCGGGAGGGGAGTCATAATTCCTGGGTTCTTAGGAAAACGAGACTTCTGTCTTACAGGAAAAAAAAAAAACAACCCACATCCAACTCATTAAACTAGCTTCCAACATCAAAGTGTACTTTCCAAACCCCCAAGGCTGATTTCAGAGCAGACAGACCAGGCACACGTGGAATTCATTTCCTTGACTGAGGGGAGAGGGCGGGGGCCAGGGGGCAGGTTAAGCCCTAAACAAACTCGTCCTTCTTCAAAAGACCCCTTGGGAGGGGGGAGCTGGCACTAAAACTGAACTGGGTGTCGTGAGAACATTCTGCTGGGGGCTGTGCCGTGTGTGTGTGTTTGTGTGTGTGTGTTTGTGTGTATGTGTGTGTAGATGTGAGAGGGATGTGGGCGATGTGTGTGGAGCCATGAGCTGCTGTGTGGTGGAAAGTGTTAGACTCTACTTTGGGAGATGCCCCTGCCATCCCGACCTGCACAACATTGGGCTTAATCTTTTTATGCCTCAATTTCCTCAAATGCAAAATGGGACCGGTCACCCTTACCTCCCATGTCGTTGCGAAAATTAATGGAAAGGACTGGAAACACCACAACTGGCCCCAAGCAGGCCTGCGGAAGGGCTAAGAAGGGAGGATGCACACATGCCCATCTGTGGGACGTGCCCACGGCTCTGTGCGTGATGGTGTCTGCACGTGCGGTGCCCGTGTGGCCTGGAGGCCAGAAGTGTGGCCCTGGTTCCTCCAGTGAACTCTGTGTGGCCCACATGGGGCCTGTGGACTTTCTCTCTGGGCCTCAGTCTCTTCATCTGTAAAAGGAACTTTTGGTCTGATGGCCATGAAGTCCCCCTGGGCGTGAGGCTCTGTGCGTATACATGGGCACACAGGTGGTAAATGGATGCCCAGCAGCAGGCAGACACAAGATCAGAATTCAAAGCAGGATTGCATTCTGCTTTCCTCCCAGGAACTGGTCTATGGGCCCCTCTAAGCCCTCAGCTCCTCACTGCACAGTGGGGACCAGCGCCCTGCCCCACCTGCCTTATGGGGATGCTGTCAGGTCAAAGGAGGCAACGCTTTGAAAGCATGCTGTCCCCGAGGAGAGCGTGCAGCCGCCGTGACTGAGGGTGCATGTGTGTAAACAGACCTGGGTGGCTTTGTGTACGTTGTGTGGATGTCAGCGTTCAAAGGACCCTGAGCAGACAGGTGACCGTGTTCCCGTGCACGTGACTCCATCTGCATGTGTGTGCTTGTCTGTGGATGTCTGTGCGTGTGCTGTGCCTCTGTGTATATGTGCATTGATGTGTGTGTGCACTGGTGTGTCTGCATGTCTGCTGCCTTAACTGTGTATGTTATGTGTCCAGGTGTGTCTGTCTGGGCACCAAAGTCTGGGAGCAGCGGCAGATCTTCTGATATTCGTGTCTGTGCCCACAATGTGGGTCTGTGTGGGTGGTGTGTGTCACAGTGCATACCTTGTGCACATGTGGGTATATGTCAGGCTGTGCCTGGATCTGACCTGGGTCTCCTTGCTCTTGAGCCTTCCAGAATGGTAGTGAGGGGAGAGTAGCCCCTGGCACTGGGCTGCCCATGCTGAGAAGGGCTGAGGCAGCTCTGTTCTCAGAGGCCTCGACTCAGACCCCCCAGGGCAGAAGCTGGGGGCTCCAGGGAGAAACTCTATTGCCAAAGCCAACACACTGCATATGAACAGACCCCACACACTGGGGTCTTCACCTCTCCCCAACCTTCCCCCATCAGTTGAGGGTGAGGTCACCCAGGAGGACAACCAGTGCCTGTCTGGCTCTTGTGTTGTGTCCCTTCCTGGGGCTGGACCAGTTTCCTCTTCCCCCAGAGGCTTTGGGGTTCGTTTATTTTACATTTGCCCACTGCCTGCTATGGGCCAGGCCCTGTGCCTGGAGCTCCCACGACACTATCTCAACCACAGCCACCCACTGGGACAAGAGGGCTTTGCCCACTTTCTAGAAGAGAAAACAGGCTCAGAGGGGTGAAGTGACCTGTCCATGCCAGTCTCTGTCTATCTCCTGATCCGAGGTGGCTGCACAGTGCTATAGAAGCCCAGAGAAATAGCAGCCCCCCAGAGGGGGTGGCCTCAGGGACACACAATTATTGTTTTTCTGTGAACGAGGTGAGGACAGAACCTTCCTCATGAGGCTGAGGAGACTCCCGGGGCTGGCCCCTCCCTCGTGAGCAGCCGGCCTAGCATTTGCGTGGGGCTTCCGTGCATATGCTCGTGTGGAACCCCAGAGACGGGGCCCCAAGTCATGACTTTCATGCTGAATCAGTGCCAGCTGGTCCCCATGAAGTCCCCTATCCTCCCCCACCAACCCGGGGCTATCCTCCTGGCCCTTGAGGTCGGTTCCCAGCAATGGGACACTCCTGGCATCTCTGGGGGCTGGGGTTCTCGATATGGCAGATGGGGCCAAGGGGCCCTGGAAGGTCCTCGCAGGACCTGGTGATCTGGAGTTGTTTGGTTCGGGTCCTTCAGGCGGGCACAATTTGGGATGGTCTCCTTGGAAACAATGAACATTTTAGCCTGGCATTCAAGGCTCTGCTCACGCTGTCTTCACTTCATTTGTTCCCCGTACTCCCAACTCTCCGGCCTCATCAGACTGCTTACTCTTCCCCATACCCTTCATGATGCCACAACTTATTCTTGTTGTTTTCTCTACCTACATGACCTTTTCAACTTTTTCAGCATTCGCTGAACTCCTACACATCCTTCAATGTCCATCTAAAAAGCCACCTCCTTGCAGTGGTTAAGAATCCGCCTGCCAATGCAGGGGACACGGGTTCCAGCCCTGGTCCAGGAAGATCCCACATGCCACAGAGCAACTGAGCCCGTGTGCCACAACTACTGAGCCCGCATGCCACAACTACTGAAGCCCACATGCCTAGAGCCTGTGCTCCACAACAAGAGAAGCCACCACAATGAGAACCCTGCGCACTGCAACGAAGAGTAGCCCCCACTTGCCGCAACTAGAGAAAGCCCGTGTGCAGCAATGAAGACCCAACGCAGACAAAAAAATAAATTAATTAAAAATTTAAAAATTTAAAAATAAATAAATGAAAAGCCACCTCCTCCTAAAACCCTTTCCCAACCTCCCTCTGTACGTAATTAGTAGTTGCCTTGCCTGACCCTCACGTGTCGGTAGGAACCTTATCTAGTTCATTCCTTTGGTCCAATGCCCAGGAAGAGGCATGCACTGGGAGGTTGAATTGATGAATGAATAAGCTAATGAACTAGTTAACCCAAAGGTTTCGATGAACCATTTCCCCTCCTGCAATGCCAGCTCCTGAGTCTCCTGCCTAGTTTCTCATCTGCTGTATCTGCATCTAGACTTGCTTAGTCGAATGCTTAGCTGGGATCCTGCATGCCAGGTAGGTGTGGGCAGTGTGTCAGTCCGTGGCTCCCATGGCTCCCCACCACCCAGCCTGCTTCTATGGATGCTCTCACCTCCAACCCCTGCACTAGACTGGGTGCTCTTCCCGAGCCCCTCTGCTTCCCACTCCTTCTGGCCAACTCCTCCGCACCCTCCATGCCTCTGCTCCTTTGTCACTTCCTCCAGGAAGCCTTCTCTTCCACCCCTGTGTATTGCAGGAGGGGCACCTCCTCTGCCCTCTCAGACCCCTGGGCACTGAGCCCTGTCCCTGCAGACTGGGGGCTTCCTGAGGGCAGGGCTGAGTCAAAGCCCTCTTTCTGTGACTTCGATGGGAGAAGAAATATAACAGGGCAGGGGAGGTGGGGAAGGCCACTGTGGTGGCAGGTGAATCTCGCTTTAAGGAAATGCACCTGCGTGAAAATCCAGATTTGCTCAAAGACTTTAGAGCTAAGTCTACACTCTTACGAGGGGAGGTGAAGTGACTAGAGCGGGAGGGAAGGGCCTCACCCGTACTCAGCATGTTGTGTGTGCACTGTCTCAGGGAGTGGTCCTCGCAGCCCTAGGAAATGGGTGCCTTCACCACTACTGCCGCTGAGTTCACCTGGGGCTGTGGGATGAAAATCCCGGTGCTTTCCAGAGGGCCAGCCATGCTGTCTCTTGTCCCGGCTCTGCCCCTGGACTTGCTTGTAGAAACCACTCCTGCTTGGGGCTCCAGCTTCCCCATCAGGACATGGACCAGGGGTGGAGGGTGGAGGGTGGGGGTGGGAGTGGTGACTAAATAAATCTCCGAGGTTCCTTTCCCAGAGGTTTCCCTGAGTCCTTGAGACTCTTCAGAAGTCCACCAGGGGGCAGGCAAGCTGTTCCCGAAAGAACCAGAGCCCCTCCAGGAACCCCAAGATTCCCGGCACCTCTCCAGGCTGTCAGGCTCCCTGGGCTCAGCTGTCCAGCCAGGGAGGGAGGATGGTGCCGCGCAGAGCGATAGGCGGGGGCCCCACCCCACAGGGGAGCCTTGCCTGGGGAATCTCCCTGACGACCCATGGGCAGTGAGCGGACGACAGATCTCAGCATCTGTCACCATCAGAAAGGCCTGGCCCGAGTCAGCATCTGTCAGAGGTCTGTCCAGTCTCCAGCCATCTGCATTTCCTATTAAGTAACCCGTAGGTGATGCTAACCTTGACGCTGGCTCACGCAGCCTACCACACCCTCTCCGGGGAGGCAGGGGCAATGGTCCCCACACACAGATGAGAGTGAGGTTGGCAGTTCTCTTGCACTGCTGACTTAGACCTTCCTTCTGGGCTCCAGCTCAGCACCCGGCTGCCTGCCAAGCATCTCCCCAATGAGCCACAGGTCACCCTGACTGTACTCTGCCCTGTCCCCTGGACAGAACTGGGGGTGACCACCCTCTTTTTCCTGTCCTTCCATGACCCTTTCCCTCACCCCCATAGTTAATCCCCGAGTCTGTCCCACCCACCATGATAGTCTCTGCCTTGGTCTAGGCCCCATCATCTGCATCCTCAGCAACAGCCCGGCCTCTGTGCCACTCTCCGGCCTCTATTCCCTCCGGCCCGTGCCAGCCCGAGTCTGCCTGCAGCACAAACCTTGCCATGTTGCTTTCCTCCTTAGCACTCCCCCACTGCTGATGGCCAGGGCCCGTCATGGAGCTTCTGCCAACGGACCCTCCCACCATCTCCCCTGATACCCAGCATTTCCCAGCCCCATGCCCAGCCCTGTCTTGTCCTCTCAAATTGCTCAGACCCCCAGTTTCAACCTAGAGGATTTTTATTGTAAAAGAATTCCTATTGGTAGTTATAATAACCCCCCAAGACCTGGGACCAGTGGTCTGGGGACTATGTAACCTTGGCCTGTCACCACTGTGTCCAGATGCAGAACACTTCCAGCCTGAGGAACACCAGAATATCCAGTTGGCCCATTTCCAGAGTTGTCGTTAGGCGCATGGCCTGGGGGAAGCTAGGCAGTGGGTGCAGGTTTTGTTCTACCTGTGTGTCTGCCTTGAGCCTACACTGAGTACTTGACACAGCCCTAAAACCAGGTCCAACCTCCCAGTGCAGCAATAAGAAATTTGGAGTTTGCTGGAGATTTCCTGGGAGCCAGAGAAGAGAGTACGTCATCACCCATCATGCAGCCGAGCTTCATGAACCCCTCTGAGCCTCAGTTCTCCCTCCCGGGTCCCTCCCCGGCAGCTACCCCCTCTTCCCCCTCCTCTTCCCCATCACCCCCTGTTGCCCCCAGTCAACCAGCACCCAGCCTCAGCTTCCTGCTTCATTGGTAGATACCCAAAGAGCAACTACAGGATTGATCAAAGGCCCAGGAGCCTTTTAAAGGGCTGATTCAGGCCTTCCAGGCACTGGGCAGGAGGTCTTCAAGGCTCCCTCTGCAGGCAGCCCATGGGAGGGTCTTTATTTCACTGAAAAGAAGGACCTGAGGTGGGTGGAGTATCTGCATTTTAGTCCTCACTACAATCAGGCAAGGTAGGCACATTCTCCCTGTATTTTCAATGAAGCTACTGCGACTCAGTCCAAGGTCACCCAGTAAACCGGTGGTGGAACTGGACCTCAACTCCAAAGACCCCACCACGCACGCCATTCTGGCTGCCTTGTCAGGCACAGCCTCATACTGCATGGAAGAAAGGGACGCAGGTACAGTGACAGCCTCAGTCACCAGCCGCAGGGTGAGATCAGCCAAAGGAAATGCGGTGAGTTCTGGGGTGAGGTCCGGAGGGGCAGGCAGTGAGGCTGGGGCCCGGGGTGAAGCCAAGGCCAACAGCCAGGTGTCCGGTTGGTGGATGGAAGAGCCAAATGGGGCAGACGTCCAAGTGTGCTGTGGACAGAGGTCAAGGTCGGAACCTGCAGTGTGAGTGAGACACTGGGAGAGTGAATTAACTCTGACCATCCAGGAGCCTTTTAAAGGGCTGGTTAAGGCACTGGGCAGGATGTCTTCAAGGCTCGCCTTCTGGGCAGCCCAAAAGAGGGTGGGTTTCTCACTTCTGTGGCCACAGTCTCCCCTCTCTTGGCCTCTGGACTTCTGTAGCATGGACATGAAGAGCCTTTTCAGTCAGAGGGCTTAGCTTTTTTTTCTTTTCTTTTTGTATCGAGCCCCACAAGCTAGTTCCTACAGCCCTCCCCTCTGGCAACTCTAAACAGAGACAGAGACAGAGATAGAGCAGAGAGATGGGAAGGGAGAGGCAGAGGGAAGAAGAGAGAGGTGAGGAGAGGGAGTTTGACAGATGACTGTGCACAGTTGGGACAGATCCGGAAAGGAGAGAGGAGACGATGGAGGATGCATGTGGTGCTTGATAGGGACTCTGGCCCCTGTGAGAGTGAAAATGGGAAATGTGACATGTGCTTGGACCCCCAAGGCCATCAAAGAGTTTTAAGCAGGGGAGTGACCTGGTCAAATCTGTGTTTTAGAGAGACTCCATCTGGCCGCCACGTGGAGGATGAATGGCTGGATGGATGAACAGGAAAGGGAGATCCCGGGGCAGGAAGCTCTCCTGAGAGGAAGGTGAAGAGAGAAATGAGCAAGGCCAAGGGGGAGGGAGACCCATTTAAAGATCAGGAGGATGAAGAGGAAGATGAGGGGTCAGAAAAGGATGCAGGAGGAGGTGATGGAGAGGTGGGAAGGGGACCAGGAGAGGGTGCCACAAGGAGCCACGGGAGCAGGCAGCTGTGAAGAAAGCCATCAAGTGACCAAGTGACCAAACGAGCTGGAGATGGAAGAGTGTCTGTCCATAGCAGCTCCGGACGTGGAGGCCGGGGGTGAGCTGGGTGGAATGATGGAGCTGGGAAACAGAGGTCACAAGAGCAGGCAACAGCCTTGACAGGCCTGGCCAGGAAGAGACAAGAGGGTGGGTGGGCAGTGGCTGGCAGGGCACCTGGGAGGTCTGGAAGGGAGTTGTGAAATAGGGGCATGTCTACGCTGATGGGAGAACCTGCAGGGAGAGGGGCTGCCCAGAAGCCTTCCCAAGAGATGGCCACTGCCAGCAGAAAGCACAGCCTGTCCCCCGGGAGGCCAGGTGGGCCCTGATGCAGGCAGAGGTGAGGTTGGTTTTTGGGTCTGGTTCAGGCCTCAAACCCAGGTCTCCTATTCCCTGGGTAGGGAAGGCAAGCAGAAAGAAGTCACACAGCCCAGAAGAGGCTAGAGAGCAGGAGTCTGTAAGGCTGAATACCCATCTCCAAGTTTCCAGACCTAGAGAGAGGGGCTGGCTTTGGGGATAGGGCAGGGCGTACACTCCCCGGGGGACAGGATCCAGCCCTTTGCATTCTGGACCCCCCAGCCCAGCCTCCAAGTTCCTGGGGTTCTGAGCCCACAGCACCCATAAGGATGAGTCACTGAATTCCTGGGAGGCCACGACAGTCTAACTGAGCCCTTTCCCCTTCTTCCTTTTCACACCCCAGGGAATTAGCTCTAGTGGGAGCCACTCGACTTTTGTGTGGTCTGCTTCTGAGAAAATCAGCTTCACGAGCAATTTGAGATAGCCTTGTTCCCACGAGCGTGTCCACACACACAGATGGTGTGTTTCTCTGTGCACTGTGTCCTGTGGGTGCGCACTGCTTTTGGGGGCCTGGGTATTTTAAGTCTTCACTGTATATTTGGGTTATGAAGTGTGTCTGTGGGCAATGCGTATGGAGTGTCTGTGACTGGTGTTTGCATGGGAGATATATACACTGTGTACACATCATGTATGTTCAGTGTGCACACTTGTGGTGTGTGCATGCATAGTGGATATACAAGAGTTGAACTTGGGGGGGTGTGTCTGTGTGTAGTGGCTATTGAAATGTTTGTGGACCATGTGTGTGCCTGTTTGACATGTGAGGTGGATGCATGCTTCCTGTTTTCCTGAGTTGTGGCCCTGTGTGTCCTGTGTTGTCTTTGACGGTGTATATGAAGGCTGTGTGTATGTGTGTGTGCTGCGTGTGTTGGCGGGAGAGTGTGCTTTTGCAGGTGACTGTGTCTGTGGGGGGAGCGTGTGTGTGAGGAGGGATGTCATGGAGGGAGGTGTGAGAGCCCAACACAGCAGAAGGGGCGGAGTTCCAGCCCCAACTTCACCATCTCCCAGCTGTGTGATCTGAGCTAGTTAGTGCCCCCCTCAAGCCTCAGATTCTCCCCAAGGGTCAGTACTTTATGAATTCTAGGAAGGCCCTATGGTCATGAGGAGGAAGGCAATGTGAGTAGAACAAGAAGGGACCACTGTGAACTGTACTGAAGAGGACCGTCCCAGTGAGAGCTGGGTGTGGCCAGCCCTCCGCCCAACCTCTGGGGGCTCCACCTGTCCCCTTGCAGGATGGGAATGCTGCCCCCTCTCACTGCTCCTGAAGGGCAGCCACAGCTACATTTTAGACAGGTCCCCTCCCCACACCCCTTAAGCACCAACAAGGGAAGCTTCCTGAACCACTTCACTCCTGCCCTGAACTAAACGAGCATGAAGAAAATAGAGTTGCTGCCCCCCAAAAGAAAACAACGCCTGGCCAGGAACCACAAGCACTGACACAGACTGGGTGAGCGCCACGGACTGGGTAAGCCGCACAAGCAGGCACTTGACACCAGCGAGCTCACTCTCCTAACAGCCCCAGCCGTCCGTCCATCTTTGCTCCACTTTAGAGATGGAATGAGTTCAGAGAGGTGAGGCCACCGGCCCAAAGTCCCACAGCAGTGGGCAGCACGGTGAGGACGGGAACCCAGGTGAGTCCCTCTCTGAAACCTGGGCTGCTTCTCTTCCTCACTTCTGTCCTCCTCAGGTCCCTCCTCACCCCACCCAAGAGGGGGGAACATACAACTCTACACACAGGGGATGTCATGATAAATTTTAAAACTCCTAGATTACTTGCTCTTTCAGCTAATTAATGCTCCATCATGTGACAATACAGTAGAGTATGAAGTGGGGAGGCATTGGAGCCCCACTGCCTGGACTCATCCATACTGGCTGTGCAAACTTGAGTTAATTACCTAACCTCTCTGGGTTTCCTCATATGTCATCTATAAAACGGAGGTCATAATAATAATAATATCTACTCCACTGAGTGTTGTAGGATTAAATGGGTTACAACATGAAAGTTGCATTAGAAAGCTGCCTGGGCCAGCCCATCCCCTTCTCAACTTCAAAGTACAGAGACCTCACACTGGTCTCAGAAGTTCACTCATGGTAAGAAAGATTCATAATCCCGTTAACCCTAACCTTCATATTTCATCCCTTCATTTTGGCAACTCAGTGGGGAGGGGCAGGTGTTACCTCCATTTCACCACGTAAGGACCACGGAGCCTGGCCGCCCCACGCCCTCGCAGGCACAGCGCTTTTCAAAGGGCGGCTGCGGACTGGCAGCATCCGTAGCACTGTGAGGTGGCTCAAGATGCAGGTCCTGGGCCCCGCCTCAGACCTACTGAACCAGACTCTCGGGGGTAGGGCCCGGCAGTATGTCTTCACAAGCCCTCAGGGATTCTGATACTCTCTAAAGTTTGAGAGGAACTGGGCCTCCGAAAAGATTGCTCTGTGAACCGGGAGTCCCTCACGTGAGGCAAGTGAAGGAAAGTAGGGTGGCGGCTGGGGAAATCACCCACGTGTGACCTCGTGCTCTCTGGGCCTAGAATCTGCTGTCCTTCCGGGAGTGGAAGTAGAGGAGGCAAGAAGGGGTCTCTGAAACTTCAGCAGGTGACCGTTATCTGTGGGAATCGTCTGGGTACAGGAGAGCCAGTTTCTGGAAGTTCTGCCAGGCCTTGGGGCTTTGACCACCTGGAGGGAGACAGGAGCCTATTGCCTGCGGGAGCCCAGCACAGTGGGGATCCCAAAGTCTGGAAAGGTTGGGAATTTGGCAAGGGACCTCCAGGGAACTCCTAGAGGCAGGGGGCCCCCCACCATGGGTTGTCCTATCTGGGTCACAGCCCTTCCCCCGAAGGGCCTGGGACCCACCTCTGCCCTGGGTCCTGAGCCCACAGCGCTATGGTCCCTCCGACTCAGCCCCCCACCCCCAGTCACTGTCTCCCATCACTGGGCACTCCCTCTGCTCACAGGTCCCTTCAGTCTACCACTGAGTCACAGGCTTTCATGTGAGGAAGGCCATGTCAGTCATTTTGACCCAGTCCCCATTCCATTCAGCTTTCTAGAATGTCATCCTCTCAACACCCCCTTGAAGTCAGCAGAATGACTGTCCTCATTTGACACATGAGAAATCAAGGCCGCCAAGGGAGAATGACTTGCCCAAGGGCGCCCAGCTCCCCTGTGGGTGGAAGCTGCCCCACAGCAGCCTCGCCTCTAATTAACGCTGCCTTCGGGGCACTCGTGTGTGTGCAGCGTTCTGTTGCTGATGTGTTCATTTGGACGTGGCATTTATGACATCATAGACCCTAAGCAAGGCCCATCCTGATAGCCCTGGATCATCAAGAAAAGGATTCATGGGGTTTAAGCTTTAAATGGTTAAAACAGATGAAAAAGTTGTGGCTCAAAGGGACAAACCCTCAGGTTCCCAGCAGCCTGAGGCCTGCAGAGGGCTGTGGTTTCATGGTCCATGGAGCAGCACAGTCAAGCTGTGGAGACGCTTCTGATCCTGCCCTGCCTTCTTCACCCAGTCTCGAAGTTTCTCACCTAACATCCCCCCCTCTCCCTTGGGGCCTCCGGGAGCCTCCAGACTCCTCAGCCCCAGGTCTCACTAACCAGACTCAGAGCTAAGAGCCTCCCATGTGGCGGCCAAGCGGTACACAGCACCCTCTCCCCCCGGCATTGATGGCTTCGAGCGCCCAGGGAGCGGGTGTCTCGTGCCCCAGCTGAGAGCAGAAAACCAGCCAAGCCAGTCGCTGGCCACATGCATGAGGGCTTTGGAGCCTGAGGACTCCATGGGAAGGGCCGCCGTGCCCCGCCCTATCAGCTGTGTGACTGTGGGCAAGTCACAGAATCCCTGAGCCTCGGTCCCTCTTCTGTAAAAGGGGGGAACAATAGCCCCCTTTTGCCGGGTGGCTGTGAGGAGAAGACAGTGCAAGTAAAGTACCTGGCACCACGCCCAGTCCTGCAGCCCTCATTATACCCATTAAACACGTAAGCTAGTCCTCAGAAAAAAGGAAACACCACCTGTCTCTTTATCAGCGTTTGTTTCCCAAGCACCCTAGGTTGCTTTTTGGCTCACAAACTCCCTACAGCTGACATCAAGCATTTTCTCTCCTACCCTACTGTCCCTCTGGGAGGTGGCCCATAGCTGGTATGGTCTAAAAGTAGCTGCCCTAGGGAGCACGGGAGGGTGGGCAGGAGAAGAACTGGGGAACCCAGGGTTTTGCCACAGAAGGCAGGGCCCCAAGAGGGGCTGATGAGGGAACTCCCTGACTCCCTGCGGGCCCATAGAGGTGCTGGGCAGGGGCAGGGAGTGAGGAGAGCCACATCCCTGCACTGAGATCTGGTCTGGGTGTCTGCGAGTCTGGAGACCCAGGTTCAATTCCTGGCTCCCAAGCTGTGTGACTTGGGCCAGTTACTTAACCTCGCTGAGCCTCAGTTTCTTAGTCAGTAATTGAGACTAAAGACACCTGAGGCTGTCTGTGGCTATCTTTATCCTGATTTGCCACATGAGATAAAGGATTGGCCCACAGTGGGCGTTCAGTAAAAAGAGCAGCAGAAACGAAGTTGGGGGTCCAGGCTGCCATGGTCCTTCCCACCCCATTTCTACAGTTAGATGAGGCCAGCAAGGCTCAGAGAGGTTTAGCGACTTGTCCGAGGTCAGATGGGATGTGCACATCATTGCCTTCCTGGGCACTCACTCTTATTTGGGACCCTTGGTTATCAGCCTGGCCTAAGAAACTCCCCCTGCAGGGAGCCTTGAGCCTGTCTTCGTGCCTGGGAGGGTTTTCTCATCTCGGAATGGTAGTCCTGAAGACACAGGAAAAGATGTCTCCTATCTTCACTGACAGATGCATGAGGGTACAGAAGCATTTCCGCAAAAATACCAACACAGTGAAGATGAGCCTCCCATTGATGAGCTGTCCAGGAGAACGCCCCATTGCTGGAGGGGTGCAAGCAGGCACTAAGCAACATCGGATGGAAAGTTGGCCTTGGTGGCCTTTAAAAGAAAGCCACCCTCCACATGGCTGCCAGGCAAATCCAACCCTGCTCAGTTCCCACCTCTCCTCCCCGTTCAGACCCAGCTCCGGCTCCCGGACTTGGCCTTTGAGTTTTCTGGACTCCATCATCCTATGTTCTCATCTGCCTCCCATCTGGTCTGGGAGCTCCACAAGGGTAGGTCCTGTATGTTTTGATTCCGGGACCTGCCAGGGGAGGGAGGTCATGTTTCCTGGGCAAGGACCACAGGCCAGGCCCCCGACCAGGTATTTACACACGTTGTTGCAATTTGGGCTTCACAACAAGCCAGAACATCAGGTGTTATTATTAGTCTCACTTTGCAGATCAGCAAAACTGAGGTCAGAAAGATCAAGCAAACTGCCAAAAGTCCCACAGCAACAGGAACGCTGAAGAAGTGAAAAGGTGAAAGAAGGGGCGTTGAGCACGTGGGGTTCCCGATTTCAGCCCCCAGTCCCAAGAGGCATCTGCAGCGGGTAGGCACGCTTGGTTGCCCATCTGTCTCCAACTCTTGGGGAGCCCCATCCAGGCACTGAGTGAAGTGGACCCCTGTGAACCGACTAACCACAACCGCAGCATTTGGGGGTGTGTGGGAGGCAGGTCGCTCTCCCCCAAGCCCGCCATTGCCCCAGCCCCGCCCTACCCCAGCCCCAGCCAGAGCTCTGCACCAGCCCAGCGGTTTCTGCTGGCAGCAGCTCAGAGAAGGGTGAGGTGGTGCTGGATGTGGGGGGAGCAGGTCAAGAGAGCCCAGTCTGAGTCCAACTCAGCCATGTTCTGCCCATGCTGCAGGGCTGCTGCGAAGCACTTCCTGGACATTTGGCCTCTTGGACAAGAATCTGGAAAAGGAAGCCCACAGGGTGTGGCAGAGGCATCATTAATCGCCACAATAAAGACAGCCAGAAGCTGCCTAACACCCACTGGGTACAGGCCCCAGGCTAAGTCCGTTATTCTTAGTTTTGGCACCAACCCGAGAAGAAGCTACTATCTTTCCCATTTTACAGATGGGGAAACTGAAGTTCCATTTGACCAGATGAGGACTAAAGCCGGCGAGGCGGGGAGAGGGGGTTGCGATGACCAGCTGGGCCCTCCCTCAGCATAGATCCGAGGTTCCCGGTGGCTGGGAGGGCGAGGAAGGTGTGGACACCCTTCCCAGGTCCTGTGACCTTTCCTACCTATGCCCTCATAGCAGCTCAGGTCCCTCCTTAGGAAAGCTTTCCCCGATCTCCTCCTCTGAGTTTAGGTTAGGCCCTGCCCCACCCCCACCCTGCCCTCCTAGCTATCACAGATTGTCTTCTCTGAGCTGTCCCCATCTCCCTAGGCCTGTCCCCACAGTAAGCCAGATGGGAGGAAGGAAATGCAGCTGCCATCTATATAGAATTCAGGGAACCCAGCTTCTAAGTCTAGCTTCACCTTGATTTACCACAAAGCTTTGGGTGGTCACTTTCCCACCGGTAAAATGGGACATGCTGTACTACTCTCAGGGCTGGTGACCATCACGGAAGAGAAAAATTTTCGAGGAGGAATTCTCTTCTACCCTTGGAACCAGGGCCTGAAGGACAGCTGTGACCCTCCTCTCCTAGGCTCCCCTTCCTCAGGTCCACACCCAGCAGGGCAGGGCATGGCAGCTGTGACCTGGCAGGGCCAAGGCATCTAGAAGAGGAGGTGGTTTTGGGGAAGATGCGCCTCAGCCTTCCACGTAAAAGACAATAATACCACCGTGCTACTTTTTGCACAGCACTCAAAGACAACCTGACTAACATAGTGCTGGAAAAGTGTACCCAGTTTGGGCAGGGCTTAGCTTTGTGGACAGACTGGGGGGAAATCCCTGTCTCTTATATTCTGTGTGACTTTGGATAGGCTATTTAACCTCTCTGAGACTCGGTTTCCCTAAATAGAAATGGGGACCTTACTAGTCCCAGACACGTGATTTTTTTTTTTTGCGGTACGCGGGCCTCTCACTGTTGTGGCCTCTCCCATTGCGGAGCACAGGCTCCGGATGCGCAGGCTCAGCGGCCATGGCCCACGGCCCCAGCCGCTCCACAGCATGTGGGATCCTCCCGCACCGGGGTACGAACCCGCGTCCCCTGCATCGGCAGGCGGACTCTCAACCACTGCGCCACCAGGGAAGCCCCGTGATTTTTATTTATACTCGATGACCCCATCCATAGCTTGTTTCTCCACCTGAATTCTGGGGGCTTTGATGGGACCTTTTCACAGGGCTGCTTAAGGGCCCAGGAGATGACGAAGGAGGAAGAGTCTGGACACTAGAGCACGGTCCAGAGAGGAGAACTGACCTGCCTGGACTCACCAGATGGGACGGCTGCGGTGTGGGGAACCCCCTCTGTGGCCACCCCAGGCCAGCGAAGGGTCATTTCCTTCCGCGTTCAGCCCTGCCGTCACCTCTCCTGTTTCCCCGGCTAAGTGCGGCGGCGCCGACAGCGGGGGAAATCGGGGCCAGGCCGGATTTCCTCTGCGGACCCGCGGCTGCTAGAGCCACCCGCCCCCCTGGACCCCGCGGGGCCACGAACTGCACGTGCGGCGGCCCGGGGCGGCCTGGCTGGCACAGCGCTTCCTTAGCGACCCCTCTCCATCCCCGCCCTTTCATCCCGCCCTCTTCGACCCGCCCCTTCCCAGTCCGGGTTTCAGTGTCAAGAAAAAGCTTCACCCCCTCGCGGGTTCCGGATAAACCGAGTCACACGGGGGTGTGCCGGCCCGGCGCTAGGACCCCGCGGCTGGGCCGAGGGGGGGCGTGGTGGGGCGGGTCGGCGGGAGAGGTATTTAAATTGGAGCCCGAGCTGCCCTCTCGCGGGTCCGGTTCCCGTGGGGCGGTGGAGCGGCCGTGCGCCTCCTCGGGCCGTGACCCCGGGGTCTGGCGCGGGGTGGGACGGGGAGGACAGGTTTGCGCAAAATGTGCCGGGGCTGCCCGGGAGAGGAGCGGCGGCCGCGCTGAGCCAGGTAGGAGCCGCCCAGCGGGCGAGGCTGGCCGGCCCCCTCGGGGAACCGGCGGTCCCGCGCCCCTCTTGAGCGAGCACCCGGCGCGGAGATGGGCTGGGGCTAGTCCATCGAGACGCGGAACTTCAACAGTCCCCTCTCGCCACCGCCCCCTGCTTTGCGCGTGGAGCCAGGGTTGACTCCAGAAGTCTCCAAGGCTCCTAGCTCAGCGGATCTTTCCCGCGAAGGGCGAGGCCAGCGTTCCCATTTGACAGATGGGAAAACAACTGCAAAAAGGCCAGCACTTGAGCAGGGAACACACAGCTAGTCAAGGGCAGTTCGGGATTTGAATCTGGTCTGCTACTGCCCTCTGACCCTGGCCAGGCGTGAGTCTTCCCATCCCACCGCACCAGATAGCCTGCCCATCTCTAGGGGCGGGGATGGGGGGGGTGGCACCCACCTCCCTCCAAGGAGCTCCGCAGCCAGCCTTCTTCATGGGTGGTAAGACGTGAGGGACCCCCACCCCCACCCTCAGCTGCCTGAAATTCCGCCATCACAGCCACATTCCTTTGGGTTAAGGTCTAATTCCCCCGTGGGATGCACATGTCTCCAGAACGGGGCTTGCCCTTAGTGATTCACTGCTCGCTGGGAACGTCCACAGCAGCTCTCCCAGGACCCCACTCTGCCAGTGATCCAGGCTGAGAGGAGGGAGAGGAGCACCCTAGAGCCCAGCACTGTGAGCCTGTCTGGGGTTGGGGGTTGGTCGGAGGGGGTTAGAGAGGGAGATCTTGGCCTGGTGTTGTGGAAACATTTGCTTTGGAGGCAGACAGGCTGGATTCTGATCCTGATTCTGCCATTTCCTGCCTGTGTGACTTTGAGTAAGTCACCTCTCTGAGCCTCATTTCCCTCATGGACAAACTCTATAGGGGGCAGGCAGCTCAGCACCTGCTGGAGAAAACACAGCATTTGGGTCATACAGACCTGAGGCTAAATCCCAAAACACTTATGAGCTGGGTAACTATAGGGTAAGTCACTTCACCTTTCTGAGCCTCAGTGTTCTCATCTGTACAATGGAAATTATAGTAACTGCTTCACTGGCTTGTTGTGAGAATTAAATGAAATGATATAGGTCAAGTGCTTAGAAGAGTATCTAACATCCTTAAACACTAGGGATGGGCTTATTATGGTAGTAGGTGTTGCCCTCCACCCCATTTCTCTGTCTCTCTCTCTCTCTCTCTCTCCACATTGTGCGCGCGCAGGCACGCACACACACGGATATTCTTTGGCACTTCTCCCCCCAGTCAGTGTCCTAAGATGTCTCCTGCGTCCTCTTGCCTAGGCCACTTGTCTGCTGGCCTGGGGCCTCCCTCTTCAGCACTCCTTACCTCGCCTGGGCTGCTCAGCCCTGTGGGTTTGTCCCAGCTGGGAAAGACAATATGTGTCTAGGGTGCCTTCACAGCCATTCTCAGCTTGGTCATCACAACCATTGGGGTCAAACAGTGGCAGAACAGGAACCAGGCTGCTTGCCCTACAGATGGGACACTGAGACCCTGAAAGCTTAAGGGACTTGCCCCAGGGAGCAGGGCTGGTGGGCAGTAGAGTCTGGATGGGAGCCTGGGTTTCAATTATCCCAATCCTCCCTCTTGAGAGCGAGTAACCCTCAAATTCTCCACACTGTGTCTAGGGCACTGCTCAAGGGTGTCCACTGCCGAGGGGCCTCTTTCTGTTAGATGGCAGGGTGGAGTTCCACGTGCTGCAGGGAGGGGCCCTCCTGGAGGCTCAGATGCTCACCTCAGGGATAGAATGGAATTTGGCAGGCAGGGGAGGGGGAAACGAGTGCCCCTTTGGGCACCAGTGCCCTCAGGTTCAGAACTAATCCAGGTCCTTCCTTATCCTCACCTCGCACTCACCGCTCAGCCCTTTGCCGTGGACTGCTACCCCTCACTTTGCTGTTTGTTCAGGAGACTTTTAGTGAGCACTGCTTAACAGACCCCTGTTCTCATAGAATAAGAAATAAATGATCGGGAAATGATCAATGAGAGGAAGACAATAAAACACGTGCAGATCTGGGCAAGAGCATTCCAGGTGGAGGGAGCAGCAAGGGCAAAGGCCCTGAGGCAAGAATGCACTTGCTGTGTTTGAGGGATGGTGAGAAAGCTAGAATTTGGTGAGGGAAGAGCACATGGTAGATGGAGTCAGAGAGGAGATTGTATAAGCTTCGATTTTACGGGAGGTTTTCAAGCAGTGAGATTCATGATCTTATACATGATTTAAAGACATCACTCATGCTGCCATGCTTAGGACGGACTAAAAGAGTTCAGGTTGTTGCTGGGGTCGAGGCCCAGGGTCGTGGTGGTGCCTGTCTGTGGCAGTGATGGAGGAGGGAGGTAGGCAGATCCAGAGTCTGTGTTTTAGGGAAAGCAGACAGAACCCACTGATGGGGGGAAGGAGTGTGGCAGGGAGGTGAAGGGAGAGTCCAGGAGAAAAACTGCTCTCACCAGCGTCACCATGTCACCGAGGTGCCTCATGTCAATTCTCAGCGCCTTCCCCAGCCTGCACAGTGTAAGACGGTTCCCAGAGGAGAGTGAGGCCCCTCTGCCCTGGGGGCACTTCCCATGGTGGTTGGGGGGCGGTGGTAAAGGGGAGGGAACCACGGAGTGATGAAGTGCTCGGTGCCAATATATAGCCCAGACTTGGGAAACCAGAGAAGGCTTCTTGGAGGAGGTGACATCTACGCTGAGACCCAAAGGATGAGGAGGTATTCAGCACAAGAGAGGGGAGGAAGTGAAGGTTTGGGGCAGTGAAGAGATGCTCAGAGAACTGAAGGAAATATGAGGCTTCCAGAACACAGAGTGGGAGAAAGGACAGTGAGAAATGAAGCTGGAGAGAAGAGCTGGCTGGGCAGGGAGCACTCCCCAAGGGCCTTGAAGGCCCCGCTGAGGGGTTTCCACTCAATTCTGAGTACACTAGCATTCAAAAGGGTGGTGATGTTCTGCTTTTTAAACAGCAGAACAAAATTTCCTGTGAAAACCCAACCTGTAATGCAGGTGAGAGGAGGACATCTGTGGGGCAGGGGATCCATGGCCCCGGTGGAACCCAGGGAACAGGGCTTAAAAGACACGGCTCAGGCCTTTGCCTGTTTGAACAAGAAAGGACCTCAGAGCACCCACCTTCATTTAAAATTCATAGCAAGGATGCTTATGGGTTCTAACAGTAAAGACTCAGCCATAAAGGTTCTATAAATGCCTCTTCCAAAACATCCCTCAGAGTCACAATTCAGCACTTATTTATTGAGCACCTGCAGGAGACCTTATAGTGTAGAGGTTAAGGGCACAGACCCTGGAGCCCGACTTCCTGGGCCTGCCACTTGTTAGCTGTGTGACCTTGGGCATGTTGCTTAATTTCTCTGAGCCTCAGTTTTCCTGTATGCACAGTAGGAATGGTGATCATGGAACCAAGTCATTGAATTATTGGAAAGATTAAATGAGTTCATACATGTAAAGTGTCAAGAAGAGTACCTGGTGCATAATGAGGGCTCTGTAAGTGGCACTTTCATAGAATATGTCTCATTTGATCTTTAACAAAACTTTAAGGTTGGCATTAGCCTCAGAAGAGGAAACTGAGGCTCAGAGAGGTGAAGTGATTTGTACAAAGTCACACAGGAGGTAAGTGGAGGAGACAGAGGGAGCAGTCTGGTGTGGGTGACTGGGTCCAGTGCTCTTGGAGGGCATTATGTGTCTCTCCTTGTTAATGTTTTGTATGTATTATGGTCTCTTCTGTGCCTTTATTTGTGTCCCCAGTTCCCAGGACAGAGCCAGACAAGAGGAGGCATTCAGTAAAGGTGTGAGTGAATGAATGAATGAATGAATGAAATTGATGGATTGAGCTGTGTATTCCTAGCACTTGGCCCAGGTTCTCAGTGAATGGGCCCCTAGCAGCACTGGGATGTGACCCTCCTGAGGGCTTTGTGGTCCCCCTCAACCTCAGCCCCGCTGCTCATAGAGAGAAGGGCTGGCCCAGCATGCCTGGGTGTCCCACTGCGTGGGCGGTGGCTTCAGTGAAAGTTAAGGGCCTGGCAGCCTGTTCCTGGGGAAGTCCACGGCCCGCAGTGCTGGGGGCAGGGCAGGCCTCCTGGCGGGGCTTCCTGTCAAGGCCCCAGGCCCAGCCTTCAAACAATGGCAGGGACTCGAGAACCAGAAAATCAAAAGAGAAAGGGCAAAATAAAGGTCTGCGGGTGGGGGGATTGAGGAATTCCGTTTGGGGCTTGAAGAGCTAGGATGGGGGGACCTGCTTGTGGCCTGGGTGGAACTGGAGTGAGGCCCAGCTCCCCACCTCACCCCACCCCAGCCCTGAGCTTGGCCAGGGCAGCCCTTAGGGTCCCTCTACCTCCTGCTCACCTCCTCCAGGCTGTCTTCCAGGTAGGGTCTTTTGAAACCCAAATCTGACCATGTCACCCACTGCTTAAAAACTCTTGTCCAGGGTAATGGCCTAGCTCCTCGGCCTGGCACTGAAAGCCCTTTGTGATGGGCTGCAGCCCTTTTTCCCATCCCCTTCACAAGGTGCCCCATTCACAGCACCTTTGGTCCAGCTACAGCTGCAGTCTGAGGTTCCCTGAGGGCAGGTGCAGACGGGAAGGAGCGGTGGGAAGGAGCCTGTGGTCTTACAGCCTTCTCCTTTCCTCCTGCCCTGTGCAGAGCCATGAGCCACCGGATCCTGCTGCTTCTGGCCGTGCTGACCCTGGGCCTGGCTACCTCCCAACACCGAGACAAGGTGCCCTGTAAGAAGGTAAGGAGCTCTGCCTAGGCAGGGAGAACTCCCTGTCTCCCCCTACCCCCTGCCCGGGGGTGTTCTACTGCCCCAGCGCCAGAAGCCAGAGGCTAGGGGGGTCAGAAAAGGAAGGGGAATGCATGTAATGCCTTTAAACCTTGCATTTAATGAGCACCTACTAGAATGTTTAAATGCCTTGTTTACTGTTAATCCTGCTGGGTAAGTACCATTATTCCAATTTTATAGAGTTGGAAACCGAGGCTTGGAGAAGTTCGGTAACTTGTCCAAAAGGTCATTCAACTCGGGCCAATATTGGACTCTGTCCCTTCAAGCTGCCCCCAAAGGGCAGTGGGTCCAGCTGGCTGATGAGGAATCGGTATATGTGTGGGGAATTTGGAGTGGGCATCTGGGAAGGGCTCTTCTGTACTAGGTCCCTTCGGGGGACAAATCCCCTTTCCTAACTGGGCTCCTTAACTCGAGCCCATCTGCCACATCTCTGCTGTGATGCCTCTGACTTATTAGTGCCGGGGTCAAATGCTGCCTTCTCCAGGAAGCTTCCCCTGACCCCTTCCAGGCCGACCTGGTTCTGTTTGATCCCTTTTGGGGCCCCCACAGCCCTAAGCTTCCTTCCATCTTAATATGGAGTGCATGGGGTAGTTAGTGAGTGGTCCACACCTGTCTCAGCTACCAGACCAAGAGCTTCGCAAGGGCAGCGACCAGGTTTGATTCACTTTGTTCCATTTTTCTGCCAGGAGTCAGGGAGACTAGCCCTGAGGTCACTGTGACCCTGTGGGGTACAGAGAAAAGGAACCCTCTAGGTCCACTCGTAAGGCTGGGCAATCATTGAAGTCAAGACCAGAGTTTGGGCTGGGGAAGGGACAGGCCCTCCAGTGGCCCCACCTGGACCTGGGACTGGAAGCTTACGACACAAGATGGGCAGCTGCTTTCGGAGGCTGGAGGAGCTGTCAGCCAGGGCCCTGCAACCCTTCCCTGGGGTTTGCAGTGTCCCACTGTTGGCCACCTCACTACTTACTCCTTGGAGCCCTTCTGGGATTCCCAGCACCCAGAATAACAGGCAGAGAAGGCCTCAGACGTCACCATATGCAGCCCCACATCCACCTGGGGCAATAGACTCAGAGAGATAAAGGGTCTGGGCCACCCAACAGGCAGAGGGGAACTGGGTGGGCTTTGGATTTGGGGCAAATGAGGTAACAGGCAGGAAAGCAATTTCTGAACTCCCATGGAAGCGGTTTTGATGCTTTTCAAAATAGTAAAAACAAATTGCCACATGCCGAGGGCTAATAAGGGGCCTGCTCCACGCTAAGGGCTGTCTCTCATTTTATGAGAGAAAACTCTTCTTTTCAGCTGAGGAAACCAAGGCTGAGAGGAGAGATGTGACCCGCAAGGTCATACTGATAGGAGGTAACAGAGACAAGATTCGAACCCATCTCTCCCGAGCTCATGCCGTCCACTGCCGGGTAACTCTCCCTACCCTGCTTCCCTTCTATGTGCAGGTGGTAAAATGGTGATGAGTGACACCCTCTTCCCTCTAAAAAAAAAAAAAAAAAGCTGGACAGTGGAGTCCTGGCATACCAGAGAGTGGATAGGGGGTCATCGGGGAAGCTCTGAACTTGATTAAGGGCTGATGCCCGCAAGACCCCTCCCCAAATAAGTCACTCAGCTTGGAGCTCAGGGAGCGGTGGGTACCCGACAAGTGGGGTTCTGAGAGCTGCCCACGCCTTCAAGCTCCTTCCTAGACTGGACTGGACAGCTGGGTAGCCCTGCCTTGTAGCAGCCCCTCTGGGCCTCTGTGACAGGGGTCCTGGGCACTGGGCAGAAAGCAGGATTAGGTGCTGGACTTGGCCAGCTTTGTGTCCCGGCTCAACTCTCAGGAGCTGGTGCCCCAGGGAGCCTTTGAGCATTGCCTCTGGGGTGAAACGGGGTGTGGACTTGCAGGTGGGTTAAGCCCCATCCCCCAACACACACTGTGTTCGTGTTCATTTTGCTGTTTCTTCTTTAATCAGGATGGTTTGGGGAGCTGAGGATACGGATAGGGAGGCCGTGCCCAGCGGCCCCAGCTGGCAGAGACGGTTGTGAGGGAGGAAGGGGCAAGGAGCCAAGCAGGTCTGGCAGGGTGGCCGGGGTAGGATTCCAGTTTGCATGGGTGCCCAACTGCAGGGGTGTCCTCGGGCCTCGGAGTAGGGCAGTACTGTGGAGTTGGAAGCCACATGGAGCTGGAAGAGTCGCACTGCCTGATGGAGGGCAGTCCGTTCTTCCCCCACCGCCCCCCCCTTCACCTTGAAGCTCTTGGGAGGAAGCTGAGAGCTGGGCCAGGCAGGGAACACCCAGGCTGGTGCTCCTGCCCTATCGGCTCAGCCACTGACTCGCTGTGACCTCGTGCAGGTCATGCCATCTTTAGGCTCAGTCTCCCCATCTGGGAAGTGGGTGGGCTGAACCCCTTTTGCTCTAATGGTCTTTGACTCTAGTCTGAATATATGCATCATCTCTTTTCTTTTCCTTTCAGAAAGGTGATTCAGTCAGTCCCTCAGACTTTTACTAAGCTGATGATGTCTGTGACTCTTTCATTCACTGAAAAATGTACTGAGCACTTTCTATGGCCCAGGTCCACAAGAGTCACTCAATCAAACCCTGTTTGCCCTGAACTTACTATCTAGCAGGTCTGCACACAAACAGTCACAATTCAGGGGGCCAAAGCTATGAGAGAGGAAGCACAGGGGCTGTGAGAGCCCAGAGGAGGCCCCGACCTGCCCGGCAGTCAGGGAAGGCTTCCAGGTGGAGGAGACCTTGGAGCTCAGCACACAGAGTTCACCATGCTGATCTGGTTGGGAAGAACATAACCAGCACAGGGAACAGCAAGGAGGAGGCCCAGAGGTGGGTGTGGGAGGGCACAGTGGGCAGTGGTCAGGTGTGGGCTGGGCTGGAGTGGGTTGGGAGGAAAGGGGACAGGTCAGCAGCGGCCACAGACAGCCTTGAACTCTCTGCTGAGGGTGCTGGACTTTGCCCAGAAGGGGTTTAAGCCGAGGGCAGCACGGTCAGAGTGGAGTTTTTGAGCAGTTGCCACGCATTTGGCTAGTGGAAAGGGGTCAGTGGAGACAGAGAGGCCAGGGCGGAGTGGGCCTGAGCTTGGTGGTTATGGAAGCCAGAGCCTTCGCTGGGAAAGGCTGGGGTTCCTGGTGTGTGGGAAAAGACAGAGGGAGATTGCATTTCCATGGAAAGAATTCTGGCCCCTGAAGGCACGTGTGATGGAGGGGCAAAAGTGTGGGGTCTTTGGTTGTTAAGAGACTGGGGTTCAAAAGCCAGCTCTGTTCCTCACCAGCTGGATGATTCTGGGGACTCCCTTCCCCTCTCTAACCTTGGGTTTCTTAAAAAGGGGTGATCAGATTTGATGGGCAGGCTATTGTGAAGATCCAGTGAGACCAGGGGTCTGAAAATGCTAAATAAAATATAAAATGCTGAATGGGTGCTGGCGAAAGATGAGTTACATTCTGGATAAGAAACCAGAGTGGTAATGTGACACAGCAAAATCAGTCTTGTCATCAAAGGATGTGTGTTGAGACTCTGGTCATCTTTTCCTGCCCCCTGCCCCATTTTCAGGGGCCCATCTGGACTGGACCATGCAAAGTGAAGCCACTGATGGGGGTGAGGGCAGCAGTAGAACGGGGTCATCTGGTGAGTGTCAGCAAGGAAGACAGGCTCTGGGGCCTGAGCTCTGCCCCGTGGAGTGAGGGCTTGAATGAAATCTGAGGGTGAGAGACCAAAATTAACACCGATGACAGGAGTGCAAATAGCATTTTCCCCTTTTGGAAACATTTCTCCCAAAGTGGTTTCTAGTAGAACATCAGCTGGGTAAATTTAACTCTCTGGGTCCATGGAAGGAAACTGGGATGTGGAACCAGGAGGCCTGGGTCCCAGCTGGCCCTGCTCCTCACTGGCTCTGGGGCACTCTAGGTGATACATGGCTTAGTGTCCTCTAAAATGGGATAATGATCAGTATAGAGTATTTGTTAGTGCATTTGTCCTTCTATCATCTCTCTCTCTGTCTACCAATCAAAGCTTCCTTGAGTCCCTCCCTGATGCCAGCACCACCGTACGGGGTACCAGAGACAGGGACAGGGAGCAGAGTAGGGGTCATGAAGACATGGGGTGATTAGGCTGCGGGGGAGGATGTCGAGCACGCTGGGAGGACAGAGGAGAGGCCTGGCCAGGCCTGGTGGTGGCTCCAGTCATACGTCCTAGAGGTGCGTGTCTGGTTGCCCCTCCTACAGCACCCACTAATGCCCGCTGCTCTCCCTGCCCTCCCCCTCCCCAGGTGGACAAGGAAGTCTTGTGCCGGGGCCTTGGCCTACTCCAGGTCCCCTCGGTGCTCCCACGGGACATCGAGGTCCTCGACCTGTCTGGGAACCAGCTGCGGAGCATCCTGGCCTCGCCCCTGGGCTTCTACACAGCGCTTCTTCACCTGGACCTGAGCGCCAACGAGATTAGCTTCCTCCAGCCAGGGGTCTTCCAGGCCCTGCCCCACCTGGAGCACCTCAACCTGGCCCACAACCGCCTGGCAGTGGGCACGGCGCTGAGCACTGGGGGTCTGGGTCCCCTGTCACACCTGACGTCCCTGGACCTGTCTGGCAACAGCCTGTACAGTGGCCTGGCGGAGCGGCTGCTGGCGGAGGCGCCCGCCCTGCGCAGCCTCTCGCTGGCGGAGAACAGCCTGACGCGCCTGGGCCGCCACACCTTCTGGGGCACGCCCGCGCTCGAGCGGCTGGACCTTCACAGCAACGTGCTGATGGACATCGAGGACGGAGCCTTCGAGGCCCTGCCCCACCTGGCACACCTCAACCTCTCCAGGAACTCCCTCACCTGCATCTCCGACTTCAGCCTCCAGCAGCTGCGGGTCCTAGACCTGAGCTGCAACAGTATCGAGGCCTTTCAGACGGCCCCGGAGCCCCGGGCCCAGTATCAGCTCGCCTGGCTCGACCTGCGGGAGAACAAACTGCTCCACTTCCCCGACCTGGCCGCACTTCCGAGACTCGTTTACCTGAACGTGTCTAACAACCTCATCCGCCTCCCTGCGGGGCCGCCCCAGGGTGGCGAGGGCCTTCACGCGCCTTCCGAGGGCTGGTCCGCCTTGCCCTTCTCTAACCCCGGCCGCAACGCCAGCACCCAGCCCCTCTCTCAGCTCTTGAATCTGGATCTGAGCTACAATGAGATTGAGCTCGTCCCCGAGGGCTTTCTTGAGCACCTGACTGCCCTGCGCTTCCTGAACCTCAGCCGGAACTGCTTGAGGGCCTTTGAGGCCCGGCGCGTGGGCTCCCTGCCCTGCCTCACACTCCTGGACATGAGCCACAATGCGCTGGAGACGCTGGAGCTGGGTGCCAGGGCCCTGGGGTCTCTGCAGACGCTGCTCCTACAGGACAACGCCCTGCGGGACCTGCCCCCGTACACCTTCGCCGGCCTGGCCAGCCTGCAGAGGCTCAACCTGCAGGGAAACCGGGTCAGCCCCTGCGGGGGCCCAGGTGAGCCTGGACCTGCGGGCTGTGTGGCCTTCTCTGGCGTCTCCTCCCTCCGTGTCCTGAACCTGGCGGACAATGAGATGGAGACGCTCCGGGCAGGTGCCTTCCTCCACACTCCGCTGACCGAGCTGGACCTCTCCGCCAACCCTGGGCTGGATGTGGCCACAGGGGCCTTGGCGGGCCTGGAGGGCTCCCTGGAGGTCCTGGCCTTGCAGGGCAACGGGCTGGCCATCCTGCAGGTGGACCTGCCCTGCTTCAGCTGCCTCAAGCGGCTCAATCTGGCAGAGAACCGCCTGAGCCGCCTGCCTGCCTGGACGCAGGCTGTGTCCTTGGAGGTGCTGGACCTAAGGAACAACAGCTTCAGCCTCCTGCCGGGTAGTGCCATGGGCGGCCTGGAGACCAGCCTGCGGCGCCTCTACCTGCAGGGGAACCCCCTCAGCTGCTGCGGCAACGGCTGGCTGGCGGCCCAGCTGCACCAGGGCCGTGTGGACGTGGACGCCACCCAGGACCTGATCTGCCGCTTCGGCTCCCAGGAGGAGGTGTCCCTGAGTCACGTGCGTCCTGAGGACTGTGAGAAGGGGGGGCTCAAGAACGTCAACCTCATCATCATCCTCACCTTCGCCCTGGTGTGTGCCATCCTTCTCACCACGCTGGCCACCTGCTGCTGTGTCCGCCGGCAGAAGTTCAACCAACAGTACAAAGCCTAGAGAGGCTGGGGGCTACAGACCAGCTCTGTCGGGGGACCCTGCCAGGTCAGTGGGGGAGCCAGAGGCATGAAGAAGGGTGGGGACTGACCCAAGGTTATCCAGTGAGCCAGGATCCAAGAAGCCTGGTCTCTCGGTCCCAGCCCAAGGCTCCTTTCCCTGTATCCTGCTGCATCAGTAGGTGACCCACTTCACAGGGCACACATGTGGTCCAGCTGTGGAAGCTGGAAGGTGGGCAGCTGCAGGAGTGACAGAGTGTAAGGTTGACCCATCGGATCAACACATCTTCACCAGGCGTCCGTTTTGTGCCACACCCTGCCCTGGGCACTGGGGACGCCAGGGAATGAGACACATCCCTGCCCTCAGCATCGCCCAGTCTGCGTGGGCAGGTGGTTGCAGTGACCACACAGAGTGTGGAAGCCAGGGCTCCAAAGCTCTGCAGCCCCAGCTGGCTGAGTGTGGATAGTTCTGACCCTGCTGGGCCAGGGTAAGAGAGAGGCAACGCCGACCAGGAGGATTTGTCTGAGAGGCGTCCAAGCAGACTGCTTGTCACATCTTCTGATAATGACTTTCAGCTTCTCTGGAACATAAAAGGCTTGTGACCGGAAGAGAGCTGGAGCCACTTGAGTAAGGCTCGGATCCAGTGCTATCAGGCGGGCTGCGGCAGCTCCAGCAGGGCCTGGTTAAGAGGCGGTCTCCCTGGGCTCCAGCCCAGCACTGGCCCATTCCATTTCCTGCTCCGGGCAGGCTCTTCCCCTACCTGGCACTCTCGTGTTGCACACACCAGCCAAGATACTGCCCTAGCCCCACTACTCCCTGCCCAGGCCCCCTGCTCCATCCCAGTCCCACCCTGGCTGCTGAGCCAGGAGTCAGAACCTCAGGTATCTGGTTCTCTTTTGCGCCACACTTGGCAGTGGTGACAAGCCCAAGCCTGCATCTGCCTCTTTATGGCAACCCTCTGAGGTTGGTCTTTTATCCCATTTTACAAGAGGCTCCAGAAGTCTTCCTCCAGGGACCTCCAGCTAAGAAATGCCAGAACCGAGCTCCAGACTCACATCCTCCTGAGTCCAGAGCCTGAGCTTGGCCACTGCAGGGGCTGCGGGCTGTTAGGTGGACAGGAACTGGCCCCTCGTGGCCGGAACAAGGCCGGGGAGCATCCTGTGCCGCGCACACCCACCCGCTCCTCTCCCTCCTCTCTCCCAGGCGGGCAGAGAGAAGATGCGCAGCCACAGGCCCTCTCCTCCTTCTGTGCCTCATTTTCCCTATTCCCTCATTTGCAGACTAGGCGGGCTCTCCTTTTTCTCTTCTTGCTCTTGCGTGCCCTCCTTCCCTCCCCCTCCTTTGAACGTAGCCTGGACTTTGAAACCATTGAGTCCAACCTCCCTGTTGCACAGATAGGGAGGCTAAGACTGAGGAAGAGAATGGGACTTGCTCAGAGCTGCACAGGTCAGTGGCAGAGCCTGTGAAACAAGGTGGATTCAGACCTCATGGCGGGGGTGGGGGTGGGGGGCTTGGTGGTTGGACCTGAATGGTTTCCTTCTCGCTCAGCTGTTACATCACAAGACGATGCTGGCTCCAAACTCTCTTACTAGTCCTCATCATGCAGGGACTTATTTTTTCCCCTAGAAAAATGGATAGAAAAATCCCAGCCAGATATAACCCCCTATTTCTCATACCCATGAAATCGTGGGCCATCTGGGAAGAAAGGAAGCGCTGGGATTAACCCCAGGACCCTGTGTCATTGTCTTCACCCTCTTATCTGTGCTTGGCCCGCACTCAGGCTCACGATGGTGCTCGATAAAGTGTGAGATGATGAAAATGCCCCCTCTCTACCCCATTTTACAGATGAGAAAACTGAGGCCCAGGGCAGGTTGAGGACTCAGGGAGTCAACGGCAGAGCCGGGGCTAGAGCCTGGTGGCTTGGCCCCAGCCCGGGGCCCTGGTGGCGAGTGGGGCAGCCGGTGGGTCCAGTTCTGTGTGGGATCATGACCACAGGTGCTCACTGCACACAAGCACTCTTCCTCAGGCCTGGAGGGCAAGGTGTGGGCCCCTCCATGCCTGATCTTTGAGAACACTACACAATGCTGCTCTCACCCCCCAGGACCCAGGCTACAACCCAGGCCTCGGGGCCAGCTCTTTGTGTAACCCACGTGAATGTATTAAAAAATGATTTTGGAGAAACAGTGCGGCCTGCCGGCCTCCTCCTTGCTGCGGGTAATCATTGCGTCCACTCGAACCCTGCCCTCCTCTACTTCCCTTCCAGCCTTCGAAGCCTCATGGCAAACCCCTGGGGAGACAGGCTGAGGACCGCTGGGTGGGAGACTGAGGCTCTGGGTCATCACCATCCTGGACCTGGGTGCCTCAGCCCCCATCGTGTCCCTGCCACACCTCTGTCCCCTCACACTCACCCCACTCCCCACCCACCACTGAGAAAACAGTGACTTCCAGCAGGAGCCGCTGAGCGCCTTTCCCTCCTCTGCAGCTCCATTTTCTCTCTTTCCTCTCCTTCAGCCTTTCCTCTCTGCTTCTTCCTCTCAGACTTCAGCTGTGCTCAAGTCTTGCCCATCTTATGAACAGTAAGACCCTTAAGCCACTTTCCCCTTTCCTTTCCCTACTTCATGGGTAAACTTCTAGGTAAAGTAGCTTCCTCTCCCTCCCCTCCATCCTAACCCATCCCAGGCCACCTCCAGCTGTCCCCCTCCCCCCCCCAGCTGAGGTCACCAAGGGTGTACTTTTCAGACCACGCCTCTGACCCTTCCGCTGCGGGGCCCCTCACCTCTATCCCCCATCACCCACACCTTCCCCTCGGCACACTCTCCCGACATCTAGGACCCTAGGTGCCTTCCTCTCAGGCCGCTCCTTTTCAGGCTCCGCTCCATGCTCCTCTTCCTCGAGCCATCAGAATGGCAATCAGCAGGACTCTTCTCTCAGGAAGGCCATCACCCTCACTGACGTAGCCACCCCATCGCTCTGACAATGCCCACATCTCTGTCTCCAGCCCCAGCCCCTCCCGAGTGTCCAGCCTCGATACCCTGACACCCAGAGGCCTCCCCAGCTAGAGGGTTAAAGCTCTCCCAGGGGCTGGAAGATTGAGAGTGAGCGGCCAGGCTGCAGTTCAAGGTTGAACTTGGAAGAACCAAGAGGGGCCAGAAGAAGAGCATGCGTGGTTCCTAGAAGGGGGTTGGAGGGTGAGAGTGTGGGCTGTGGGCTCTGGGGGAGGGGACAAGAGCCACCTCACCTGGGGCGGGGGTGGGAGTCAGGCGACGGGCTGAAGCAGAGTCTAGGGGGCAGGGAGTGGTCCCCCTGGTCTCCCACTTTGCAGTCCCTTGTGCTTGTCTTCATGTGGCCCCGCCTTCCGTTCTCAGCTGCCTGACACCGAGCCATCACCCCCTTTGCAGGTGCCAACCTTCTCTTCTCCACCTCCTCTCCCACAGGCTCCAGCTGTGCCTCCCCCATCCACAAGCGTCCTGGAGATTTCTCCAGCCCAGCTTCCTCCCTGGCTGTGACCTCTCACCTCCCAGTTGCTGCTCCCAGCTCCTACTCTCCAAAGGAAAAACTGAAATGCCTATTTCATGGATGGGGCTAGGGGGTGAGAGGGTATGTGACTCAATGCCCTGGCACACAGTAGGTGCTGCACGAAGGCCTGCAGGAGGGCAGTAGCATGGGCTGAGCTCAACCCAGGACTCTGGGAACCTCTGACTCAGCTGGGAGCCCACCAGGCCCCTAACCCCTTTTCCTGGCAAACAGGGGAGTTTGCTCACCTGACCAAGACCCCCAGCAAGGCAGAAATTCCTGTTTTCAGCCGAACATGGACACAGCTGCCAACTAGGTTATCGGAGCATCCGGCAAGTTCCAGGGCGAGAGGATGCCCTTGCACAGCCCCTGTCACAGACAGACTGCGGTGTCAGGTCACCTGGCTCACTCAGTCCACGAGGACCAGGCCCAGCAGGAGCCGGGCTCGCAGGCCGGGTGGGAGGAGAGGAAGCCAGCATCCCTGGCCCACCAGCCGCCTCCCGCTGTCAGTTCCCTGTGCTGGCACAATCCTCCAGGACCCAGGATCCACAGTCTGCTTTCTGTGCCCCTGTTGTTTAGCAGCTCAGAGGCCCTGCAAGTCCGGGTCCCTGCGGCCCTCCATCCTCATCTCTCTCTGGCCACCTCCCACCTCCTATTCAGAGCTGACAGTTATTGAGCACTTCCGGGTGGGCCCTGCGCTGAATACTTGATGTACCTGGTTGTATATAATTCTAACACCCTTTGAAGAGATTTCTATTATTATCTTCCTCACTTTAGAGAAACTGGGACTCAAGATCCCACAGCTGTCAAGGGCCAGAGCTGAGACTTGAACCCAGGTTTGCCCTGCTCCTCTCTGGAGCCAGCAATCTTAACCATTAGGCAGCACTGCTTCCTGACCCTCCCAATTCTGGCTCTCTCCCACCTCTTCTACTTGAAATGTCTCACCTACCCTGACCCACCTGCCAAACTCCTCCTTTTTCAATGCTTACCTGCATCACCTCCTCTGGGGAGACTGCCCTGATTTCCCTCCTCCAGCTGCCATCAGCCCTGGGCTCCCCGGGGCCACAACATTGGGATGTCTGCCTGATCCACCACCAGACCAGGAGCTCCTGGAAGGAGGTCTTACCCAGAGTCCCTTCTGTGTCCCCTGGGCCCGAGCCAACACAGAGGCAAGTTCAGAAAATGTTTCCTGAATGGATGGCCCTGCTCTCCAGGACCTAAACACTTGTGGGGATTAGCATCAGCCCTCAGACCAAGAATGGGTGATAAGCTTCTCAGACAGACCCCAGGAACGTAGAGGACACAAAGGGACTGCAGGGTGTGGGCTTCCCAGGGGAACAGGAATCTTCTCTCACCACTCTCATTCCCCTCAGTTCCTCTTGCCTTTAGGACCCTGGCTTCTCTTCTTTATCCTCCTCTCTGCCCCCAACCCCTCTTCTCTTCTCCTTCTCCTCCCTTGGTCATCTCTCCCCCACCCCCTTCTCAGTGGGATGAGTTGGAGCTGTGGTGCTGAGAACGTGGAGGGGTGGAGGGGAGGGAGGCCCGAGCTGTTTATAGGAACTGGAGCAGCTCCATCCATCAGCTCTGTTTGGAGCTGGAGACCAAGCATAATAAATACCTTGGCTCCTCCCCAGCTGTGCTTTCCCTGAACTTGGCCATTCGAACTCCAAATTTCTCTGGCCTGCTGGTTCTCAGGACCCAGCTCCCACCCCACCCCACCCTACTCCCACCTCCCACCAAGCTGCCCTGGAAAGAGCCCGGCCTCTGGGACCAGAAATGCAGGGCTGAGGCTAGGCTGTGCTGCCGCTTTGCTTTGGGAGCAAGTCCTGCCCCTGGTCTGTGCCTCCATTTCCCCATCTGTGAAATGGGGTCATAATCACTGCCACCGCCCCCCCCCCCAAAACACGCAGTGCTGTTCACATGTTAGACTTGAGCATCTGCTTGATGCTGGGCCCTGGGCCCTGCGGGATCCCTGGGAACAGGCAGGCAGAGCCTCTGCCTATTGGGCGGAGGGAGGGGCCACACTACAGCCCAAGCAGGAAGTGGTCAGCGCCACGAGGGAGGTCCAGACTTTGTGTTCTGGGAGTTTGTTTGCAGCAGGGAGCGGCCCTTCCAGCTGGAGGATTCAGAGGAGACCTCGAGGACATCTGGGCTGGCCCTGCAGGGAAGGGTAGCATTTCAGCATGTGGAGATGGGGAGAGCCTCTTCCAGGCAGAGCAGACTGCCAGAGCAAAAGCTGGGCAGTGGGAAGATGTGAGGGTGGGGGCAAAGAAGAGTCTCCCTTTGTGCATCCTTCACCCTATCACTCCCAACTTTGTCCTCTCTGATCCTCCAGCACCTTCCGCTCTGACCCTCTAGCTTTTTGGAATCTTCCCTCCTTCCCTGGAGAGCTTCAGACTCACCCAGCTCTCCCAGGTTGTGGATGCATTCCCAGAATTATGCAGTCACGTTCCCACTCCCACCTCCCCCCAGAAAGCCACGCTAGAAAGTGGAAGACTCAGATCAGGGGAAAAGTCACTGGCCAAGAGCACGTTTCTGGAATGAATAAGGGAATAAATGAATAAAGGAGTGAGTCAATGAAACAGAGAATAAGTGAGGAGGAAATTACTGAATTCAACTGACATACTGTGCTGTACATACAAGCTCCCTCCCCTGGTGGTGCTGTTTATTTGGTGAGGAGGGGAATAGGCATTAAATACATACTCGTGCGCACATGCACGCACACACACACACACACACACAAGAATAAAGACAAGATAGCAAACTTTGAAGAGTATTATGAGAGAAAATACTAGGGAGACAGAATGAAATGGGCAGACTCAGAGAAGTCCTCTCTGAGGATGGAATCTGTAAGCTGAGACTGAAGGAGGACTTAAGATGAGTGAGTGAATTAATATTCCTTCTAGCCTCTTCCCCTCACTCCCATGAATTTGCAAGAGCTGCACTCTAGACCCTGAGGTCCATTCTCATGCACTGAAAGGTCCCCCTACCCTGGGGCCCTCCTGGCCTTCCCCTCCCCTCAGTGCCTTGGCTGGTCTCATTCTAGAATCATGGAGAAAAATATGGAAGGCCACCCATAAGGGGGGGTGGGAGGCATGGCCAAGGGATGGGCGCCAGGAGTCAAGCATTGTGGGGGTGAGGGACTGGCTAGGCTACAGGGTAAGAAAGTCAAGTTCCAAAGGCCCCTGCTTTATTTGGGGTGGGGCGGTGGGATGGGCTTGGCTCCCTCCGCCCTTCCCGAGCCGCCCATGTCAGCTTGCACCAACCATACTCTTTCACCCTAGGTAGCTTACTAACATTCTCCTATCTAACCTTCTGTCTGTTTTCTCCATAATCAAGTCACCATTGACAGATACATTTAAATTATATGCAAATAAACTTATGCATGTATCACTGTTTTATAAAAATGGGATCATATCATATATGGTTTCCTGCATCTTGCTGTTTTTATTCAACAGTACTTTAAGGAAATCCTACCAAACAAACAAATAGCTCTGATTCACTTTTGACAGTATGCAATATTCCGTTACGTGAATATTCCATAATTTATTCAACCATTCACAATTGGTGGATACTCACTTTGTTATCCTGCAAACGTAAACATGCTGCAAAATCATCCTTGTTCTTATGCCCGTAGTCCCTGGGAGTTGTATTTCTGTCAGATAACTACTTATAAGTGAGATTCTACATCAGTGGATAGATAGATAGATATAGATATATATGATACATAATTTTATTAAAGCTACTTTTCAAAAAGACATAATGTTTCATATTTCCACAAACAACTTGTGAGGTAACCTAAACTTTTCCTATACTTCCTGCCAGAAATGCATGTAGTAGCTACAAATGTAAAGTGGTGGCTTATTGTTACTTTAAATTACATTTCCCTACTGCTGAATCTGAGCAGCTTTTCATTTGTTTGTTGGCTGTTTGGATTGACTCTTCCATAAATTGCTATTTTTGTCCTATGCCCATTTTTCTGTTGAGTTATCATTTCCTTGTCAGTTTGTTAAGCGTCATTGTACATTGCAGTTTTTAACTTTATCTAGCATTTTCATAACAAATATTTTCCAAGTCTCTCATCTGTCTATTGACTCTTATGTATCTTTGTTCTAAAATGCTTTTCAGGGCCTCATTTTTCCTTCATAGCTTCTCAATTTGTTTCACTCAGATTGCTCATATAGTCTCCTAAATTTTCTTCTTCTTTTTTCTTCTTTTCTTTTTTACATTTAAATCTTTAAATAATCTGAACTTATTATGAAGATGGAAAAATTTATTTGCTTCTGGGTGCACTGTAATTGTGCCAGCATCATTTATTAAATAATCAAAGGTTCATTCACTCTGTTAAAAACTAAATTCTGATATATATTTGGTATCTATTTCTGGATTTCCTGTTCTGTATATTTCTTTGATCTATTTCCCTGTTCCTATACTAATACTCCATTGATTGCTTTTGGAGTTTGTTCTGATACAAATAAATTCTTTTGCACTGTTTTTATTTTCCATAACTTTTTGGCTATTTTCGGGCATTTACTCTTCCATATAAATATTTCACTCTGTTTGGAACTGATCTGGGGAATTTTGATATTTCTATGATATTAAGTCTTCCCATCCAGGAGCATGGTATGTCTTCCCATATGTTCGGATTCCATGTTCAATCCTTCCACAAGATTGTATACCTTTCTTCATATGGGCCCTAAGTGTTTCTTCTTAAATCTATTCCTAACTATTTTGGACTTTTTGTCAAGATTATAAATGGAATATTTTTTCTATTTTCATTTTTGTGTGTTTATCGTCAAAATAGAGAAAAATACACAATTGGTTTTTTGTTTGTTTGTTTGTTTTGCGGTATGCGGGCCTCTCACTGTTGTGGCCTCTCCCGTTGCGGAGCACAGGCTCTGGACGCGCAGGCTCAGTGGCCATGGCTCACGGGCTCAGCCGCTCCGCGGCATGTGGGATCTTCCCAGACCGGGGCACGAACCCGCGTCCCCTGCATCGGCAGGCGGACTCTCAACCACTGCACCACCAGGGAAGCCCCTGTATATTTATCTTATATCCAATAACCTTATCAATTGCCTTAATTCAAATAGGTTTTTTTTAAATTGTTTGTTTTGGTTTGTTTTTGCGTTTGTTTTTGGTTTTTGTTTCTCTGCTAGAGGCTCTTGGGTTTTCTGGGTTTACAATCACTTAATTGACCGCATTGTTCCCATAGATCCCTTGATGCCCTCACCACAGTAGCATCTGCCTCCAGCCAGGCCTCTCTTCACCTGGACTGCAGCCAGGTTGCAGGGATCCTCCCCGCCACCTACATTGCCCACCACAGAGCTCCTTCTCACATGTTTTCTCTTCCCAAGACCAGGGCTCCAATTCCCTGTCTCTCTGGTTTGCAGGAGCAGAGTGGAGGTGTGTATGGGGGCTCAGAATCCTTGCTGCTTTGTTCCACAGAATGAATTTTTTCCACCCTAACTGGAATTCTGTTCTCCTTCTAGAGCAAAGGTTGAAAACTGGTGGCCTGTGGGCCAGATTTAGCCCTCAGTCATGCTTTATTTGGCCCACACAGTGGTTTATAAAAATCTGGATTGGTTGCCAACATTTAAAAAATTGAAAGAGTTGTTTTATATGGGACCATATATAAATATGGACATATGATTTTCTTAAAATCCTGGAAAATCTGAGAACCTGAATCCCCAGTCCACTGGACGATGAGTGGCAGGAGCTGTGAAATTGCATCTCCCACCTAGACTGTGAGCTCCTCAAGGGCAGGGGGCCATCCTGCCCCCTCTGTACCCCAGCACCTGACACAGAGGCTGGCTCCAGGCAGCAGTCATGAAAGTTTAATTCCTTTCCTTTTGTATCACGCACAAGTTTCAAGAACATGTGAGTTAAGAGTCCCACACAGGAAGTGTTCTGACCTTGATTGTGCGTGAACCCTTTGGCAGTCTGATGAGCCTGTGGACTCCTTTTCAGAATAACGTTTTTTTTTTTTTTTTTTTTTTTTTTTGCGGTATGTGGGCCTCTCACTGTTGTGGCCTCTCCCGTTACAGAGCACAGGCTCCTGATGCACAGGCTCAGCGGCCACGGCTCACGGGCCTAGCCGCTCCGCAGCATGTGGGATCTTCCCGGACCGGGGCACGAACCCGTGTCCCCTGCATCGGCAGGCGGTCTCTCAACCACTGTGCCACCAGGGAAGCCCCAAAATAACGTTTTTTAATTCATAAAACAAAACAAAAATGCATGATTACAAAGGAAATCAATCCTACTGAATGCAGTTTTCAAAATATTAAAAAATAATTGTAATTGGGTAATACATGTTTTTTAATTAACATGTTAAATACCAAAACCTAGTTGCAGATCTAATAATTACTGTAATTTTGAAGCACTGTTGAGCATGAACAATACTTTGAGAGATCTTTAACAGCTGTAACAAGACATGAAAACATCTCTGATTTCTGTTGGTAGTGGAACTGCTAACGTCACAGGTCCTAGTAATGCTTCAGGGATTTGTGGCCCACATTCATGATGGAAAGAGCTATTACATTTCAACTAGATGCTAATGATGAAAAGAAAGATGTAAATTTTTCTCATCCAGGTTCACAGTCCCAGGAATTCTACCCTTGTGTCTCATGGATCTCAGGTCAAGACCCCTGCTTTGGGGAGAAAATGCTAATGGCAGCTACAACCAAGCCACAGTAACAGGGAACTACAATCCCATAGAAATCACCACAGTCTTGGGTATCTTGTCCAGGGCAGGGATGGGGTGTAAATTAGATCAGTGTTTCTGGAGGGCTAGTTGGCAATATGTTCCAGGAATCTTAAAAATGTGCATTTGCTTCAACCCAGCAATTCTGGCTACATTTCTAGATGTAGCCAAGGAAAAACGACTGTGAGGATGTTTATCATAGCCAAGGGCACATCCAGCTTTTGTGGAGCCTGAAGCTCATACAATTTAGAGGTCCTTTCTTACGAAAAGAAGACAAAATCATGAATATAATATTGCCAGACTCCTCTCCTGGGCATGTGGAAAGGTTCTGAGCAAGTGAGGACCCTGAAGCTAAAGCACCATCAGCTACATGTAAATAGACAATCATAGCATTGTTAATAATAACCTAAAATTAGAAACAACCTAAAACAGCCAACAATCAGGGTTCAGTATAGTAAATCACAATACATCCATACAAGGGAATACTGGTCAGTCATTTAAAAGGGTATGAATGTAGAGGTGTGTTTACTGACATGAAAAGATGCTCAAAACATAGTGTGAAGTGGAAAAGCAGATTATAAACCATGTGTAAGAAAGATCCCAGTTTTGTTAAAATAACATACTAGTTATGTGTAATTGTATGCTAAATGGGACTTTCCTGTCTCAGAATTGCTGCTGTCCCCCAGAACCTCAAAAGCAGCACCAGACACAACCCAGCAGGACTCAGGCAGAGATTAAGATGTCCTCATCCCATCACCTGCCTCCAGACTCACTCCGACCTGAGAGAGGGGGAAAGGGACTGAGACTTTCCATGGAGGGAGTTGTCCAAGTGCTGTGCTTCACCACACAAAGCTCAAGCCTGGCCACCGGGGCTTCCCTGGAGCTGAGAGGACACAGAGCCTGACCCCACCTCTCACAAGGAAAAGTCTGAAGATGAGAGGATGGTGGAAGCTGCCCCTGGGGGTAACCAAAACCAGGGGTGGGGACTGCTGTGGGAGCAGCCTGTGTTTCCAGAGTTTGGCAACAAAAGAGGAATGTTTCTTAGGGGACCAACTGCACACAGCGCACGGTCGCTGGGCTTGAGTCATCCCAAAATATCCCTGACCAAGAAGTCAGCCCGCCAGGACAAGGGGACGCTATAGAAGAACCCCTCAGCAGGAATGGAGGGGGCAGGGACAGGTGGTCAGCCAGGGGTATGTGCCCGAAGCCCTGGGACCAGCTGGCAGAGACCACAAAGGGGGCTCCGCATAATCCCAAAATTGTTTGCCTCAAACCTTCCTTTTCCCATCACGTGTTTCTGAAGTGTATTTGTCTGGGAGCTGTAGGGGAGGAGAGAAGTTTTGAGAAATTCTGTTTGTTTGTCTTTTTGTGTAATTGAGATATAATTTACATATGGTAAAATTCACCCTTAATGTACAGTTCTATGAGTTTTGACAAACTCATAACAGTTATGTAACCACCAGCACAGTCACGAGGTAAAGCATTCCCATCAGCCCAGAAAGTCCCCTTGCCTTCCCTCTGTCATCAATTCTTTCCTCCATCCCCAGTCCCTAGCAATCACTGATCTGTTTTCTGCTGTAGTTTTGTTTTTTCCATATAAATGAAACCACACAGTATGTAGCCTTTTGAGTCTCGGCTCTTTCACTTAGTACAACCCATCTGAGAGTCATCCATGTTGCTGAAAGTATCAGCGTTCCTTGCCATTACTGAGTAGTATTCTGCTGAGTGAATGTATGACAGTTTGTCCAACCATTCACCTACTGAAGAACATTTGAGTTGTTTCCAGTTTGGGGCTGGAATTATAAATAAAACTGGTATAAACATTCACCTATAGGTTTTTGGGTGAGCATAAGTTTTCCTTTCTCTTGGGTAAATACCCAGGAGTGGGAGTGTTGGGTCCCATGGCAAGTGTGTGTTTAACTTCCAAAGATGCTGACAAACTGTTTTCCAAAGTGACTGTTCAGTTTTCACTTCCCGCCAGCCATGAATAAGAGTTCCAGTTGCTATTCATCTTCACTAACAACTTGGTATTGTTGTCGTTCTTTTTAATCCAGTTAATGGGAGTGTAGTAGGAGACTAAAATTTTGTTTTGTTTTAACAGACTTTTTAACGAGCAGTTTTAGGTTCACAGCAAAATTGAGCAGAGAGTACAGAGAGTTCTCACATATTCCCTTTCCCCCAAAAGGCACAACCTCTCCCCACTGATATCGCCATCACAATGGTACATTTGTTATAACTGATGAACCTATACTTACACATCATTATCACCCAGAGTCCATAGTTTACATTAGGGTTCACTCTTGGTGCTGGACATTCTATGGGTTTGGACAAATGTATAATGACATGTATCCACCATCATAACATCATACAGAACAGTTTCACTTCCCGAAAACTCTTCCATGCTCTGCCTATTCATACCCTTCTTCCTGCAGCCTTTGGCAACCACTGATCTTTTTACTGTCTCCATGGTTTTGCCTTTTCCAGAATGTCATATAATTGGAATCATACAGTATGTAGCCATTTCAGATTGGCTTCTTTCACTCACTGATATGCATTTAAATTTCCTCCCTGTCTTCATGGTTTGATGGCTCATTTCTCTTTAGCTCTGAATAATATTCCATTGTCTGGATGTACCATAGTTTATTTGTTTATTCACCTACTGAGGGACATCTTGGTTGCTTCCAAGTTTTAGCAATTATGAATAAAGCTGCTATAAACATCTATGTGCAGGTTTTTGTGTGGACATAAATTTTCAGCTCATTTGGGTAAATACCAGTGAGTGCAATTGATGGATCATATAGTAAAATTATGTTTAGTTTTGTAAGAAACTGTCAAACTCTCTTCCACAGTGGTTGTACCATTTTGCATTCCCACCAGCAATGAATGAGTGTTCCTGTTGCTCCACATCCTCACCAGCATTTGGTGTTGTCAGCGTTTTGGACTTTGGATATTCAAATAGGTCTGTAGTGTTACCTCATTGTTGTTTTAACTTGTAATTCCTTGATAACATATGATTTTCATGCAGTTGGTATATCTTCTTTGGTGAGTTGTCTGTTCAGGTTTTTTGCACATTTAATAAATTGTGCAGTTTGTTTTCTTATTATTGACTTTTAAGTGTTCTTTGTATATTTTCGATAATAGTCTTTTGTCGGATATGTCTTTTCAAATATTTTTTCCCAGAGATTTAAGTTTTAATTTTAATTGGACTGGACTTTTTTTTTACCTTTTAGTTTCGAAACAAATTCAAACTTGCAGAAGAATAGGACTTCCAAATATCCTTCACTCAGTTTCACCAGCTGTTAGCAATTGTTAACATTTTGCTTTGTCATTTTTTATCTCTCTACACATTTTCCCCAAACTATTTGAGAATAAGTTGTATACATCATTATCCCAACTATTTCAACATTTTTTTCCTAGGAAAAAAGACATTCTTTTACATAACTACAGTACAGTTATCAAATTCAGGAAATTTAATATTGCTATAACACCACTATCTAACCCTCAAGCCAGATTCAAATTTCACTAAATGCCCCAGTAATGTCCTTTATAGCAATTTCCCCTCTCATCTAGGATGAAATCCAGGATCATGCATTCTATTTGGTTGCCATGTCTCTTTCATCTCCATTAGTCGGAAACAATTAGTCTTTCTTTGTGTTTCATGACATTGACATTTTGATGAGCCTGGGCCAATAATCTTATAGACCGGTTTTCAGTTTGTGTTTGTCTGGTGTTTCCTCTGTCAGGTTCTGCCTTTTTGGGAGGAATACCACAGAGGTGATGTGTCTTTCTCAGGTCACCACATCAAGAGGCACTTCATACTCTACTGAGTATAGCTTTGAATGTGCATTAGGGGGAAAAAAAAAAAGACTGGAAAGAGAATATTCACCACAAACTAAGAGTAAGAGGAGAATTTCAGGTGATTTTTATTTTCTTTTTTTATTTATCCATATAATGGGCTCATACCCAGCAAGCATTTAATCTACCTATCCACCACCTCCAAACTCTGCCCTTTCACCCATTTCAAACTAGACCTTGGTCTTTGACGCTCCAGAGAAACAGAGGTCACAGTAAAAAGGTCATTATATAAAGTAATCTTTTCTTCTGAATTTCTAACATCCCAGGTCCTTCCACTTAAGGGATTATCCAGGGTTATTTTTATTGAATGCAATTTTCACCTTATAAGATCTAATGCCACTGTACGTTCAGATTTTCTTTATACAGTTAACTTACCATTAGTCATGAGTGATAAGAAAAAATTGATATTAAAAAGGTGAAAAATTACTCGCTTCCACCACATTTTGAATTGTGGACCAGAAAGCTCAGCAGCCTGAGGTGGGGATTGCTCATTCCTTTGCTCCCTCCCCAAGACTGACAGCTGTCACAGAGGGCACCGGGGGGTGGGGTGATTTATATGTCACTGCCGACATCATGGAAATTCTCAGTGTGGCATCTTCAGAAGGAGGAGGAGCTTGGACGTAGGCACCTCAAAGGGGAAAATATCTCTACATCAGTCATCAGGCCCACATTTCTTCCTCCTAAATGTCTTTCATCTTCTCTTCATCCTCAGGCCCCTGAGGGTTCAGGCTTTTGTCATCTCTCACCTGGACTGTGGCCTCCCTGTCTTCAGTCTGTTCTATAGCTCCGTTCCCAGAGCGCCGCTGTTGTTCCCTCTCTTATCCATGGTTCTTCACCACCCCCACAGCATTCTCAATTAAATTCATTCCCAAACCCTGAAACCCTGACGCCCACCTCTCCCCACCCTCTGGTCCCACCCTGCCTCTGTGCCTTCCCGTGTCCCACACCCTAGCCCCCAGCCAACGGTGAGCTGCTCACTCATTCCTGCCCTGCATTTTCCTGCCTCTGTGCCTTTGCTCATGCCATTCTCCTCGCTGGAATGCCTTCCTCTGGTAGCTCTGCCTGTCCAAAGGGACCACACTTCAAGGGCAAGCATCAGAGTTACCTCTTTCAAGAAATCTCCAGGAAACCTTTACTAATGTTTCCTGTGGGCCAGGCTCTTTGCCGGGGCCTGAAGATACAACAATGAGAATGACACAGGCCCCGCCTCCAAGGGGTTCACAGTCCAACAGGGAGTCAAGGAAGATAGATACATAAACAGAGGAGCAAAAGGATTACAAGGGTTGGGACAAAAATATTGTTTATTTATAAATAAATATTAAATAATTTATAAAAGAAGGTAAGGATAGGAACATGATATTTGTAGCAGAAAAATAAGTTGCCCTTTTAGGTGGTGTGTTAGTTTGCTAGGGCTGCTGGAACAAAGTACCACAAACTGGGTAGGTTAAAACAACAGAAATATATTGTCTCTCGGTTCTGGAGGCTGGCAGTTCAAGATCAAGGTGTTGGCAAGGCTGCGTGCCCTCTGAAGGCACTAGGGAAAGATCTGTTCCATGGCCCTCTCCTGGCTTCCTGATAGTTCCCTAGCTTAAGCGATACAATTGCAGTCTTCACATGGAGTTCTCACTATGTATGTGTCTCTGTGTCCAAATTTCCCCTCTTTATTAGGACACCAGTCATATTGGGTTAGGGGCCCATCCTACTCCATTATAATCTCATGTTAGCAAAGTGACATCAGCATCGACCCTATATCCAAATAAGGTCACATTCTGAGATATTGAGGGTTAGGGCTTCAACTTATGAATCTGGCTTGGTGGGGGGACACAATTCTACCCATAACAGGTGAGTGGAGGCCAGAGCCCAAAGTGGAGGGATAAACATGGAGGAGTAGAACCAGAGGCGTTGGCTCAAGCTAAATTTGCCCATGTGATAAAGGCAGCTGGGTCAGAAGGGGGATTTGGGGGAAAGACAGAAACAGCTCATGGGGATTTAGAAAAATTTTATTGCTGTGTGGCATGCACTGCCAACTCTTCTGTGCTTCCAAGAAAGCTACTTCTGCTCTGTACCCTGGAGTGGGGGAGGGGACTGCAGATGCGTTGGCACTGCCCATAGGAGGCCAGGGCTCCTGGTAACATAGGATAAACCTACAGCATGGAGGAGATGGGGTGCTCATGGCTGAGGGAGCTGAGTAAGGAAGAGTTTAGGGCAGCATCTTCTTGAGGGAAGAAAGAAATAGACATAACCAGTTGTATTTGGCATCTGACTCTGCCATAGGCATTCATTTCTGATAACACGTTTAATTCTCATAAACACCTTATATGGTAGAATTTATTGTCCCTATTTTGTGGCTGACAACACGGTGGCTCAAGAGTGCTGTGGCTTGCTAGAGGACCCACAGCAGGTGCCAACCCAAGTGGGGTTTGAACCCAGGAAGTCTGACAGCAAAGTCCAGGCTCCTTCCAGAGCCGCTCAGGTGCACTCTGACCACAGGCTCCTCTTCAGCAACTCGGGACACCTCCCGCACACTGAGCGCCAACAAGGCACCTGTACTGAACGATTAAAGAGTGTTTCTGTGCAGTCGCCTCAGAAGCCGTTGTTACATCCCTTGGCTCACTTCTGATTACAGGCAAAGATCACCTCCCAAGGCCAGTGTCCTACCCCACGCTTGTGCTGTGAGTCTCCACATTGGCCGCCGTTTCTTCAGCACCACCCGAGCTTGCTTGGGCAGATGACACAGCCAAGAGGTCTGAAGGCCCCTCACCTGATGGGCTGGGTGTCAGGATCAACCTCCAGCTCCCCATCCTGCAGGTGGACGATTCTGGGAGGTGTTCCTTAGGCTTCGCAGGGTGCTGGTGGAATGCAATTCCGTTGCCCACTGTGCAGACGGATAGAACACACCTGGTGTGGGGTTTTCTTCCTTCCCTGTTGCACTCGCTCCACTCCCTTACTCTCGCTTCTCAGGCTCACCTCCCTCTAAACTACTTACACCAGAGCCTCGAGTCATGCTCTGAGTTTGGAGGATTCAAGCTGAGACAGCAGTGCTGGTGCTGGTGGGAATGAGGAGGAGCCCTTCCCAGGGGTCCCTCTGAAGTGGACTCGTGGCCGCGCATGGAGAAGCCAGCAGCAGCTAATGGATCAGGGCCCATTGATAGGGTTTTGCTTTAGAGGCAAAGCTGGAGCGGGAGGCCTGGGCATATCACACAGGCTAAAAGCCTGGGCTCCATTTAAGCACGGAAGAGACCCGCTTAGATTCGTACTTCTGAAAGACTACTCTGGCTGCTGAGCGGAGGATGGGTGGGAAGGGGCAAGACCGGGGTCAGGGAGACAGGTCGGGAGGCCATTGTCATAACTGAGTACAGATGATGAGGCCCAGACTAGGGGAGGGGCGATGGCCTGGAGAGAAGATCACAGGGTCGAGCATGGTTTAGCAAGTCGAACTGCTGGAAAACCCGGATAAGGACAGGGGCTGAGGGTAGAGAGAGATGGTCAGGGGTGACTCCAGGCTTCTGGTGCCTTTCCCTGATGGAGGGGATGTGGGGAGAGGAGTTGGGGGGGACATGTTGGGTGTTGGTGCTTGTGGGTTAGGAAGGTCTCTGGAGCATGTGGAGGTCTGTGTGGGGCACGCAGGGGAGAGGTTGGGCTTGAAGCAGATGCGGGTGTCATCCACCTAGTGGCCTCGGTGTGTCCCTTACTCTGGGTCTGTTCCTGCTGCCCAACCAAGAGGGGTCTCCTTGGGTGACCCCTAAGGGTCCTGCAGCTCAGCGGGAGGAGCCTCTGCTGCTTCTCCTCCCTTGTCCCCCCACCCCCAGCCGGAGGGTAGCGGCAGGCAGGCCTGGGTTCAGGTGCCACCCCCAACTCGCGGGACACTCTGCTTCTTCTAGGTGACAGCCCGGGAGTTCCAGCCTGTCCCAGGAGGTAGGGCACATGGAGGGACCCAGTTCCAGCCCTTGGAAACCCCTGTCTCATTGTTTCCACAGCAGCACCAGCCCAGAAACAATGCAGGAGGCCCAGGGAGAGGCAGACCCTGCCCGGTCACTCTTCTGTCTCAGGTGGGTGGGGCCATGGCGGGCATCGCAGTAGAGATGGGGAAGAAGGCAGGAAGGTGGGAGAAGGGTCCAGCTCGGTCCCAGCCAGGATTCCAGCAGGAAATTGGGCCACGCAAGGTGAGGCGCTGAAGAGAGATGACTGAAAGCATGGGCACACTAAGGGAACCAACAGAGGGTGGGGAGCGCCTAGACCAGCGACAGTGGGAAGCGGTTACCCTCCTGGGTGGCAGTGATGTTCCCAGAGCCGGTGGTGCCAGCACTGTGGGCACGCAGGGGGGAGCAGGGGAACCAGATGCTTTGACCCCTCTCTCCTCTCTCCTTGGCCACCTGCCATAGCCTCCCATTGGCCGAACCCAGCAGAAAGGTGAAGCATCCACAGAAGTCAGCGTCCCGGGACACAGAGCAGGACAGAGGACAGATCTGGGGCATTTGCAGAACGACCAGCACAGTGTGGATCCTGGGTGAAAGTGCCAGCTGCGCTGCTTTCCAGATGTTCAGGGTGGTTTGTCACCACTTCATTTTCCTCATCTGTAGAGTGACAACTGGCTAGGTGCCTGCCACATAGAGAGCACTCAATATTTCCCTCCCGTTGTCCAGTCTCCCCCACAGATTTTATTCAGCAACAAGCACCCCTACCCCATGGGCACCTGGGCGCTCCCACTGCATCTCTAATCCTGTGAATCTCCACATTAGATTGGATGCTCTTTGAAGTATCTTGGTGTGCCAGGCTTGGACTCTGAAAGCCTGGGTCAAGGTCGTGGCTCCATTCCCTACCTTAAGTAAGTCCCTTTGCATATCTGAGTCTTGATTTTCTCACCTACTGAAAAAAGCCATCATAAACATTTCATCTTTATTATTTTTGCTCACACCCTTCCCCATGTGCCCTGAGACATTCCATCAGGAAAGAGCTGTTTGCACTAGTTCACACAAGCGTGTAAATGACTGACAACCCACTCAGAGCTCTTGCAAGGCCCTGGGAGGACAAATAGATGCATCAGTCATCAAGTTTATAGGGTGTACCTTATTCATAAATGCATCACTGGTACCTCGTACAATGTCTTACTCCTCACGGGCAGAGGGTAAATGTTTGCAGAATTGCTAAACTCTCGTCTGATGTACCTCTGTGTTCTGGATACCCACATGGAACCTGGCAAACAAGGTGCTCATGTGCATGTGATCAGTGCATGAAGGGATTACTGAATTCAGTGGGGCCCAAAGACCACGTCTGAGTGTGGGGTTCCCGGCTGGGGGCACCATGATCTCCCCTTTCTGCATGCAAGAAGTCAACGCTTTGGCAACAGCTGCAGCCAGCTGGCACCAGGTCCCGGCAAGAGTCATTGTTTGGCCAAAACAGGAAGCCGCCAGAGGGGAAGTGTGGCCTCACCTCAGTGAACCCCTGAAGAATGGCCCCCGAGAAACCTGGGGACGTGCTGGCGGGCACAGACCACATTGCAGCTGTGCCGTCGCCACCTCAGGCCAGGCAGCGGACCTCACTTGACCTGTGGGACCTGGTGCAGGAGGAAGGGCTGGGAGCCAGGGGCCTGGGTTCTAGTCCTGTGTGACCTTGGGCTGGTTACTGCCCCTCTCTGGACAGATCTCCTTATCTATCAACTGATGGATTCGAACTATGCATTTCACCAAATGGATCCATATCTGGGTGTCTCATTGGTGGTCCCTCTGGCTCCCTGTCTCCTGATGTCTTTTAGTGAAGATGAGGCCCATGGAATGACCATTTTCCACCAGGAGATGGAAAACCTGATGGTTCAGAATTAGTGAAGCATCATCTCCTCATTTCATTTCACTCTCCCAACAGTTATGCCAAGGGGAGAAGGTGGGGTTCACACTCCCATCTCACAGAGGAGGACACAGAAGCTCGAGGTCAAGATTCGAACCCACACCCCTGGCCTTGGATCCCTAAGCTCTTGGGAAGCCTCACACCGTGAGCGAGTGCGTGCACGCTCAGGCTGGAGAGGGAGGTGTGCTTCCACATTGCAAGGTGGGTTCTGAGACAGGGCCGCTGGGGGCAGGCACTGTGGAAGCCCACAAGAGCTTGACTCAAGGCTGGCAGCTGGAGGTCTGCTCTGTGTTTGCTATGTGTTTATTTTTCTCAATTCAGGCTCTGCCACTTACCCACTGTGTGACCCAAGCAAGCCACTCCACCTTCTATGTCTCAGGGACCTCAGTGGTCACCTAGAGAGGACACCCATCCTGCTGACCCCCAGGTTGGGTGGGGATTGGATGAGCTGATGGGGAACAGAGGTTTATCATCCTGTAGACATGTTAGTTGCCCATCCAGCAACTACTCCCCAATTTCTTCCTTATAGGACCGCAATTCTGCTCATTCTCTCAACCCCCAGGTTTAACATTAGATCTCAATTAATCTAAGCCAATCAGCACATGCCATTCCTTGAGAGACTGTTATTGATTGGAAACATGACCCAAGTTGTCCTATTCAAACCAAAGAAAAGGACTTTAGCTCAGGGTTGGGAGAGAAGTCCTCTGTTGCACTTTCCTGTGGGACATTCACACAGAAATGTGTAGCCTCTGTTGTCACTGGCAACTGTCATGGGGCCACAAAGGGAGCCAGCCAAGGACAAGAGGGAAATAGAAAACCCTGTGTTCCTGATGGTACCAGGAGCTGCTGCTGGAGTGGAGCCACCCTCTCTGGGCTTGAAGCATGAGAGCTGATACATTTCCTTGCTATATTTAGAAGCTCTGGAGGCAGGGTTTTCTCTTACCTGCAGCCAGAGGCATCTTCAGTGCCCCTCGTCATCGTGCAGGTTCTGATGCACAGAAGGGGAACGAGCCGCCCTCCCGTGTTGGCTCGCTCTGTTATTCAGGCCCCCAGGACAGTTGCGAAACCTCTGGGCACCCAGCCGGAGCGGATGACTTGTTCACAGCTTTTTGGAAACTCTGCATTCTTTCCTCTCTCTTTCTCGAGCCAGAGACAATTCCTCCCTCCCTGCAGCTGGCCTCTGGCTTCGGCCCAGCCGCCCCACTGACATTAAGCCTACGAGATTGATGGGGCGGAGAGACAGAGAGCCTAGACCCCAAGACCCCAGCCCCGGCTGCTCTTTCTGCTCAGCCTCTGTTTTTTTTCCCTCCTCTCCCCTCCAAGGACCTCGGCTACTTTGCAGCCTTAGGATCAAAGAGTTTTCAGAACATAAGAGCCCCTGGAGATGACCTGTTACAACCTCCTTGGTGTACAAAAATGGAAATTGGGGCCCAGATATAGGCAAGAGACTTGCTCTGGATCATAGGGATCTGGGACTGGAACCTAGGTACCTTGACTCCCAGTCCAGCACTCTTTCCCACAGGCTACAGGAAGGTCATAAATTGACATACCTTTTTCTTTTTTGAGTATCGACTGTATACCTGGCATTTCTTATCTTGGCCCTCCTTTTCTGTCCCTATGGCCACTGCTCTGATTTGGGCTTCATGGTCTCTTCCCTGAGTATTGGTCTCACTTTAACTGTCTGTCCAGTTCCCATCTACAGTTCTGCCCTCCACACAGCAGCCAGAGGGATTGTCCTTTACACACACCTGATCCTCATCCCCCTGCTTCACTGCATAGGACGTGATCCAGGATCTGTAAGCTGGCTTACAGGGCCCCTCAGGATTGATCACTGTCCAACCTCATCTGTCAGGTAAGACCTATATTCCCTACTGCTAAACTCAGTTGATGCCTCCTCCAGGCAGCTTTCCCAGATCCTTCTGTAGTGAACGGTGCTGTATTCGAGTTTATCACGGAGCCCTTCTCAGGGTGGGAAGGTATGACCCCAGATGTCTGCTCCCTGGATGGTGAGTCCTTCCAAAGCAGAGACCACGTCTGCTCAGCGTCCCTACCTGCTTGCACTCTCCACCAGACTTGACCTTGCCTGCCCTGCACTCTCCATCAGGCTTGACCTTGCCAGTGTGCGGTTTCCTCCTGTTGGTTAAAGGTATCTGTCAATAGCCTTGGGAAGGCAAGGAGCTCAAGGGCGAATGGCAGGAGATTCTGATTCCTCATCCTGAGTGGGTTCTATCCCTCCCAGCCTGGCCCATCCTCTGATCTGACTTGGGTGTGAGTGTGTCTCAGCTTCAGAGCACAGACACTAGACACTAGCCTGTGGCTATAGGAAGTCACAGGGGCAAAACTTAGCAAAGAGTGTCCTCTGAGCACAGCCAAGAAAAGCCTTGGACTTGGAACTCAGTGCTGGGATTCTAGGAGCTCCACTTCCAGGAATCAAATCCTAAGGGGGAAAAATTCAGAATGTGAAAAAAAAGATGAACATGGAAGAATTTATTTAAAATAGCCAAAACCTGGAAACTATCTAGAAGTCTAGCAATGATAGAAAGGTTAAATATATTAACATGTACTCGGAGAGTGAAATATTGTACAGCCATTAAAATTATGTTTGCAAAGAGTTGTTACTAACATGGAAAAGTGTTAAGTGAAAAAGAACAGAATACAAAGCCATATATGTAGTGTGATCATAAATGGAAAAAATGCATAAAGACTGGGAGGAAATAGACTGAAATGCTAAAAATGGTTGACTTGGGGTAGAAAGATTAAAATTTTTCCTTGGCTTATACTTTCTTGTGCTTTCCAAACTTTCTACTGTAAACTCATGTTCATTTTATAGTCAGAAAACTTCTACTATAAATCTCTATTCATTTTATAGACAGAAAAATAAATTAGACAAGGGGAAAAAAAGAGATCAATTCCAGTTCCGATTCTGGTGATAATTGAACATGTGACTTTGTGCAAGTCAACCATCCTCTTCAAGACTTTTCTTCATCTGTTTGCTCACCTGTTCCTTCCTTCTTTCATTCTAGGAATCTCTCCAAAGGACCTCATTTGTGCCAGGGACACAAATGTCACTAGGGACCCAAAAGTGAATCAGAACCTAGACATATGAAAAGATATTTAACCTTGTTCATAATCAGAGAAATACCAATTAAATCTAAGCCAAGATGCTATATCTCATTTATCAGATTGACAAACCTCAAAAGTTTGAAAATATACTCTGTTGGCAAGACTGTGGGAAAAGAGGCTTTCTCATACATGGTGTGGTAAGAATACAAAATGGTGCAAGCCCTATATGGAGGGAATTTGGTAATTTCTAGAAAATTACATATGTGTTTATTCTTTGACCTAGCAACCCCACTTCTAGGAATCTATCCCAAAGATAAACTGGCAAAAATAAGACAAGATGTATGCATAAAGCTATTGACAGAAGAAGCACCATTTGTAATAGAAACTACTAAGATGTGCGCCAATAGAGATTCGTTGGCCACACAGTATATGGCTCTGCAGCTAGAAAAGGGAATGAAGAGGGTCTCTAGATGCTGTGATGACATAATCTCCAGGGTACAATCTTAAGTAAAAAAGCAAAGTGGAATAAATTGTATATAGTGCATTATCACTTATCAAAGAAAGTGAAGGGAAAACACACATATTTTCTTTAACTTAAGAAAATCAGTTAAAATATAAAAAATGAAAAATTTAAACTGTTATCTATTGGAGGAGGAAGGAAATAGGGTAAAGGAGGTGGAGGTAGAAGCTAGACTTCTCTGAATATACTTCATTTTGCAGATTACCTTTGGAGCCAGATAAATGCTTTACATAAAAATAAAACAAAATTAAATCAAAACAAAAGCCAAAATCAGTCCCCCCAAATCAAAAGCAAAATGAAATGAATGAATCTGTGTTTTGAGTTGATGGCTTCTCCATGCACAGTTGAAATAGTTCAAGTGATTTAGAAATGTGGTGATTTGACCGCACATCACTAGTAGGCTATATGTTCTAAGGACAAAAGAACTGCAAACAAATCATAAGGTGTTTTCAGTCATCAGATTGTTTGTAAAAGTAATGGCATTGCTACTCTGACTTTTTTTTTTTTTTTGCGGTACGCTGGCCTCTCACTGTTGTGGGCTCTCCGGATGCGCAGGCTCAGCAGCCATGGCTCACAGGCCCAGCCGCTCCGCAGCATGTGGGATCTTCCCCAACCGGGGCACGAACCCGCGTCCCCTGCATCGGCAGGCGGACTCTCAACCACTGAGCCACCAGGGAAGCCCTGACATTTTTATAATATATAGAAAAAGTAGGAAACAGTGAATCAGTAATTATGTTAATGTTCGTAGGAAGCAAGATTTTCAGCATTAGTGAAAAGAGACAATAATGTAAAATCAAAGAATTTAAAAGTAAAAGTCTTATAGTCTTAGGTTTTATTTAAAATATCAACATGAACTCTTGGTGTGAAGTTTCTTAAGAAAAAAAGTATTTCCCAGCTCTGCACCCTGGAATAACCTAGACATAATGACCAGCCAAATAGCATTGAGCACCCCTAACATCCAGATTTGTGGTCTCTAAATACTACTTCTCACTTAAAGAACCAGAACTTCTTGGATAAATAGCTGATTCCAGATCTGGGCAGGAAATGTACAAGAAAAACCTGGGCATCTTGTCATACCAGAAAGTCAGGAAGCTACTAAACGCCACTTAGGGTCTGTTCAAAAGGACTCAGAAGCCAGTTAAAGAGATCCCCACTGGCCAAAGTTGGGACAATTTGAGTGATAACAAGGATAATAACTGTAATAGATTAAAACATATCAAATACATTACAACTATGATATAATAATGATACAGAAAAACACCAAAACCAAAACAAACAAACAAACAAAACCCAGTTGGTCCCCTTTAGAGAATATTAGGGAATCAACTCGTTATTCTGAAAACTGATAAGTAAGAGGAAAGCATCAAGCATTTATCCTGCCTTTCCTAAGTATATTGTACCTCAGAGAAACCAGAGTTGATGAGAGAAGTTTCTCTCATAGAAGTATTCCAGCTAATAAGTGAAGAAGAAAGTAAAATTAAAATATCATTGTTTTGCAAATCTCTAACAAAATAGTGGATCTAGGCAATGACCATCAAAGTCTTTCAGCAGCGCAGAAAGACAGACAATGAAATATTATGTGCCTTTTGAGGGAAGGACAGTAGTCTCTCCTCTTATGCATGGTTTCACTTTCCACAGCTTCAGTTACCCGCTGTCAAATGTGGTCCAAAAATATTAAATGGAAAATTCCAGAAATAAACAATTCATAAGTTTTAAATTGCGCACCGTTCCAAGTAGCATGATGAAATCTCACATCATCCCTCTCCATTTTGCCCGGGATGTGAATCATCCAGCCGATTTGTCACTTAGCAGCCGTCTGTGTTATCAGACCGACTGTCACGAGTATCACAGTACTTGTGTCCAACTAATTCTTACTTTACTTAATAATGACCCCAAAGCTCAAGAGTAGTGATGCTGGCAATTTGGATATTCAGCTTCTGTGCCTAATTTATAAATCAAACTTTATCATAGGTATGTATGCATTGGAAGAAACATAGTGTACCTAGGGTTCAGTACTATCCAGGTTTCAGGCATCCACCGGGGGTCTTGGAACTTAGCCCGGTGGATAAAGGGGGACTACTGTACACACACCTCCTATAAAGTATTCTTGCCAAAACTTTGAATCTGAATTTAATTGTCTTTAGATCTAACTGACAATTTATAGAAAAGTCAGGGGACTGAAGAATAAGTTAAACAACACTATGGGGGATGTACAGAATGTGGAAAACGACAGGGGACAAAAAACCTGGTTTATTCCACAAATAAGCAGGAGAAAAATAAGAGAAGGGGGAGAAATCTACAGATTGAAAGAGACATAAGCGACCCAACAAACAAGTGAAATGTGTGGACCTTGCTGGACCCTGATCTTGAACAAACCAACTTTAAAAGACCATTTATGAGACAATTGGGAAATTTTAAACATGACTGGATATTTGATGATAATGTTAAAATATTATGAAAATAGACATATGATAATGGTATTCTGGTCATGCCTTTATGGTTTAGAAATACATACTGCAATATTTATAGATAAAGGGATTTGATATTTTGGATTTGCTCCAAATAATCCAGTGGGGGAGGTGTTGGGGGATAGAAATGAAACAAGAGTGGCCTTGTACGCAGGGTTCTTTGTACTATTCTATTTTTGTGCATGCTTGAAATTTTCCACAATAAAATGTCTTTGCTTCCCTTAAGGAGGTAGGGAGGAGGGCTCAGACACATCAACCAAGGAGAGCAGTTTCCTCTGAGGCAATGATGGGAGCAGATGCTGGAGTGCTGCACCCCGCCTCAGGGGTGAACAAGCAGGAATGTGCATGTAGATGGCGGAGTTCCCGTAGAGGCAAGAGCATGAGTGAGTGCAAGAAGCTTCCATAATCTGGGGAGGGCAAGTAATCTCTGCTTTGAGGGAGCAAAGGGGCATATCAGGAGAGTGGCTAAGAGGAAGATGGTGACAGTCATGGAGAGCCTTGAATACCGGGCCAGGAAGCCCCGGGAGTGTTTAAGCTGCGGAGTAACATCGTGGGCTGTGTTTTAGCCATGTCACCCAAGCAACTGGACAGATTGGAGGAAGAGGCCTGAATGGGTGTGGGGAGACCTGAGCAGAGACTGGGCAGGGGTCCTACACAGAGCCCAGGAGGCCTGAGCCGGGGCGTGGCCTGGGGACAGATTGGAGGAGCTGCATAGCGCAGTGAGGAGGTGCTTGAGCAGTTTCTGGCTTGGTGGATGTTCGTGCCATTATTAAAATGGGGTGGTGAAGGGACTTCCCTGGTGGCGCAGTGGTTAAGAATCCACCTGCCAATGCAGGAGACACGGGTTCGAGCCCTGGTCCGGGAAGATCTCACATGCTGTGGAGCAACTAAGCCCGTGCACCACAATACTGAGCCTGCACTCTGGAGCCCACAAGCCACAGCTAGTGAGCCCACATGCCACAACTACTGAAGCCCGCGTGCCTAGAGCCCGTGCTCCGCAACAAGAGAAACCACCGCAATGAGAAGCCCACGCACCACAACGAAGAGTAGCCCCCGCTCGCGGCAACTAGAGAAAGCCCATGCGCAGCAACGAAGACCCAACACAGCCAAAAATTAATTAATTAATTAATTAATTTTTTAAAAATGGGGTGGTGGAGGGAGCAGGTTATGTGCCTCATTCTAGAGCCCTGGTGGGAGGCAGGGGCTGGTTCCTGGCCCTAGCTCTACTGTCCAGCTGTGGGCCCCGGGGCATATCTCTGCCCCAGGGGTCTCCATCTCTGAAGCCTCAGATCAGGGGGTCTCCAAATCCACCCAGCCCAAGTGTGCATCCTTCTTGCCTGCAAAGAGATCACGAGTTCTCATCTGGCCTCACTGAAAATCCAGTTGTGTGGTGTCAATGGCATTTCCCTTCAGAAAAAGGAAATGAGGTTAGTAAGCGTGTTACCAGGAAAGGAAAGTTAGTTGGGCCCCGCCTTCTGCAGCCCGTGCTCCCCACCTCCCCACCCCGAGCACGCTAGGCCCCTCTTCCTGAAGCTGGAGACAGGACCCAGAAATGTCACACTTTAGACAGAGGCACCAAAACTACATGGGTGAGTGTTGACTCTTACAACTTTGATTTCCAAGCAGCGTGGGGTCACCCCCAGCAGAGTCAGCATCCTCTCTGGTGCCTACAGCCCAAATCCCGACCACACTGGGAGATGGAGGTCACAGGAAGCTCCAGGGTCTCATTAAATGTCAGCAGGGCCCTAACGATGAGCTCTTTGTACGTGAGCAGGTAGAGGCCCAGAGAGGAGTAGGGACATGGCCAAGATCACAGGGCAAATCAGACGAGAATCCAGGTATAGGTCACATGGCACCTGGCGGGTCAGGTGGTCCCAGAAAGCCTGTCATGCTGCAGAACTGGATGTCCCCAGAAAGTCCTTCTCCAGTTACAAATATTAAGTGCTTTCATTAAGCTATACCACCCCCGACCCTAAGCTTTTGACCATCTGAACATTCTTTAAAATGCTGTTATATGGGCTTCCCTGGTGGCGCAGTGGTTAAGAATCCGCCTGCCAGTGCAGGAGACATTGGGTTCGAGCCCTGGTTCGGGAAGATCCCACATGCTGCAGAGCAACTAAGCCCGAGCGCCACAACTACTGAACCTGCCCTCTAGACACCATGAGCCACAGCTACTGAGCCCACGTGCCACAACTACTGAAGCCCACACACCTAGAGCCCGTGTTCCACAATAAGAGAAGCCACTGCAATGAGAAGCCCACGCACCGCAACGAAGAGTAGCCCCCGCTCTCCGCAACTAGAGAAAAGTCCCCATGCAACAATGAAGACCCAACACAGCCAAAAATAAAAAAATAATAAAAACATTTACTAGAAAGTATGTTTAAAAAACTTAAAAATTAAAGTAAAATGCTGTTATGAAGACAAGATGAAAACAAATTCCAATCCATTCAATAAAATTGCTGTATACTTTTAAACTGAAAAATAAAACCCCTGAAATTAACAAACATAAATTGGTATGTTCAGCAAATCAGTCTTTTGAAAGCTTGATCCCTTGGCAAATTGATCACCAAGTGAATACACTCCAAGGGACTTGATCTTGAGCCTCCCATTGATCCCACCCATCACCCCACTCCCGACTGTGAGCCCTGTAGTCAGGACCCAGGTCCAGCTGCTTTCTCTGCCCTTAACCCCCGGCCCAGCACCTGGCACAGAGTGGGGGCAGGTGTCAGTGAGTTAATTGCTGAGTTAACTAAGGATATGGAGTTCTGATGTTGGACCTGAATGTCCTCAAGGGTTGAGGGGCTCATGGGAGGAGGATTAGCGATGGTGGCCCTGGTCACCTCCGACACACTGAGGTAACAGGGTGGAAAAAACCCTCACTTTTGCTCTTTGCAAAGGTCAACTTGGGTCAGACTTTCCACTGTGCCCCCTGCACGGAGGGCGTCTGGTTCACCCTCCCACACACCCAGGGCCTGGGGGTTTTCAGGTGAAGTGGAACTAGGTGCTTGTATCTCTGCACCTTTGAAGAATCTCTCAGCAACAAGGGAGCCAGAAAAGTCAGTGTGTACACTGGAGTGTAGTGCTGCTGAGCTTGTGTGTGTGCGTGCAAGGGTAGGTGTTTACACATGCACGTGTGGATGGCTGTGATGTGTGGTTTTGCTCTGTATACACAGATGCTCATATACCTGAGTTTATTGTTATTGTGTATGAATAAGTGTCAATGAAATGTATATGCACACTCAGCTTTGTATGGGACTGTGGGTGTTTGTGTGAGCCTCCATTTGTATACAAGCTTTCACAGTGTGAGTATATTGAGTCTAGGTACCTGTCTATCCATGGAAGTGTATGACGATTGGGTGTGTGTGAACATGCATCTGTTTGTGTATATTTGTGCTTTTTGCATAAATACATGTTTGTGCATTTCTGTTAATCCATATGAATGTATGAGATGTGCGTGTGTGTTTTGGGTAAGGTTTGTGTATACTCTGTAGGTGCATCTTAACATAAGAATATGGATAGGTGTGCGTGTGTGCATATGCGTGCCTGTGGGAATAAATGTTTTGTGTGTGCCTGTGTGAACATGTGTGTGTAGATCTACAAATGTGTGTGCATAGGTGAATTTGTGCATGAAGCGGGCTTGTGTGATCTGTGTGGTGCGTATGAGTACGTATGATTGCAGGTATGTGCACACACGAACATAGCCTGTTGCTCTTTCTTTTCCTCCTGGGAAATACAGAGCTTCTGAGCCCTAACCATGGCTGGTGACTCTTCCAGGACCTGAAAAGTGACATCATCAGAGGTCCCATGTGAGTGAAGAAGGGGCATGGGCCCGAGGCTTGGGCTCCTCTGAGAACTGGGTGGCGGCCCCCAGGGCCACAGCTGTGGGCCAGGCAGGCGATAGGGGTTGGGACACCTGGGGCCTCAGCCCTCACTCTGAGCCCTGGGGAGCGTCACTGCCACCTCCCGTTTTCAGTTCACCCCTCAGTGGCTTTCAAAGCCTTTTATTGGGTAGTGGAGGCAAAATAAAATCTTACACGGATCCCCACCCATGGAAAACAGATGAGTAAATGGGAATGCTGTGGCTGAAGGCTGAGGCTGGGGAGGGGTCTCCATGGAACTGAGCCTAGGCTGTGTCTGGGCCTGTTGGTTTACAGTTTAGAGTCCAGTTTACAGTTTAAAAAACACACCCATATCCATAATCTCAGCTAATCCTCGTGAACTTCTTCCAGCTGTTTGGGGAGGCTGGGAGCAGAGTGAGGAAAAGCCCTTGTTCCCCTCCTGTCCCTCTTCTATCTGAGCAACTTCTGTGCCCCCGGCCCCCTCACAGCGAGAATCATGGGAGATCCACATTTGGCGCCTGGTAAGCAGTACCAAAATTGTGCTTGTGATATCCTCATTTTACAGATGAGGAAACTGAGACCTGGAGAGACTCTTTGTCCAAAGTCAGCCTGGAGATGCTGGGAAGGACTGAGGTCCATCCTGACCTCAGATGCCTCCCCTCTGTCATCAGAAGTGTTTTCTTGTTCTTCTGGGCTTGGCCAGGCGGTGGTAAACCCCACATGTGGTTCTGTGGTTGCCCACACAGGCCTAAAAATAGCCCACAGGAGCCCGGGGCTCCCCCTTGGTGACTGGCAGAAGGCTTATTCCCCAGACAGCTTAGCTCTGCCCACAGATGAGCAGGCCCAGTCGAGGGAGCGCTGGGTGGTCTGGGTACCACGCATGATGTGCCAGAGGGTGTGCCAAGCTTGTAACAGAGATTATTTTATTTCATTGGTTTGTTTTTTTAAAGTCTGAGATGTCCCATTGGACAGATATGAAAACTGAGGCTCAGAGGGATGAAGCAATCCACCCAAGGTCAGGGAGCTTCGATGGGAACCCGAGTTGCTCTGATCCAAGGCCCACGTTCTGAATCCCTCACCCTATCACCACTTCCTTCTCTTGAACCTGGGGACAGCTGGTGCAGGGCAAGAGCAGGACCTTTTGAGCCACACAGCCCCGGCTTCAGATCCCAGCCTCGCGGATGCCTCCCTGTTGCCTCGGTAAGTCTTCACCCCTCTCGGCCTCAGTCTCCTCACCCACAGAACGGGGGGCCGCATGGCCCGTTATGTAGGATCATGGTTCAGAGGGAATGTAATAGGCATAGAAGGGCCTGGGGTAGGACCTGGCATGCAGAAAGTGCCCAGGAAACAGCCATTCACTGTCTCGCCCCCTCCCACCACCGAGGACCATGTTTCCAAAGTTGGGGTGAGAGGGGCAGTGTACACTGAGCCTCTGGAAGTGCCTAGCCAGGTTGGGAAGTGAGACTACTGATGAGAGGTCAGGAGAGAAGGTCCCTGTGAAGGGTGTATTTTCCAAAAATGGCCTCAGGAATATTTTCAGATCCACATACTGAAAACTTGCCATTCTCCATCAAGTAATGGAGTCCATGGCCCCTCCCCTTGAAATTAAGCAGAGCTCTGTGACTGTATCAGCGAACAGAATGAGGCAGACATGCCATTACGTAAGTTCCCAGGCCAAAAGCCATAAAGGTAGTTCAGCTTCCACCTGCCTCTCTGAACATCTCTGTCTCTGTGTTTCTCTCTCTCTGGAATCCAGCAACCATATTGTGAGGAAGCCCAAGCCACATGGAGAGACCACTATAGGTGCTCTGGCTAACAGCCCCAGTTAAGGTCTTGGCCAATGGCCAGCGTCAACCACTGGACTTAGGCATGAATGACTCTTCTAATGATTTCAGCTCCAGACTGCAATCCCAGGTAATGCCAAGTGGAGCAGAGATGAACTATCCCCTCTGAGCCCTGCCAAAATGCAGATTTTATTTTATTTTATTATTATTTTTTTTTCCCCTGCGGTACGCGGGCCTCTCACTGCTGTGGCCTCTCCTGCCGCGGAGCACAGGCTCCGGACGTGCAGGCCCAGTGGCCATGGCTCACGGGCCCAGCCACTCCGCGGCATGTGGGATCCTCCCAGACCGGGGCACAAACCCACGTCCCCTGCACCGACAGGCGGACTCCCAACCACTGCGCCACCAGGGAAGCCCCCAAATGCAGATTTTAGAACAAAATAAATGTCATCGTCTCAAGCACTAAGTTTTGAGTACACAGCATTAGGTAACAGGAACAGCCCTCCTCCTTTCCCCTGCAGCCCTCTGAGTCACCCCAGCCAGACACAGGTAAGCTCCTCCCCGTGTCCCACTCCCACTCAAGCAGGCATAACTTGGAGTCTGTCCTCTGCCCACTGCTGAGCACTCCAAGCCGAGCTGGACAGCCCTGGCTCAAAGTCCAGCTCTGTCGCTTCCAGTTGTGTGCCCTTGAGCAGGTCACCAACCATCTAGGATGCTCCGTTTTCTGTGTCAATGGGAATCAGGATAGCACCTCTCCGGAGTCTGGGGGATTAATGAAATAAAGTGCCCGGGCACATAGTGAGTGCTCCTTAGGTGGATGAAGGGATGTGAGGCTGGGGAGAAAGGAAGCAGTCAAAGATGTAGCCCCAGCCTCTGACTTAGTCAAGGGAGAGAGGAGGAGTGCATCCAGGGAGCCTGGAAAGTGATGAGTTCTGGTAGACATTCAGTGTGAGAAGCCCAGCTCTGGGCAGGCAGGATGGGTCCCAGGAGACACTGCCCTCAACTTGCTCCCAGATTGACCGAGATATGGGAGGAAGAGGGATGGGGCTGTGCGGGCCCTGGCAGGATCCTGTCATGGGTGAATGGGGTGGGAGACTGGGAGGCACAGCAGGCAGCCACAGAAGATGGAAGGGTGGGGGTCGGGTAACCTACACCAGAGCCAGGTGGGCTCAGCCACACCCGAGCATCATACTCTGAAGCTTCTCAGAAACCCAGGGGCACCCTCCCTCCCCCGGCCAGGGCCAGCCTGGCCCCATCTAGAGATAAAGTCCCTGCGGGGGCTCCCAGATCAGAGACATCCTTATCAGGCTGTCGTCTGGGATACTTGGGAATGTAAACGTGCCTGATGTGCCAGCACAGGAAGACACAAAGCAGACCAAAGCCGATGAGCAGGGGGACTCACCCTCTCCCCATCCCCCCATTCCCTCCCTGCAGCCCTGCGAGCAGGCGGGGAGGGGAGCCCCAGCCTCACACAGAGCTTGAGGGGTCCTCTACGCCCAGCACTAGGGAGGTATCCTTTTCCCTTCAAGTCACACTCAGATTTGGAGGGGCCTCAAGGAAGACTCTCTGTTAAGGTCATGCTGGCCAATGGCACAGCACGGTGCCACCCGGCCGGGATAACGGGAGACGCAGGGTACACAGGCTGACGTGCCTTCACACGCCACCCGGGCTTTCCTGCCTACACAGACATGTGGGCCAGGCACAGGAATGGGTGCTGAGGTGAAGTGGGACCCAGAAAACACAGCCCTTCTGGTTCACTGTCTAATGGGCAAGATGGATAAATAACAATAACAAGCTTGTTTTTGAGCACTTACTATGCACCAGGCACTGTTCTGAGTGATGTCCGTGTATGAACTTTTTAATTCCCACACAACGCTATGGTATAAGATTGTGAATATTTCGGGGTTTGTTTTTTTTTTTATTGTGAATATTTCTGTTTCACAGAGGAGGAAGTCGAGGCACAGGGAGCTGGCAGCATGTGTACAAGTTCCCAGAACTGGGGTTCAAGCCGCAGAAGCCTGGCCCCATGGACGGTGTGTTGAGGGCTGTATGGGGGCTCCAATCATAGTTTCCCCTGGCTGAGCCCTTGAGCTGAGAAGAGACAGGGCTGGGGTCAGCACAGAGGGGGTGCCCCTCAAGGCTCAGCCCCCTGCCCTCCTCTCACGCCGCCTCCCCCCTCCCCCCGCCCACAGCCCCGCCCCCGCCTGCCCTGTTGCGCTGAGGCCTGTGGCTGGGGACTTCCAGTCCTGATGAGGCCCCTTCACAACCACATGCTCCTGGGATCCAGAGGTGCCAACATCAGGCAGTGGGAGCAGGGAGAGGGCACTGGGTTTAGGGTGGGACGGAGTTTACCTCCTGGCTCTGCATCCCTGGGCCTCATTTTCAACGCCTGTAAAATGAGGTGTAGCCTAAAGGACCTCGGCCTCCACTGACATTCCAGATGCTGTGTGAAGGAGAGTAACTGTGACTGCATCCGCAGAGATGCAAGCAAGGGACCTGGGTGGCCACGACAGGGCGATGCTGCCGTCTGGGGGCCTTCCTGGGGGAGGAGGCATTGAGCAAGCACCTGAAATAAATTCCTTCTTTTCTCCTCCCTCCCTGCCTACTTTCCACCCTTTTCCCTGGGCTGGGGGGCTCCCAGGCTGAGCAGGGAGCTGTATGCTTGGTGTCACCGGGGCTTTCAAGGTCTGTACAAGGTACAGTGGAGGAGGGGGCATAAATGAGGGCAGGGTCAGGGCCACCTTGTGGGGAAATCTTTGGGGGATATGATCCTTGAAGAATGGGTGGGTGTTTGCCAGGCAGACCAGAGGGAAAAGAAGGAAAGAACTATGGGCAGACGGAGTTGGGACCAAAGCCTGGAGCAGGGGGCCCCAGAAGCTGTCTTGTGCGGGGATGGCCAGAGCACAGGGGCTCTGGAGGGCAGCAGGAGCCAGTGGAGCATGAAGAAGGGCCTGAACCAAAGGCTGAGGAGCTTGGCCTTTCCCCTGAGGGTTCTGGGGAGCCATGGAAGGGTTTTGAGGAGAGGAGGGGTGTGATCTGACCTGTGTGTCCAAAATGTGTCTCTGGCTACCGTGAGGAGATTGAACTGGAGCAGGGAGATGGGTGGGAGGCTGGGAGGCCACTGGAATGCAAGTCTGGGGATGCAGACAAAGGCAGTGGGCAGAGAAGCTCTATTTCAGAAATGAAGGGATGGCCCTGGGACACACGTACTAGTCAGAAGGAAGGGGAGGCAGGTGACCCCAGGGGCCTGGGTGGCTTAGGCACTTGTATGGACGATGGTGTCCATCACTGACAGAGACTAGAGGGTGGGCAGTAGAACCGGGGCCCAGTGACAGGTTCTGCTTGGGACTCACAGAGCACGGTTGTGTGGTGGCCGGACCCTGGGCTCAGCTCTGACCTGGGGATGCTATAGCTCCAAGTCAGGCATCAAAATGGGAGGCTGGGGTTGGGGGCTGGTTGGGGGTTGGGGGGAAGGCCATTACAGGGGAGTGCAGGGTGGGGTGACTAAGACGAGGAATGGGACTTTGGGAAGATGCCCATGGCGTCTTCCTCTTGAGGGTCCAGAGAGGAGGCTTCAGGGGTCAGGACAACAGAATCCTCGTGGGCAGTATGGGTCCCTTGGCCCATCTCTCTGTCTGCAGGCTGGCCTCTGCCTATAATGGTGGATGATTTGAGCTTTATGGGCCGCTGTTCTGTGTGTGCAGTGTGAGGACTGGACCAGAAGACCTCCACGCCCCTTCCCTTTCTGACTTTTCCCGACTTCTTTGTTTTCCTCTGCCCCCGTTGACCGTGCAGCTTTATGTAAGGCGTCCCCCCACTCTGGGCCTCAGCTGCCTCCTCTAATCCAGAGCCTGTATTAAGCTGAAACGATCTCTAAGTTTGCACAGAAGGCCTCGGTGTTTGTTCAAAGAGCAAGCGAACCCATTCCAGCTGCCAAGACCCCAGATTTTGCTCCTCTCCAAGGAGTCCACGCTCAGCCCTTCCTCCCCGGCCAGTAGGCCTGCCCCACTGCCCTCAATTAGTCAGCTCTTAGGCTACAGACACAGACCGTCTGCTCCCAGCTCTCCCACTCCCTGACCCCCCTGAGTGCCCTGGAGCTGGGGAGGAGCAGCCTGCAGGCCTGAGGCTTTCCCTCCAATCTCAGGATTAGGGCCAGCTCCTCAGTCAAGCCCCGTGTTTCCAGAGCCGGGGTGCGGCAGCCCTGCCTGCTCTCAGCAGACCCTGGAATTCAGAAAGAAGGCAGCTGGCGGTAGATAGATAATGACCTTCGTCTGGGTTTTTAAACTTTCTTTAAAAGTGCTGGACTCCATCATACGCCCACCCCCAGTTCCATCTTGGCCCTCTGGGGAAGGTAGAACAGGGAGAGCCATTACTGTACAGATGGAGAAACTGAGGCTTTGAGAGAGACTAAGTGACTTGCCCAGAGTCACCCAGCAAGCTGCAGAGCTGGGAATTAAATCTTGGCTCTGCCACAAAGCCCAGCTTCTGAAGAGACTTCTGACTCCAGTGATTCCCGAAGTTCCTCCATAACTCACATGCTATCCTAGGGTTCCCCCAGGCAGATGAGAGAGGTCAGGAAGAGGGAAGAGCAGGACAGCCTGAGCGTGGTGAGCCGCGTGCCATCCCCTGCACTGTGTGAGAGCCTGACCCTCCTAGCTCTGCCTCCACAAGAACTTGAGACCTTGCCATAGCCCTCAAGGCCCTGGGCAGCCTGGCCCTCCAGGCTCTTCTCTCCCCTCTTCCTCCTTTGCCCTATAAGCTCCTGACATGTGGTTTTCTTTACTTTCTTAAACATACCAGGCTCCCAGCCACAGGGCCTTTGCACATGCACTTCCCTTAGCTTAGAAGGCATCCTCCAAGCCCCAGCCCCTTCCATGTCCATGTAATGCCTCTTCATCCTTCTATCCTTTTTAAATAACAGTTTTATTGAGCTATAATTCATATATCATACAAGTCACCTATTTAATGAATATAATTCAATGTTTTTCAGGATATCCACAGATTTGGGTAACTATCATCACAATCAATTTTAGAACGTTTGCATCACTCCCCCAAAAAACCCTGTACTCATTAACCATCACCGCCCTGCCTCCCTCTAATTTTGCAGCCACTAATCTAATTTCTGTATCTATGGCTTTTCCTATTCTGGACATTTCATATAAGTGGAATCATTTAATATGTGGTCTTTTGAGATTGGCTTCTTTCACTTAGCATAATGTTTTCAAGATTCTTCCATGTTGGTGCATATATTAGTACTTCATTCCTTTTTATTGCAAAACAATGTTTCATCATATGGATGATGCCACATTTTATATATACATTCATCAGTTGAGGGACATTTGGGTTGTTTCCACTTTTTAGCTATTGTGAGTAATACCACTATGACCACTCTTGTACAAATTTTGTGTGGACATGTTTTCATTTCTCTTGCATATATTCCTAGGAGTGGAATTGCTGGATCGTGTGGTAACTCTATGTTTAACCTTTTGAGGAACTGCCAGACTATTCTCCTCAGAGGCTGCATCAATTTCCAATTTCTCCATATTCTCATCAACACTTTTTATTGTCATATATGTATATGAAGATATATATATATATATATCTCCATTGTAGTGAATGTGAAGTGGTTTCTCATTGTAGCTTTGAGTTGCATTTCTCTGATGGCTAATGATGTCAGAGCATCTTTTCATGAGCTTCTTGGCCATTAGTACATTTTCTTTGGAGAAATTTCTATCCAGGTCCTTTGCCCATTTTTAATTGGGTTATTTGTCTTTTTATTATTGAGTTATAAGAATTCTTTATATATTCTAGATACAAGTCCCTTATCAGATATAGGCTTTGTAAAATTTTTTCCTATTCTTGATGGTATCCTTTGAAGCATACAAGTTTTTTTATTTTGATGATATCCAGTGTTTTTAATTTTCTTTTAGTTGCTTATGCTTTTGGTGTCATATCCAAGAAATCACTACTTAATTCAAGGTCACAAAGATTTATAACTATTTTTTCTTCTAAGAGTTTTATAGCTTTAGTTTTATATTTTGATCAGTTTTGAGTTCATTTTTGTGTGTGGTGTGAGGTAGGGGATCAACTTCATTCTTTTGCATGTAGATATCCAGTTGTCCCAGCACCATTTGTTAAGAAGACTATTCTTTCTCTCATGGCACCACTGTCAAAAATTGATTGCCTATAAATATCACCCTTCATCTTGACTCAAGCATCATTTCCTCAGAGAAGCCTTTGCTGACACCCCTTCCCACCCAACCTCAACGTAGCCAGGTTCCCTGTATATGTGTGTGTGTGTGTGTGTGTGTGTGTGTGTGTGTGTGTGTGTGTGTGAGAAACACAGAGAAAACACCCTAGGTTATAAATTGTATTTATCTGTTTAATGTTGTAGTCATGAGTACACACTCTGTAGTCAGATAGCTGAGGTTTAACTCCCAGCTCTGTCACTTCCTGGCAGCTTGGTATATTGTTTCACCTCCTGTACCTCAATTTCCTCATCTGTAAATAGGGGATTTACTTACCTCATAGGGTTGTCATGAGAGTTGATATGTGTAAAGTACATGGCAGGTGGTGATAAGGTTGAATGTATGAGCTCTTGTTAATGAGTGTCATCTCCTTAGACTTTAAACTCCCTGAGGACAGGAATCCTGTCTATTCTGGCTTCCACGAAATCCTCATGGTCATCACTGGGAGGGCACAGGGAAGGGCTTCAACACCAGCTTATTGAATTAATTAGTGGAAGAAAGCATGCGTGCTTGAGTGAATGAACCTGGCAGACACAGTTCTAATCCCACCCTCACACTGTCTGGCTGTGTGACTTCAGAACTCAAAAGCCAGACCCTTGGATACTCTCGCGGTTTACTCCCTTCCTCTATGAGGACGCAGAGCTCTCTCTTCACTTGAAATAAGAGGAACCCAATATATAACTCAGGTTAAGGGAGCTGCTGTGAGAGAAGCCAGAGTAGGGCCCAGAGGCCCCCTCCTCCTGGGCACCCCCAAGGACCACCAGAGCCTGCCGGACAGTGTGAAGACGCGATCCCACGTTCTCCCCAGGCTCGAGCAGCCTGTGATTCAGAGGCAGCTGACGTCTGACGCTCTTAATTCAGCCCAAATGCTGGAGGCCTGTGTCTTGCGGCATGCAGGAGGTGGAGGGGCACATTCCAAGGGAGAAAGCTCTTCCTGCCTTCTACCCACGGAGGGGAGCGATGAGCCTTGAAGTTGTGGACAAGCACGTCCTCGCTCTCATACCTTCCTTCCCTCTCTGCTTGGCTTCCCACCCCAGACCTGGGATGGCCTGCTCTCCTGGACCAAGCTTCCTCCTGCCTGCCCCTCCTCCCTGACCTCAGTCCCAGCTCACTTCCAGGGAGGCCCACGATGCTCCTCCCCATGTCACCTCCATGCCCTCATTTCACCTGGAAGACGATCCCTCAGAGGCTTAGGGAAGTGAGTGACTCATCCAAGGTCACGGCACAGCAAGTAAGTGGCAGAGCAAAGACTCGAACCCCAGGCTCTTGACTCCAAGTCTGGACTCTTTCTTCCATACCCGAAGGGAGCACCACCGTCCACATGACCACAGGGGCAGGACCAGAGCAGGAGGCACTGGGGGTTAGCCAAGCTCTGTGGATCCCCAAGGCAGATCCTCTGGCAAGAGACCAAACGCTTCCCCAGGCAGAGGACCCCTGGCCACAGTGGGAGGGGCTGTCCTGGGAAACATAGGGAGGGGAGGCCACCTTGGTAGGGTACCAACGTGAACTTAAGGGCCAGGCAGGTCTGTCCGGGTTACCTCCAACCTCTCTGAGCCTCAGTCTCCCCCGACCCCAGGACATGAGGATAACAGTACCCACATAGCTGGGTAGTTGTGAGCATAAAATCAGGCAAAGGCCTCTTAGCCCAGCGTGAATGTTAATATTACTGCCCTTGGTGCTAGGGAAGCCGGGCCCCAAAGGAGGTGCCTAGAGTCCCTGTGAGGAGGCGGACCTAGGCTCATGAGGAGGAGACAACTGACTCTCAGATCCCTCCCAGATCTTTGAATTCACTGAGAATGTTTAGCGTTAGGAACCATATCTCTACCGGAAAAAGAGGTTTATGATGCCAGTAGTTTGGAGGAATGAATCTGGGAGAGTCACTGGTTAACTGGAGAGTTGATTTGAGTTAATTTTTAATTTTTTAAACTCAGGTTTCCTTCAGGACATTCTGTGCATTTGTCTAGTGAAGACAAGCAGGGTCTGGAAATGGTCATGTGCAGGAGCTGCTGCTGTGTCACCCCGCTTTGGAGCCCAGCTCTGCAAGTTATCCAGGGCAAGTTATTCAACCTCTCTGAGCCTCCGTTTCTTCATTTGTAAGACAGAGGAAAATGAGAGGCTGCGTGTGAAGGGCCCAGCCCCTGCTCCTGCTGCAGTGCTGAATTAGAGCTCCTATCCGGGTTTTTAAAGTGGCGCCTACAAGGCACTGAGGAAAAGATCCCTTCCAGGCGGGGGAACCTGGGAAGACTTCTTGGAGGCGTTGGCTCAGAAGAAAGAAGGTAGTCCAGGTAGAGGGAACAGCTTGTGCAAGGGTAGGGCAGCGGGAAACCACAGGGTCCACAGAGATGGTTGCCACTGGGAGGTAAGATTCACAGAGGGAAGAGCCAGGGGAAGGTGGGGGTGAGGATGCTGAGGGGAGCCCAGGTGACTGGCTCCGAGGCACCCGCAGAGGCAGCATTCTAACTGGGGCTCTGGGCTGCTTCTGGGAAGGGCTCCTGGATCTATTCTCAGAGCTCCCCAGGGACAGGGAGGGCCGCGTGATTCAGGTCTGCTCTGCTCTTGACACAGCTTCCTGACACGCAGTTGAGGGGCAGGTTCCTGGAGGGCGTGGCTTTCCACGCTCCACCCCCACAGGCCCTCGACCCACAGGAGGGTCAAGGGAAGGGGGGTCTGACCCACGCCTGAATTATTCATCAAACAGCCCCAAAAAGCCAACAAGAGACGCCCACGTTAATAATAAAAATAACAATTCCTTAAATGTGATCAGAAGTGTGGGAGCTCAGTCTGCACAGGCCTCCTCCCTGGGAGGTCACTCTCATTACCCTTCACACACAGACGAGGAAACTGAGACTCAGGGAGGGAAGTGGCTCCACTGAGGCCAATTGTACCCCCAAGGTCATCTGTGTGTACACCGTGGGGATGGGGGGTTGGGCACAGCAGGGAAAGGACAGCTGCCCGGGGACAGTAACCCAGTGGGTTCCCCCAGCCTTGGGAGGGGCGAAGAGGGGTGTTGCTGGGCCCAGGGTCTCACACTGCTTTCCCCGCAGCAGGAGCAGTGAATTGGAACAACGTGCCGCAGGCGAGTCAGTAATATGGCAGTGAGACCCGGATGGGGTGGGCCAAGCTTGGTGTGAATGCAGTGGAGGCTTGCAGGGACCAGATGAGGGAGACGGGCTCTGAGTGGTGAGATGGGGGCAGGTCTCCTGGGCAGTCTGAGGGCGTTCCATGGGGAGACTGAGGTCCAGGGAAAAGGGGACTGTATCCCAGGCTAGATTAGAATATACTGGCCCAGGTCTGAAATGAGCTGCCTCTCCCCTGTGGCTCTGAAACCATCCCACGAGGGGTCCTGAAATGTGAGCATCCCAACCTCACCACTGGCATAAGCACAGTGACCTCCCAAGGGGACTGTTCCAGGGAGCGAGGTGCATTTGGAAGGATGCATCCTAGTTGTGCTGGTGACACCTCTGATATTCCACCTCACTCAAAAGACAGGGACCCTTCCCCCCACCCAGGGGTAGGGCCTGATTTGCCTGCTATCTGAGCACAGATTGTGAATAGACAGACTGACTTTTGAACCCCAGTCCCTGCTAGACCCAGCTCTCCCCTTTGACCGGCTGCTCTTCCCCTGGTCTGGCAGCCAGAGCCACGCCAGACAATGGTTGGTTGTTGGACCACTCCCAGGAGTGTCCAGATTTGGCCTGCCAGGCCTTTCAGGGCCAGAGGGGACCTTCCTGCATGGCTCTGACTAACAGGCCCCTGGTTCTGTGTAGCATCACAACAGAGTCTGTTGCCAGAGCGACCTCCAGACCTGGTAGTCTGGGACCTGGGGCTCTGGCCACCCCACACGCTGCTGACATGTGCAATTCCGGTGCAGCCCTCCCTGGGTCAGCTGGGCTGTACAGGACAAGGCAGGAGGAAGCCCTGTCTGGGTCTTTGGGGCTGGCTCAGCCTGCGGGGAGAGCAGCGAGGAAGTGGAGTCTCTCTCTCTCTCCCAAGGCCTTGGTCTTCTGATTTCTCCAGCAGGGACCCCACATGGTCACCTCATCACATGGACCAGGCAGCAGCATGGGTGCCTCTGGAGCTCTGTCACCCCCTCTTTTCATCTATTGCCACAAACATTCTCCTCTCCCCATCCGCCCTGCCTTCAGCCCAAGGCCCAGCTCAGGCTCCCTCCTGAACCCAGTCTAGATCACAGTCCAACCTCCTATCTAGACGCCAGGCCTCACATTCCCAAAGTGGCCTCAGTGGATCCAGCCTTTACCTCCAGAATTCCTCCCTAGCTTCCCCATCACAGCCACAGATGAACCTCACCCTTCCATCAGTAAAAGCAAAGTTCATGCAACCTAACCAATATATGTATGCATTTATTTGTAAAGTATATACATATGCCACCATTCAAACATATTAGATAAGTTATAAAATATATACCAAAAAATAGAAACTGAAAAAAGAATGAAAGAGTAAACGAGTCATTTTATGTTTTGTTTTCTTTTTTCTTTAATGGTCTAAAATAATCTTCTTTCTCTGATTAAATATATTATTACTAAAAATTGTGCTTAAGTGTGGTTCATTTTTCATCGAGAACAGACTTGTGGTTGTCAAGGGGGAAAGGAGGTGGGGGGGATGGACTGGAAGTTTGGGGTTAGTAGATGCAAACTATTACATATAGAATGGATGGACAACAAGGTCCTACTGTACAGCACAGGGAACTATGCTCAATGTCCTGAGATAAACCATAATGGAAAAGAGTATAAAAAAGAATATTTGTGTATAATTGTGTCACTTTGCTGTAATTAACAGAAATTAACCCAACATTGTAAATCAAGTATACTTCAACTAAAAACATAAATAAATAAGTGTGGTTTATTTTAAATAAAATCTTGGTTCAATGATGTGGTGCACGCATTGACTGAGAATCTGGTACTAAACTCCATTTGTTTTGTCACTTGGTTTAATGCCTGTTGTAGTTGAAAAATATACATACTTCACAAAGAGCAGAAGCTCCACGTGGAAGAAGAACGTTCCTGGCTGTGCTTACCAAATCACAAGGTGTGATTTTTTTAATTCTGTGCAGAAGGTTTTGGGGGTTTTTTGCAACTTTGGTTAAACGATGTCAATCAGTTGTTGTTGGAAACTAAACAGAAGGTGTTATTTAAAAAATTTTTTTGACATATGAGTTCAAAACCTACTGAAACTCTTCACTTAGAAGATTTAAAATAGGTTATAAAATTCGATTATATTTTAAACGTGTAGATGCAACGGACAGACGATGCTCAGCAAAAAAATCATTGCAAAATGTCTGTCTGCAAAGTGCTCTCTCTGTAGCGTGAGTTCCTTTCCAAAAGTGGTTACTTTCTAAATCTTAAAACAACATCTTATCTATTTATTTGTTTTAGCATCTGCTGGATAGCATACCCTTGTCGTCAAAGAGCCGGCACAGGGCTTCCCTGGTGGTGCAGTGGTTGAGAGTCAGCCTGCTGATGCAGGAGACACGGGTTCGTGCCCCAGTCTGGGAAGATCCCACATGCCGCGGAGCGGCTGGGCCCGTGAGCCATGGCCGCTGAGCCTGCACGTCCGGAGCCTGTGCTCCACAACGGGAGAGGCCACGACAGTGAGAGGCCTGCGTACTGCAAAAAAAAAAAAAAAAAAAGAGCCGGCACATTTGGATCGTCTGTCTTTTTGTAAAAGAAAAAAACCTCATCTTTAAGGTGGTAACTCTTTTAATGACTTTGCTCTGAGACAACCAGCAAATTTCTGTATGGTACAGAAGATTTTTATGGCCCCTGCCTTTGTCAGTAAGATGTTTTGTAAGGATTCTATGATTTAAAGACTTTGCTTTTATAAAATTAAGTGCCTGGATGAATCCTGTGGCAGGTTAACTGAAGGCATCACAGCGGGGTAGGGCACCATTGTCAGCCAAGCCTGTACGGTGGACCACACACCACTTTACTCAGGAGACTTGGGATATGGGACATGTGACCTAACAGGGTGTGGACAACGTGAGGGCACCAACGTCAGTCTATTTGGTTAATGTTAGTAGAGCTTAAGTTTTTCTTCCTTCTTTTCTAAAGGTAAAAATAAATATAGATAAAAGTTCTAGAATATTCTGTCTACATGAATGGGTCACCTTGTGGACACCATTTTGGACACCTCTGGGCTGCACAACAGGGTCCTTGGCCATGTTCACAGCCTCTCGGGATCTATTCCAGTCTTCCTCCCACCTTGACTCCCACATAGAACTAGATCCAAGGCTCCTGAGTACATCATACATTTTTTGCAAGTCTTTTTGCCTGATATGCCCATCCCCCGTGGACTGGCTCAAAATCCTATCCTTCGTTCAAGAGCCCTCCATAAAGCCCATTCTGATTCTCTGGGCAGTCATTCATTCAGTTATTCAACAAATATTTATTGGTCACGTACTTTATGCCAGGCACTGATCTAGGGGCTGCTGGGCATATAGCAGTGAACAAAACAGACAAAAATCCCTCCTTCTGGGAACGTGCATTCTAGTGGGGTAGATGATGATGTTCGAGGTTCAGTCCACATGCCATTTATCCACAGGTCTTTGGCCATTTACAAGTTTGTCTCCCCAGGAAAGCATCTATCCCTAAGAGCAGGGACTTCTGAACCTGAGCTTCGAGCACAAGTCCTAGCCCCCAGTAGGGGCTCAATAGATAAGGTTGGAATTAAAAAATAAGACTGGGGGTGATCAATGCCATGACCCCTGCCATAGACGGAGATCTGACACCAGATCCAGACTGAGGTCCTCCAAGTGCCTGAGCCGGGCACTCAGAACTGTCTCATAAACCTTGTTCCTGAGGGCCTCCTCCCAGCTTCTGGGAGAAGGAACTGTATGGGCCCCTGCAGCTGGCAGGAACCACTTCCACCTCCGAGTGTCCCTATATTTAGCTGTGTGCTGTGACCCTGCAGCCCTCTCTTCTCCATGGCCGGAGGGAATTACCAAGGCAGCTTTGATGGCCTGTTTTCCCAGGCCCTGCTCCTGCTTCCCAGACCTTCAGCATCCCTGCAGGAGGTGGAGCCCCAAGCCCAGTCCCCAAGCAACTGTCAGGTTCCGTATCCCAAAATAGCATTAGCACTTGGCAAGGAGAGATGGCCACCTGTAGGGACAGTGCTGCCTTGGGGAGGGGAGGAAGGGCAGGGCCAAGTGGGGGCGGGGGACACCCAGGTCGCACACTCCTGTGTTCCCTGATCTCTTCCGAGTGCTAAGTCCTCGGCCCCTAATTCTTCCCCTTGGCATAAGGCTAACTGCTGACAGCCAAGACAAGGCCGTGAGCTCACTTCCCACCACTCGTCCCCCACCCCTACACACCCAATCTGGACACTAGCCACACTGTTCCTCATGGGTCCCCAGCTCTGAAACCCAGCTTAACCCGGTCCAACTCCACCCCCAGGAACGCCTTTGTTATCTGTTGAAATCCAGTCACTCTGTGAAGAGTCAGTTCGAGTGCCACCTGCGTCCTCGAGCTTCCCCCGGTGCCCTCGGACGGGCTCAGGGGCAGTGGTTACGCTTCAGTGTTCTCCGTCCCTGCTCCCCCCAGCCTGCCTGGCCTGTAACTTCTGCCTGGTTCAAAACCCCCAGACTGATGGCTGGAAGATGCAGGTTCTAGCCTCAGCTTGCTGTGTGATTTTAGGAGTGTGGCTCCTCTGTCTGGCCCTCAGTTTCCCCAATTGTGGAATGTTGAAGTTGTATTACGTGATCTCTAGGGCCCTCCCAGCATTCTGAGCCTGTGATTCACCACCTGGGGGAATCGGATCAATTTGGTGGAGAGAACTCGCTCTCACCCTCGAGCTACTGGAGGTGTGGTTTCCTCCTCCCCACTCCTCACCCCCCGCCACAAGGCCAGGTGTGGGCTCCTGAGGGGGCTTCTCCGGCTGCTGCCAGTGGGATGGGGCGGGTGGCAAGGCAGCCTCCCACGCCAAGAGGCCTCCCTCTCCCCGTCCATCTGGTTCAGGTTTCTCTGTTTTGTCTCAGCTGGAGCACTCAGCCCACAGGTCTTGTCAACTGGAATGAAACATCCCAACCACAGCATTTCCACGTTGTTTACTTCAGCAGGGCACAGGCCAAGGGGTTCTGTGCAGACCACCGGGATCCCGGCGGGACAATAGGAAATCCCAGCAGAGCTGCTCCGGAACTTAGCGAGAGAGCCAGTTCTTGCTGGGATTCCAGTGAGGCAAAGAAAAGTCCAGAGGATGTTTAGGTCTCACCAGGTTGGTGAACCCCAATGAATTCTCAGGTGTGCCTACTCTCCTTTCAGTAGAGAATGAAGGCAGCTTCCAGGAACTTCATCATTTAAAGAGAACTGTAAGAAGCCATCTAAACCAGACTCTACGTCCCACCAGGGCAAGGAGGGTGATTATTCAATGGAATCTATTCAATAAATGTCTACTGTGTGCCAAGCACTATTCGAGGCACTGGGGTACAACAGAGAGTAAAACGGACACAGTCCCTGCCTTCATGCAACTGACATTCTAGTGGAGGGAAGTAGACAAATAAATATATAATATTCTGGGCAAGTGGAAATAAGTGCTATGAGGGAAAATAAAATGAGGCAAGGGGACTACAGGCTGGTCTGGAAGGCCTCTCTCTGGAAGTTGACATTTAAGACCTGGAAGAAGTGAGAGGGAGCCATGGGGACTCTGGGGGAGGAATGTTCCAGATAGAACAGCCAGTGCAAAGGCCCTGAGGCAGGAGTGTGCCAGGAGTGATGCAGGAACAACGAGAAAGTCAGCGAGGCTGCAGCAGAGTGAGCAAGGGAGAAAGGGAAGAGAGAAGGTAAGCGGACAGCAGGGGCTGGGGAGCAGGGCACGCTGAGCAGTCTTTTATCTTTTGTTGATTATAACCCACAGTAAGAAATAAACTCTATATTGCAATCCAGTATAAACGCACATATACAAAAATACCACTGAAGCAAACATTTCATAAAATGTACCTTTACTATATATATGCACTCTTATATATTTTATTTTATTCTATTTCATCTAAGAAGATAATGCTGGTCACGATCTTTAAATTGATTTCCCAACTTACTAAAAAGGTCATAGCCCACAGTTTGAAAGACGCTGATATTAGGCCTTACGGAACATTGCAGAGTAAGTTGGGAGCCACGGGACAAGTTTGTGCAGAGCAGTGACATGACCTGATTTGCCTTTTTGTTCCATTTTTCAAATTAACACCTAATTTACATATGGTAAAATACACCCTTTCTCATGCTAGCTCTTGCTCCTCTGCCTTTGGCTGCTCCTGGTGTCTATGCCCTGGGCGCCTGGCACTACCCACTGTGCCTCGAAGAAGCGGTTTGGCAGCTGCAAGACTCTGGGTCTTTGCTCTTTGCTCTTGGGCTGATCAGCCCCAGGGGCTCCTGATCCCTTACCCAAAGTGGTTAGTTTCTTGAGGAATCTGTCGCCATCTGGTCCCCACGTGATGCCTGTAGGTCTTTCTGGGGCACTGGAGGATTCCATTCCAGCCAGGGTAACTGTTACCAGAGGTGGGTAAGACTAGGTTGCAGGGCGTGGCACTGCCCAGAGCAGCCAGCAGGGCCTTTGGTGACTTGAAAAGGGGGAGCGTGAGACAGAGACAGAGAGAAAATCAGAGACTGGAGGTGACAGAGAGAGAGACAGAGGGAGACAACAAGACAGAGCAGGGCAAGACAGGGAATGCATTAAAGCAGACGGGGACCGACGGAGGTGGAAGTGACAGCAGGGGACAGAGTCAGGTGGTGTGACGGGGATAGAGAGCCAGAGGGGAGAGAAAGCCATCGAGAGATGGACCTCAGAGGGAGGCAGAGACAGCAGAGAGACCAACATCCAAGGAGAGACCAACAGAGAGGAAGGAGAGACTGAAAGAGAGAAAAGAAGGGTAGAGGGGGAGGAGAAAGATGGCAGTAAGGGGCAAAAGGACAAGGCTGAGAAAATGCCGGGCCACGGGAGCTGGTGAGGATGGCGGCTCGAAGGAGGAACGTTTCTGAGCAGCCGGAGCTCCCAAGCCCAGGTCGTGCCCATGCCCCCCGGTCCCAGGGCAGCCATGGTCACGCTGGGAGAGGTTGGCTCTTGCCCACTGACCTCTCAGAGCCCGGTCCCTACCCTGTACAACCCATCCAAGGACCCCAACACCTCCCTCCTGGGCCCAGGGCCTGCCACCAAAGTCACTTTCCCACTTGGCTCTAGGAAACCCCTTCTCCTCTGAGGGTGGCTTGGGAGGTGGGAAGAGCCCTGGAACATGAGCCTTGGTCCCGTCCCTGCCGCTATTCACCACACAACCTCTTGTGTCCTCCCTCCCTCCCTCCCTGTGCCTCAGTTTTTTCATCTGTAGAAAGGGCTGGGCTTGCCCATCCAGCTCTGTGTTCTGAGCCCACAGCAAAACTGAGCTCCGTAGGCGGTGGACTGCCCATCACATGGCCTCGTCTCACACCCCCTCGCTCACTCGGTCACTCGTCCTTTCATTCACTCCTCCCCTCTGCCAGCCCCTCTCCTTTAGCCCGCTGTCTTTTCCTTCCTCCTTCCCTCTCTCCCTTCTTCCCTTCATCCCTTCCTCTTTGTCTCTCTTTGTCTTCCCTCCCTCCCTTCCTTCCTTCCTCTTTCTTGTCTCCGAGTGCCCGCTTTGTGTCAACCTTGGACTGGGCACTGATGCTTCAGAGGTGGATCTTACAGGATCCCTGGGTCTGGTGGGCTCAGCCCAGGACTGAGGCGGAAGGGGTGGGGCCAGTAGGGGCAGATCAGACTCCAGCCTCCACGCCCCTACCCCAGGCCTGCTGGCCGTCACTCATGTCACTTGACCCAAGCCCCATGTCTACACGGCCCTGCTTTAGGAGTTCAGCCCTGGACACTGACCCCAATATGCACTAAATGTTAGAGGCTAACACTGGCATAATCAAACATGTCCCATGTTAGAGTTAAAGGTGGCCAGAGAGCCCAGAGAGGGGACAGGGACTTGCCCAAGGTAACACAGCCAATCATAGCCTGATTCACTTCCTCCTTTGCCTTCGTCTGTCCTGGGGGGCTGGAGGTTGTACAAATCCCACACCTGGGGTGAGGGCAGCCTCAGCCAGCCCTCTGCCAGACCAGGGAAAATCTGGCGATGGCCAGTCAGAGTGAGGTCACTGACGGGATCCATGTGTTCAGGCCCTGTCCCACCACAGCCCTTCCCACCCAGCTCCAGGAGGCCCTGGGCAGTAAGGGGGAGAGGGCTGCAGTATATCAGTCAGGCACTGAGCCCAGAGATGATGAATGCTGAGGTCAAGGCCGAAAAACAGGAGAGAAAGTGGTCTCCACCCTGCCACCTTACATCTCCTGATAGGGGAAAGGGGTGAACAGGTAGGGGCTCTGGAAGGATCAAGCCTCAGACTGGAGTGGTATCAGCCTGATGTTGCTGGGTGCGTATAGTCTCCATGGCCTCAGGCAAGCCTAGACGCAGTCCTTCGAAGTTGCCTAGCCAGTCCCCAAACTCTATAAGCCAGTTCCTAGCAATAAGTCTCATAATGTGTATCTCCTACCAGTTCTGCTTCCCTGATGGAGCCCTGACTGATGCACCATCCATGGTGGAGTCGATGTGCATGCACCATTTTTAAGTAACATTCCTTCCCAAATGCTTTTCCATGTTGCAACCATGTTTTCGTTTTTGGCTGCAGAATATTCGTTTTCGTTTTTGGCTGCAGAATATTCTGTCTTGTGAATGCACCATAATTTACTAAGCCAATCCCCTCTTGCTGGACATTTATGTTACTTCTAAATATCTATATCTATATCTATCTATATCTAAATATATTTCTAAATATTCTCTCTCTCTCTCTCTCTCTCTACCTCTCTATTTTTTTTTTTTTTAACTTTCATGAACATCGTTGTATAGTTTAAAAGTTTTTCTCAAGAGGAATTTCCAGGCATGGGGCTCTGGCTGTGTGGACTCCCCGCCCATATCAGCCCAGCTTCAGCCTCTCTCTACTCCAGGGCTTCCTTCGGTGCCAAGGGAGCCTGTGCAGGGAAATGCCAGAGACTCCATATCCCCCATCCTCAATCGTGAGGGGTGGAAGCTGGATCAACACTCAGCCTTCAGCTCCCCATTTGAAAAATCTGGTGTGTGTTCTATACACCCGCTCAATAGGCACCCGGTGGGACTGAGCTCATGTGCCCACAGCAGTGACCTGCTCATCAGATGCACTTTCCTGGGCTCTCTCCCTCCTCGGTCTTGTTTCTCTGTCCCTCACTGTGTTTCCTGGCCTCACCTCCTGAAGGAACTACCTGTACCTGTGTTCTTGGCGCCTAGTCTACTTTAGGGGAACCCGCTTCAGGATGGGAATTTTGGACACTTTTAAAAGACCCAGTGGGAAAGGGGCCATATCAGCTCAAGTTTCTTCTCAAACTATCTTGAATCCACTTGCACCACACACCGTTCTCAGACTTCGGGATGCAGTGTAGGAGAGAGAGCCTGGGCTTGGAGCCAGGCAGCCCCAATGACAGCCCCAAGTGCCATCCTTGGGCAAGTCACTTCACCTCTGTGAGCCTCGATTTCCTCATCTGAAAATGGGTCAGCAGGGCTGTTATGTCAGGCCACCTATAGCTCAAGGTCTAAAAGGAACTATAGTCCCACTGCCTCCTTCCCACCCCTGGCCCTGCTTCCTCTTCGTGGCTGGCTGAGTGAAGCTGTGGCCAAAAGCCACATCCTTAACCCTTTCCTGTCCTTGAACAACTACCACTTACGATAACCCAGGCGCTGTGCTAGGGCCACACATTGACAATGTCATTTAATCCCCAACAACCCCATTAAAGCAGGTACAATGACTGTGCCCATTTCGTAAACGAGAAAACTGAGGTGTAGAGAAGAGGGGACTTGCCCAGCCATGCGGTTGGTGCGAGGCAGAGCCCTGATTCACATCCAGATCTCTCTGACTCCTGAGTCCATATTCTTGAGCATCACACAGCCTGCCTCTCACCCTCATCCTCTGGAAAGGAGAGGGGATGCCTTGGAGCTGACTCAGGGCCCAGGGCAAGGAAGCCACATCCCTGGGGGCTGCTGGGAGGGAGAAAGTGATGCTGGGCAAATTCCCACACAGCGTCGAGGTTCTAGGCAGCTAGACAGCTGGGGTTTGGAGGAAGGGTCTGCAGGCTTTGCTGCCACATTTGGATCGTTGGCAGGGTTGAAGCTGCCTGGGAGGCTGCATGACGCATGGGGAATTGGGGAGAAGTGAGTGAGGCCACCCTGAGTGGGTTCTGGAACCCAAGGGCTGCCTGGGAAGCAGACATTCTTCAGTGGCTGAGGTTGAGTGGAATTCAGTGGGAATTCTAAAAGCTGCTTTTCCTGGGAGCCTCCAGGAAGATGCCCTGGAAATGGCCTTTCCAAGTAGTAGAGCAGCGTCACCCGATAAAATGTAATGCGAGCTACATATGTAATTAAATTTCTCTAGTAGCCACATTGTGAAAGTAAAAAGAAACAAGTGAGCTTAATTTTAATAATAATATATTTGATTTAACCTAATATATCCAAACTATTAGTCATTTCAGCATGCAGTTAATATTAATTAAAAGTAAAAATCATTGATATATTTACATTTTCATATTGTCTTTGAAACTTAGTGTAAAATAATAATAATATACAGCACATCTTGATTCAGACAAGATATCATTTCAAATGCTGAATAGCTGCAGGTGGCTAGTGGCTACGAAGGTAGAGAGCATGGTTATAGAGCCCAGGGATGATCTGAGGTTGCTGGCTTTCCACGTAGGAGTGAAGAGGGCCAACGATGGTGCCAGGTGTCTGCCAGGCTGGAAACCCAGAGCTAACAATAAGAATCTAAGTACTGGTTATATATCATTTGCTCCTCTCAACAACCTTGTGAGTTTGTACTATTAGCCTCGTGAGCTAGATGAGGAAGCCAGCTCAGAGAAGTCAAGTGACTCGCACAAGGTCACACGGCAGGCTAGGGATTTAGTCACCCCTCAGAACTGAGAGGCTGTTGGAGCCCACCCCACCCCAGGGGCACAGAAAAGCAAAGGAAAACTCCCCACCCCAGAACTGATGAACTCACTGATCTTCTCGCTGGCTCACCAAGTGAGGGACAGGCACACCCAGGGAGAGCCCTTCAGTCACCCTTCCTTCATATGGAAGTGGGGAAACCCAGAGACAGTTGGGCAGCAGCAGCTTTTTCTCCTTCATCTTGCCCTGTCAAAGGCTGCTATGGGTGGTGCCAGGTGGACCCACCGAGGATGCCGCTTTTCTCTTCTTTTCCCACTCTCCTACACACAGGCACACACATAGGCACGAACACAGCAGAGCAAAGGGTGCCATTCAACCTGAATAGGGGACTAGGTGGGCAGCTCCATTCAGCAGAGGCACATGGTGAGCGAATCACATAAGATCCAAAGTCCACTGACCATCTCCCAACCTCAGATACGTAGCTTCTGTCTTCTGGGCATCCAGCCCGCTTCAAGCCCCGTATGGGTCCCAAATGTGGAATCTGGCCAGTCTGTCCTTCCCTCCCATCCCCCAGGACCTCTGCTGCTCCAGCCTGGACCTCAGAAAGGGAGGCTTGGTCCAATGGTGCAGTTTGAGGAACATGTCCCTTTTATGTCCCACCAAGCCTCCAGCATCCCTGCAAAGTCCATGGAAATTCTAGGATCCAAGATATCAGTTGATCCTACCCCCACCTTATTATTCACGTGTGGGAAGAGACCTGCCCGCTGCACAGTGTGTCCCCCCGAGGCAGGGGGTGTATTTGCCACAACTTTCCTGCAGATGTCAGTAGGAGGGGAGAGGCCTGGAGAGGAAACTGAGGGTGGGAGAGCATCGTGTGAGGATTGGGTTAGCTCAGATCACTCTGCTCCTGCCAGGGCCACAGATGCTATCTTCTGGCTTGTCCACGTTGGTACATACAGCTTCCCACCTCATCCTCTTCTCACCCTGACCTAACCATGGGTACACACTGTTCAGAGCAATGCTATTCACATCCATTGGTTCAGCCAAGATTACCGGAGAGGTTAACGCTGCAGGGATTTGTGCCCGTTATACAGATGGGGAGACCGAGGCCCAGAAAGGGAAGGGACTTGGTTCCCTGATCACTACAGGATGTTGGTCTTGGGAGTCTGTCCTCAGCTTCCTGTGAGCTCTCACTGGACAAGTCATGGAAGCCCCCACCCCGCCCCCCACCAAGAGGGATGCAGCATTTGGTGGGCACAGAAGAGGAGGCAGATTTACAGAGCTCAGGGCCCAACCGTGGGCTCTGAGGTTGAAGCCACCAATGGTGGTGGACAGTGTCTGCACGGGTGATTAGACTGGCGCTGGGTCCACCATTAGCAGCAACTTCCCTCCTCCCCAAGCTGGGGTGTTCTGCCTAAGCTGAAGGGGAGCTGAGCCAGTGACTTCAGCACCTGTGGAGGGAGCACCTCCAGCTCCCAGGGTCAGATGGGGTGAGGGGGCAAGAGGGTGGGGAGACGTAGTTGGCTTCGAGGTTTCTGATTTGAGCAGCTGAGTGTGGATGTGGGTGCCCTTTGCTGGAATGTGCCTGTGGCAGTGCACAAGGTAGGGGAGCTGAGCTTGGGTCGGGCAGCATGAGTCCCAGGGGAGATGCCCAGTAGGGAGCATGAACTGGGCAGGATCTGGGAGGCACCTCTCTGGAGGGGGCTGCAGCCTGGGCGGGTGCCATGGTGCCAGGAGCGTCACCTTCCCGGTGCGCCTTCCCCAAGGACCTGTTCAAACCGCCCCCCTCCATACCTCCTATGCCCCTTCCCTGCCTCATTTTTCCCCATGGCCCTTAGACCATGCAACACACTATCAACTTATATTTCACTTACCTTGTTTACTGTCTGTTCCCCACGGTGGGTGGAAGTAGAGAGGGGGTCGTCTCTGTTTGTGTGTTTGTTTGTGTATTTGTTTGTCTCTCTGCTGGGACCCTGTGCTTAGAACATTGCGTGCCTCAAAGATGCATGAATGGATGAACTCCTGAAGGGCCGAGGGCTCAGGACTGGGGTGTATTGGGGATTGGCATTTAAGAGGTGCAGAGAAATAAGTACCAGTCAACAAGGTCCACCGCACCCAGGTAACCTCCAGAAAGTCACTTCGTATTCTTGGTTTTGCTCATCTGTAAATCAGAGATGGGTTAGTTTGCTGGGGCTGCTGTACCAAAGTGCCAGAAACTGAGTGGCTTCAACAACATATGTGTATTCTCTCACAGTTCTGGAGGCTAGAAGTCCAAGATCAAGGTGGTGGCAGGATTGGATCCTTCTGAGGGCTGTGAGGGAGAATCTGCTCCTTGCCTCTCCCCCGGCTTCTGGTGGTTTGCTGGCATCCTTGGCATTCCTTGGCTTGTAGAAGTATCACCCTGATCTCTGCCTTCACCCTCACATGGCGTTTTCCCTGTGCAGCTCTAGTTCCAAATTTCCCCTTTATATAAGGACACCAGTCATGCTGGATTAGGGCCCACCCTAATGACCTCATTTTACCTTGTCTACCTCTGTAAAGGCTGCGTCTCCAAAGAAGGTTATATTCTGAGAGCCTGGAGGTTAAGACTTCATATGAATTTGCGGGCGGGGGGCAGTGGAGGGGGACAAAATTCAACCGGTAACATGAGATAATAATAATATAAACTTGTTGGAGGCGAGGTTTGACGCTCAATGCAAATTACTGTTCAGGCTAAGCCCCCCTGCCTGACCATGAGGACACATTACAGCCCACTGAGACACACCTAGCTGCACCTGGATTCCCATAAGGAATTTTCATAAAATGCCAATGCCTAGGCCACACCTGGAGCTTCTGGCGTAACTGGTCTGGGGTGGGGTCCCGGCTTGGGGATTTTTTATAAGCTCCCAGGTGATGCTGACGGGCAGGTGGGATGTGTACTGAATCTGTGCATCCGTGGGCCTTGCTGCCTCAGCAACAAACCCACGTTTGGTTGGCATAGCTGCCGGAGCCCTCCCCAAGCCCGGGCTGCTCAGGCAGGGCCAGTGGAGGCAGACAATGGAACAAAGAGGCTTTGTTCCGGCCCACACCCCAGGGTGGAGCCTGTGTACCTGGGCCTGTGAGCCAGACCTTGGCTGTGGGAGAAGTGGGAATTACAAAGTTACCGCTTTCCCGCCGACGGCCCCCAGGAAGTCCCTATTGGGAGGCCCGTGACAGGAAAGGAGATGGAGCCTTCCGGGCCTTGTGATTTTAAGGTGAAACCTGGAGGAGGTCAGAGCAGGGGATGGCAAAAAGGGAGGAGGGGAGGCCAGACCCCCAGAAGGGGAGAGAGAAAGACTGTGTGAGGCACCAGGGCGTGGTGTGGCATTCAAATCCCGGCCTCACCACCTATCAGCAGTGCGATCTTTCACGCGTGGATAACTTTTCTAAGCCTCAGCTTTCACATCTGTAAAATGGGGATTGTAGATATAATAACTAAATCGTGTGTGTGTGTGTGTGTGTGTGTGTGTGGTGGTGGTGGTGCTATTGTGAGAAGAAACATCAGAACTGGCCAAAACAGTCCTTTACCTTAGTTTCAATCCTATCCTCTGTCCACGAGTTGAGTTCATCTCTCTGCTCAGCACCGCCCCACCCCCACTGGGGACATGGGCCTGGGGTCCCGCCGTCCACCCTGCAAGGAGCAGGTTGCTTGTGGTTTCACACCTGGCTTCTCCCCACAAGACCGAGGACCTAGAGGGAGGGGCCTGGGGCTTGTGCTTCTGTGTCCTGGACCGAAGGCTTATGCTCACCAACAGCAGGTCCCTTCTGAGAACCCCAGCTCCGTGGAGATAAGCATCTCTATAGGTTCTCAAGAAGTACCACACAGAAGCGACAGCCCATTTTGTGTGATGTCTGCCATACACTGTTCCAACAGGTGCTGGGAGGGTTTGGCTGAGGGACGGACAGACGGACATAGGAGCAGCATTTCCCGGCAGGGCCGCCCCACCATGGTCTCTGTTTACACAAGACCCTGTTCGCTGAGCAGCTGTGCTCTTCTTTCCACGTGCACTCCCCTCCTCGGCTCGCCACAAAAAGCTTCTGGGGCGGCTGCTTTGCAGATGAGGAGACAGAGCTTGTAGGAGGCGGGCACTCGTCCCAGCATGTCTATACCGCAGGCCACTCCCGCCCTACCCTCTGCCGGGCACAGGGCCCCAGGAATACCATCCTGTCCCTGCAGGCCCGGCACTGTACCACCCTGTCTGGGCCTGGCTCTGACCTCCCACCAGACTGGGAGCCTGCGGAAGGAGGACCTGGTTCCACACAGCCAGCCCAGCACAGGGCCTGACACAGACAAAGGTTCATTAAGCACAGGAGTGAATGGATGAATGGATGAGAGAAAGCTAGGACCTCTGTCCTCGAGGGGCCTGTGGCCTGGTGGACGAGCACACAAGATGCTCAGGGAGCAGAGGACCTTGGGAAGCACTGGCTTCCCCTCCGCACACAGAGGGAACTGCTCACCCAGCCTCCTGGTCCAGGTAAGGGGAGGCCAGAGGTTGATAACTGAGAAGAAGGGGCTTTCGGTGCCACGAAAGTGCCCTGCTGTGCACTCCTTCTGTACAAGCAGGAAGCGGAGTCCAGGAGGGGCAGGGACGTGGCCAAGGGCACAGCTAATCAACGGCATCGAATTTTCAGGGTCCAGTTTCCCGGCTCCCCGTTGGCTGGCGTCCTCTCCTTCATGCCTCATTGCCATGGTTGTACCATAATTATCGTAATCATTACATGCAACCTAGCCCTTTAGGAAGTGTCCTTGAGGGGCTGGCCTGTGTCAATGTGGGAACAATACCAGCCACTCCTGGGTACACCCCACTTGACCCAGGAAGCGTGACCCACACCCACCTCCTTTACTCTCACAGCAAGCAGTGAGACACAGCGTGCTTCCTGGTGTGTGAATGAGCAGCTGAAGCTCAGAAGCAGGGCGCTTATGCTCCTGGGGGCACATGGCCAAGAAAAAGAAAGAACAGCCAAGAGTTTGGGACGATTGAAAAGTCTTGGAGAGGGAGGGTGGTGATGGTGGCACAGCAGTGTGGATGTACTTAATGCCTCTGAGTTGTGGCTAAAAAGGGTTAAAATGGTAAATTCTATATTATGTATATTTTACTGCAATTTGAAAAAAAATGGCCAAGGTGGGGTTTGCACCTGGGTCCATGGGGCACCACACTTGGGGTCCTTTCCCTTCTGCAGGGTGGGGAAATTTCACCCACTCAGGACACTCTGGTAACCCAGGCTGCGCTTTACCCCTTCCCTCTTCAGCAAATCTTTTCCTGGTGTTCCACTCCGTGCCGGGGTCCTGGCTGGGGGCTGGTGACACAGGGAAGAGGCCCAACCCTCCAAGAGCTCAGCACAGAGGCCAATCCAGGACACAGAGCAGCGCAGCCAGGGGCAGGATGGGGACTACCATGCATCTGCAGGCCTCCAGGTTGGGCTGGGAACAAAAGATGAACCCATCAGGGTAAATAAGATGTTCAAAAATGCAGCAGTACACAGCCAGGCCAGGGAGGACCACTCAGTTGGCCCCAGGGCCAGGACTCCGAGAAAGGAGATGAGGCCTGGGGTGAGGTCCCCGACCTCAGTGCAAGACAAGGAGCCTGAGCACAGGGGCCGGCAAACCTAGATCTGAGCCCAGCTCTGCCCCTCACCTGTGGCAGGTCTTTTCCACTCCGAGCCTCAATTTCCTCAGGGTGAGACCTGCTTCATCTGAGGCTGTGAGCAATGTACTCGTGCACGTACATTGCCCAACTCTAAACTGAATCTTTCCGCCCTCCTCTGCCCCTCACCCTAACCCGCATCCTCTGTCTTAGCTTTGAGACCCCCTGAGCAGAAGACAGCAGGGAGCTTTGAGCAGCTCTGGCTCCGGTCCCCTGTTCCAGGACTGGTTATGGGCGCCCCCCACCCGGCCCCACCTTAGCTGCTCGTATGTGCCAGGGGGCCTTCCCTGATGTGCATTTATTTCATCCTCTAGTGAGGTGGGGATTATTAACATCTGTTCTACAGAAAAGGAAACTGGGGCTCAGAAAGCAACTTCCTCAGTGTGTCAGGGCTGCTTGACTCCCAAACCCTGACCTTCTCTGTCCCCACCTGTTTGGGTCACCTGCAGTGGACCCTGGGCCCCGAGGGCCACTGCCCTCCATCCTTCTGCCACATTTCATTCTGTGAGATGGACTCAGCCGTGCAGCTCGGCCTGCTGTCCAGGCTTTTACCTGCACAAATTTCCCACAGCCCTCCTGTGTGGCTGTACTAACCAAGCACACCTGCAGAGGCCCCAGCTCACATGGACGGACACCACTGGTGACTGGGTGCTGCTGGGTCCTTAACTGCCCCCTCTGGTGAGTGAATCTCAAGGGGAGGGACTTGGTCCGTCCTTGCCATGCCGTTTCCTGAGTGTATGGCATGGACTCTGGGCTCCATAAATGTTTGAGTGAATAAAGGATGAATGACCCAGTGCAATATCCCTGGCGCCTACAGCCGACACTGTCTGTGTGGGACCACGCCACCCCCAGAGCCAGAGCCAGGGCCCTGCCCCAGAGGAGCGACCAGGACAGTGTCTGCAGCTGGGTTCCCCATGTGGGGGAGAAAGTGGAGGCCTGGAGCAGGTTCGGAGGAAGGGCAGGAGGCTGAGGTGAAACCACAAAGAGGGAGGATGATTAGAAGAGGTGGGGTGGCAGGGTGTGATCCTGGAGAGGACTCCAGAGGGCCCATTCATCCATTCATTCATTCACTAGTTTGTTCAACAAACTTTCCTGAGCAGTCTCCCCAGCCACACTGTGCCGGACTCTGGAGCACAGAGAGGAAGCCAACCCATGCCCGCCCCAGGGAACTCCCAGAGCCCTCCCAACATGGCTGTGCGTGGAGCCTGGGCTGGGGCCCTGGAGACTAGACCAAATCGTCTGGCTGACAGGCTACAGGGATTGGGCGGGGGGCCCAGTGATGCCCTTAATTAGGATTAAGCAGCCAGTGGATGGTGACAGCACCACAGAGCTGGGGAACACGAGGAAGAACATGGGCAAAGGCAAGAGGTCTGCGTGGGACACATGGAATCTGAGGTGCTGTTCAGGCATCAGGGGGCCTTCAAAGAGGACGAGAGAGGTGGTCAGGAGACCCACGGAGGGCTCCAGGCCAGGAGCAGAGCCTTGGGGACTGTTGGGGTAGAGCGGGCTCTGATGCCCCCTTGCAGATGAGAGGTCGAGCGAGTGTGGGGAGAAGAGTTGACAACCCTGCCTGGGAGGAAGCCCCTCCCCCAGGGGAGCCCAGGCCACTTCCTCCCTCCGCCTGGAGCGTGGTGGATAAGGGCCGGCCTCCAGCCTTGAGGCAGTGGGGCCTTCCTGCTCAGCAGCATGTGAAGGAAATAACTTTATTAGCTCGTGGATGAAAAACAGGAAACGTATGCTGTGACTCGGGCACCAGCCGAGTTTCACTCGCATCTAGTTTCTAGGAAACAGTATGTGGCCTCAGACTAGTGGGGTTTTCTCAGCCAAGTCTTTCTGGAAACGCCATGCTTTTCTCAGGAAAAACCATGTCCTGTAGGCCCCCTAGACTGAGGGGTAATAGCGAGAAGAGACCTCATTTCCCTTCCCAGTCCCCTACCCCCAGCAGGCCTTGAGAGACCTGAGGTTGACAATGGCTGGCTTCCTGAACACCTACTATGTGCTATACGGTAGAAATAAGTTGACTACATCAGTCATCACAATAGCAAGATGAAGATTGTTAAAGTAAGTTAAAAAAATAGCTGTAAGAATGCAGAAAATTCAAAGGATGGAAGAGATAAATATTAACTAAAAGATATCTGGTGTAGCCACATTAATATCTGAGTAAACAGACTTCAAGACAGAAACATTACGAGAGATAAAGTGGGCCATCACAAAATGATTGAAGTTTCAATTAACCAGGAAGATATAAAACTCTTTAATTCATACACACATAAAAACATGGCTTCAGGGCTTCCCTGGTGGCGCAGTGGTTGAGAGTCCGCCTGCCGATGCGGGGGACGCGGGTTCGTGCCCCGGTCTGGGAGGATACCACGTGCCGCAGAGCGGCTGGGCCCGTGAGCCATGGCTGCTGAGCCTGTGCGTCTGGAGCCTGTGCTCCGCAACGGGAGAGGCCACAACAGTGAGAGGCCCGCGTACTGCAAAAAAAAAAAAGAAAGAAAAAAATGGCTTCAAAAAAAGACATATATAGTGGGAGATCTATCAGGATTTGTTAGATCATGTAAAAAAAAAATCATGAGTAAGACTTTAGTGACCTAATGCTTGCACTTAGAATCCTGCATCCAATGACTGGACAATAAACCCAATTTTAAAGCACATATAGACCACTTTTGCCTACTGATAATAGACTGGGCTATAAAACAAGTATCAATAAGTTCCAAAGAATCACATAAGCCATGTCCTCTGACCACAGTGTTCAACATTAGAAAAATCTATAAATGAATTGCTTTTATTAACAGATTAAAGGAAAAATTAGAATTATATCAATAAATATATAGAAAACATTTATAAAAGTCAACATCCATTCACGGTTAAAATAAAACTCTTAGCAATTAGTAACATAAACTTTCTAAACCTGATATCTACCCCAAAAACCTACAGAAAACATTTTACTAAATTCTGAAACATTAGAAGTATTTCTTTTAAAAACAAGAATAAGATAAAAAAGAGTTCTTATTGCCGTTTCTATTCAACATTACACTAAAAGTTCCAGAAAACACAATAAGACAAAAGACAAAAAAAATTATAAGGATCAAAAAGGAAGAAACGAAACTGTTATGATTTAATATGATTTTCTACCTAGAAAAGCAAAATAATCTAGAGTCAGATTATTAGACTTAATAAGAGAGTTTAGCAATTTGTCTGATGTAAAATCAATATACAAAAGTAAATTGCATTTTTATATACTACCATTTTTTCATTTTCTCAGTTAGGAAATACACTTTAAAAAGGATATGGGGCTTCCCTGGTGGCGCAGTGGTTGAGAGTCCGCCTGCCGATGCAGGGGACACGGGTTCATGCCCCGGTCCGGGAAGATCCCACATGCCGCAGAGCGGCTGGGCCCGTGAGCCATGGCCGCTGAGCCTGCGCGTCCGGAGCCTATGCTCCGCAACGGGAGAGGCCACAACAGTGAGAGGCCCGCGTACCGCAAAAAAAAAAAGATATGACTTGTACTCACAATGAAAATATGCAATAAAACTTCATTGAAAGACATTAGAGGAGACTTAAATAAACAGAGATGTACACCACATTTATAAATAAAAAGCCTCGCTATCTTGAAGATGTCAGTTCTCTCCAAATTGACCTGTAGATTCAATGCAATCCCAATCAAAATTCCCAGTAAACTTTTTCACTGGGAAAGAACTCAATTTGCTTGTATTTTCTCCTGTTTCCTCATGATTAGATGCATACAGAAAAATAAAGGTCCAAGACAGGCTCCCACTGACCAAATATGGGGACATCTGAACCTCATAATAATGATGCATCTATTGAAATACATAAAGATCAATAAGTTCATAATAATACTTGTACTTTTCATGACTAGACTTATCGTCATGATCAGTTTGAAATGTATAGAAATATTGAATCACTAGGTTGTGTAACAGGAACTAACGTAGTGTTGTAGGTCAGTTATACTTCAAAACCAAACAAACAAACTCATAGAAAAAGAGATCAGGGCTTCCCTGGTGGCTCAGTGATTGAGAGTCCGCCTGCCGATGCAGGGGACGCAGGTTCGTGCCCTGGTCCGGGAAGATCCCACATGCCGCGAAGCTGCTGGGCCCGTGAGCCATGGCCGCTGAGCCTGCGTGTCCGGAGCCTGTGCTCCGCAACAGGAGAGGCCACAACAGAGAGAGGCCCAAGTAACGCAAAAAAAAAAAAAAAAAAAAAAAAAATAGAGATCAAATTTGTGGTAACCAGAAGTGAGGGATAGGGGGAGAAGGAGTTGGATGAAGGCAGTCAAAATGTACAAACTTCCAGTTACAGGATAAATAACACTAGGGATGTAATGTACAACACAATAAATAAAATTAACACTGCTCTATGTTATATATGAAAGTTGTTACAGTAAATCTTTTTTTTTGGCCTCACCCCGAGGCTTGTGGTATCTTAGTTTCCCAACCAGGGATCAAACCCAGGCCCCGGCAGTGAAAGTACCGAGTTCTAACCACTGGACCACCAGGGAATTCCCTAGAGTAAATCTTAAGAGTTTTCATCACAAGAAAAAAAATTTTTTCTATTTTTTTAATTAGGTTTCTGTATGAGATGATGACTATTCACTAAACTTATGGTGATAATCACTTCATGCTATATGTAAATCAAAACATTATGCTATATACCTTAAACCTTAGAAGAACTGTATGTCGATAAAACTGGAAGAAAAGAAGTCTTATTGATCACCTTTGGAGGATGCTAGAAAACGAACTCATTATTATGAAAGCTGACAAGTAAAGGGAAAGACTCATTTATCCTGACTTGCTATTTAAACTGTACCTCAAAGAAATGAACTCCTGTATCTGATGAAAAGGAAGTTTTTAGTTTTGTTTAGAATAAAGGAATTCTAGGTAATAAACAAAGAAAGAATAATAGAATTAGAATGTCACCGTTTTGCATTTCCTTAGAAAATGCCTGATTACAGGATAGGGACAGGAAAAGTACAAGATGTGCCTGGAAGATCTTGTTGTGCCAGAAAGTACGGAAGTATTCAAGAATGACAGGGACTTTTCAAAAGGATACATAACCCAGCTTGAAGGGACTGGTCAAGTTAGGGATAATTTGAGCACGAAACTAAATACTGATAGTAAGAATTATAGCCCATTGAATAAAACAGAAAACCATAAGTCCATACTGATATAAACAAACAAATAAATGGAAAGTTTGATGAGGAATGAGACATTTGCACAGTTTCAAAGTATCTCTCTATAAAATCACAAAGGGGAAAGGAAGAACTTCACCGTGGAGAAGACTGGCAGACATCACCTTACTCTTCATCAATAAAGGGGCCAGTCAAAATCACACGCCATCTGAAGACGCCATGAGAAAACCACAGTGTCACTTCCGTGCTATTCTTGCTAACGATGAATAATCGCAAGGAAACGTCAGACAAATTCCTACTGAGGGAGATCTAGAAAATCACTCCCAAAATGTCAAGGTCTTAAAAGTCAAAAGTTGAGGAACTTTTCCAGATTGAAGGAGAGTAAAGAGACATGACAGCTAACTACAGCGCATGTGTCTGAGCTGGGTCCTCGGTTATAAAAGACACTATTGGGGCAACTGGTCACTTGAATGAGGTCTGAGGAGTAAACGGTAGCAATGACTCCATTAACCTCCTGGTGTTGACCGTTGTACTGTAGCTACAGAGGAGATGGTCCTTGTTTGTAGAAAACATTACAGACTCGGGGGGTGATGGGAAACCAGGTCCACAACTCACTCTCCAAACGTTCACGGGAAGGAAAGTTCTTTGTAACGTACTTGTCACTTTTCTGTTCCTGATTGTTTCAAAATTAAAAAGAAAAGTATAAGAGACAGAATCAAAGGCAATGTCTGGATCTTATTTTGGATCCTTATTCAAGCAAATATATATATTTAGAGAGAATATACATATACATGAATATACACATTGAATTTACATATTATATATTATATTTTATATATATGTACATAAGTATAATACATATGTAAAAAGACAACCAGTAAAGTTTGATACATGAGTTACTTGGTTATATTAGAAAATCATTAAGCTTTAAGGTGTGAAACTGTTTACCTTTTGGAAAGACTTGCTGAAGTAGCTACAGGTGAAATTATACGAGGTTTGGCGTCTGCTTCAGATTAACTTGGAGTCTAGATGGAGCACAGTGAACCATGAATTGATCACTGTTGAAGGTGGTTGGGGCTCATTATACCATTCATTCCACTTTTACATATGTGTGAAATGTCCTTAATTTCTTTTTAATTTCCAAAGAAAAGGTAATAAAAAACTCATGTAGTCAATATGGGACAAAGATGAGCGGTGGATCCACAGTGTCTGTTATGTTCTTTGCTCTATTTTTACTGTATCTGTCTAGTTCTCTTTTTGAAAACACCGTGTGCGCTGGTGACTGTGATCCCACAGTTGATGTGCCCCAGGGCTAGTAAGAATGTAAATGACTCTAATCTTCTTGGAGGGTAATTTGTTTAGTGAAGTAGAAATTTTTTCAATGATCTGTTGAAAACATCAATGTACCTCAAAGAATTGATTGACTAGATTAGAGTACTTCTCGAGGAAAATGGGGTACTCTGTGGGCATTTTTTTAAATGGGGCCATTCTATTTTTTGTTCTTTGTCTACCATTCTGACGATGACTGCTGGGTTCAGGTCCCCAGCTGGGGAATCGTGGCTGCAGCAACTGCAGCCACAGGCCTTCCTCTGCCGGAGTCAGCTGGCTGTCAGTTCTATATTTATGAAATATATAAAGTATATTCAAGTATATGTGAAAATATACTTGACATATTTCTAAGTGAAAAAGTCAAATGGCAGAATAGTATATGAAGAATGATTCCATCATAATGCAGACAAATACATTGTATGTATGTTGGTATCTACACTTAAAAAATTTTATAAGGATATATCCCAAACTCTCAAACTCTCACTATACAAATAGCTATATAAATTTCTCTGTTATACAAATTTTAAAGTAAATCATTCGGATTAATAGGGATACTAGTATTATTTTAAGAGAGCTTTAATACAAATGGGTGGGGCTAAGAATTTTTAAAATGACCTTTAAAAAGTACACCAAAATATAAAAAAGACATTTCAGAAGAAGAAGAAGATGTGGATGGGGAAGTTTTGCTCTACCAGATATTAAGACTTACCCTAAATCTCCAGCAATTAAGACTAAGATATTGCTGCAGAGGCAGATAAGAGACAGAGAGTACTACAGAGCAATAAAGGATGCTGAGCGGTTGCTTATCTATATTTTAAAAACAAAACTGTTTTGTTTTGTGCCCTACCTCACACCCTACACAGAAATCAATTTTAGATGAGTTAAAGATGCATATGGATAAACTTGACAACATTAAAACTAAGACCTTCTGTTCTTTAAAAGATACCATAAAGAATATGAAAAGACTAAGCCTCTAACTAGGAAACATATTTGCAAAATACATAACAAATTTATCAGTAGGCCAACTTATCTTTCTATTTTTATATCTATATAAACACTTATGACTTCCCTAAAAGCAATAAGAAAGAGACAAATATCTGCCCAGAATGTCCATCCACTCCTTCACATATACACCCTATGATGTGGCCCTCACTCCTTGGAAGCAGCCCCTCCTGAAGACTCACTCTGGCTGGGAGTTCTTGCCCTCGTAGAGCTGAGACTGGAGCTCTGCTCTCCCACAGGTTCCAGTCTGCCTGCTTCCTGAGGAGGCCAAGGGGGACACCAGGCAGACCTCAGCTATGGGAGAGTCTACCAGGGCCGCCATAACAAAGGACCTCAAACCGGATGGCTTAAAACAACAGAAATGTATTATCTCACGGTTCCAGAGACTAGAACTATAAAATCTAGGTGCTGGCAGTCACGGTCCCTCCAAAGCCTCCAGAGGAGGAGCCTTCCTCGCCTCTCACAGCTTCTGGTAGCCCCAGGCATTCCTTGGCTTATGGCAGCATAACTCCAACCTCTGCCTTTGTCTTCATGTGGCAGTCTTCCCTCTTCTTACAGGGACACTAGTCATATTGGACTAGGGCCTACCCTAACCACCTCATCTTAACTTGTTTACATCTGTTAAGACCTTATTACCAAATAAGGTCACATTGGCAGGTATGAGGGTTACGACTTCAACAGATCTTTTGTGGGGACACAATTCAACCCATAACCATACCAGCCTCATTTCTGTCTTCCTGATCAGGTCTTGGTGTCCCAGGGCCTGGGGGTCCCACAGCCAGAGGAAGAAGGGGAGAGCTCTGTGCATGAGCGAGTCCAGAGCTCATGAAATCCACCCACCAGCCTCCCTGTGGGACCTACCAGAGCCAGCATGATGCAAAGCATGGTCTTAGAGCCACGTAATGTACAATCCAGTCCTAGGTCTATCATTTGCTGGTCGTGAAACCTTGAACTGGTCGTGCCTATTCTGAGCCTCAGTTTTTTCATCTGTAAAATGGGAAGTGACAACATACCCCTCAAAGGCTTGTCGTGAGGGTCAAATGGGTTGACGTTTGTGGGAGTTCCTGCTATGTACCAGGCCCATGGTTGACTCTCAGTAAATATCAGTGCTCTTTCCCCCAGGTTCCAAGAACTCCTCAAGGAGAGGGGAAGCCCCGCCATACCACCCAGTGGCTTGTAAGCCATCGAAGGCAGAGTCATGTCATATACTTAAACCCCCCTAGCATGGTCTCTGCAGCCGTCCAGTAGTGTCACCATGTCTGGGGCGAGTGACCCCTGGGAAAGGGCAGTCCGACACCAAGAAAAAGCCAGTCACCGCTGGGAAAGTTGTGGGAGTCTCTACACTCATGTCACGAAGCGAAGTCTTGACCCTTAAGAAAGGAGCTAAAAGGAGAGAAACCCGACTTCTCAGTGGGCGGCCAGGCCTGTTCTCGTTCCCTTTCCCCCTCTTTGGAGTCTGGCCCCATTGAGATCTGGGAATGTTTATTTTTTTTGGTGGGAAAACAGAGTAGGATAAAATATTTCCTTGCGTCTGGAGAGCTATTTTGAGCCGGGCCAGCCTGGTGATGCTCCTGGTGATGGACGCTGGCTGACCCAGGCTGGGCCCCGGCCTTCCGGCCTCTCTCCCTCCCAAGCCCCAGACTCCTGGCGGCAACACAGCTTATGGGAGCCTGGGTTCCAATTCCTGCCCAGTGACTCATCCCATGGTGGTCCTGGGGAAGCCTTTGGTACTGCTTTCACCTAATCTTCCAAAGGGGAGACTGAGACCTGTACTGCCCCCTCCTGGGGATTTTGACAGGGGAACTCAGACTGTGGGTACGAACGTGCCATGGAAATATTTAGGGAGTAGACCAAAAGGACTGCCTCATAGCCTGTCCAGCTCAAGATCCCAGAGGTAGAAGGGACCTCACTGGAGCCTCCTCGGACCTCCTCTGACCTCCACACATTTAGCCGTGCCCCTTCCACGTATCTCCACTCAGTGACCACACTGTACTTCTGGAGAGCCAATCTGATCTGGTCCCAAATTTGTCTAATTCTTACCAGCTCCCACTGTTCATAGAAAAAAGTCCCCCTCCATCCGAGGTCTGCAGGCCACACCGAGGCTGGACACCCCTCCTCCGCCTGCCCCAGCCTCCTCTTTCTTTGTGCTCTGAAACCAGGCTGGCCTCTATCCACTCTTCAAACTGCTGACAAGTCACCCAGGAGTTTCACAGGCTTCACCTTATTTCATCCTCACCATGACCTTCAGGCAAGTGTGCCTTTCAGGGCCAAGGGTTGGGAGGAAGAGATGTTTGCAAATATGCCTGCCACACAATAGGGCCTTAATAAATGTTGGGTTTCTTCCTTCCTTCTGAACACACACCCTCTGTTTTGTTTTTTGTTTTTTTTTAACAAAACCCCAATGGCATCACATAAATCTCACTCCAGCAGCTGCTGCTGTTGGGCAGGCATGCGGGCAGGAAAGCCCAGGTGGGCCCACACCAGGGGCAGGCGCCAGGCCCCGGGACACGAGAATCCCAGGAGCCCTGCTCACTAATGCTTCCCGGCCTTCGCCATAGAGCTGGGAAGCTGTGCAACGAGCTCTTCACATCCTCAGCAGAGACGGGGCTCTGTCTCCTACGAAAGCCTGGAGGAGGGTCTTCCTGAGGCAAGTCCCAGCGGGAGGGAGGAGCAAATTGAGACTTCTTGATCCTGAAAGTGAAGCAGGAGGGGGTGGAGAGGAGAGTCCCAGAGAAGGGAGGAAGCGCTCCCCAGGAGGAGTTTCAGGAACCTCTGGACAGCCCGGGGTCGGGGTGCTGGAGTGAAGGGAAGGAAGCATCTTGAAGCTCCAGCCACTTACCAAAGGCCAGAGCTGGAAGCCCTTAGGGCTCCTCCAGCCTCTTGTTCTTAAAAGGTGGTCCAAGGGCCAGCAGCAGCAGCAGATTCTGGAAGCTTGTTAGAAACGCAGTCTCAGGCCCCGCCCCCGACCTGCTGAATCAGAATCTGCCTGTTAGCAAGATCCCAGTGATTCACAAGCACGTGAGAGTCTAAGAAGCACTGTTCTTGGTGATGACCACATTTTACACTAAAGAATGGCCTTGGGACTTCCCTGGTGGCGCAGTGGTTAAGAATCCGCCTGCCAGTGCAGGGGACACGGGTTCGAGCCCTGTTCCGGGAAGATCCCACATGAGGAGCAACTAAGCCCATGCGCCACAACTACTGAGCCTGCGCCCTAGAGCCCGCGAGCCACAACTACTGAACCCACATGCCACAACTACTGAAGCTCGCGCGCCTAGAGCCCGTGCTCCGCAACAAGAGAAACCACTGCAATGAGAAGCCCGCAGACAGCAACAAAAAGTAGCCCCCGCTCACCGAAACTAGAGAAAGCCCGAGCACAGAAACAAAGACCCAATGCAGCCAAAACTAACTAACCAACTAACTAACTAACTAACTAAATAAATAAATAAATTTATTTTTAAAAAAAAGAATGGCCTTGAGAGGAGACATCCTCTCCCAGTTTCCCACAGCAAGTTAGTGACCGCCTAAGCCTAGAGCCCAGCACTCCTGGCCTCATCCCAGGTCCTTGGACTAGTTCTGCCTCATCCTGGCCTCCCATGCCGGAAGCTGTCCTTCCTACCTGAGTGTGTTCAGGACAGAAAAGACTGAAACTGGGGTAGAAGAGCCCTGGTTGTGAAGACAGGGACCTGGAGTCTGATCCCGGCTCTGTTAACAGATCAAGGTGTAATCTGTGCTCTTGGGGCCTCAGTTTCCCCTGTGGTTCTCTGAGATGGGCTGGAGTAGGCAATTCAACCAGGTAGTACAAACAACCATATTCATTTTCTCACAGCTGCCTGGTGAGGCAGGCAGGGCAAGAAATACCATCCCTGTTCTACAGATGGGGAAACCGAGGGCCAGTAGGTAGTGGCTCCTCCGAGGCTGCCAGTCCTGACTGCCTTGCACCGTTCTGCCTAGCCCAGGTGACCCTGAAACATGCCCCTCGAGCCAGCCTTCCTCTCTAATGGTTCTTTCAGCTCCTGTCAGTTATCAGGAGCCCTGGCTCGGCTGACAGCCAGCGTGTCTGCTGCTGATGCTTGGATGCCCACATTCCTGGGCTGTGACAGGGAGCGCACCCGGAGCCCAGGCTGGGGGCACCCGGAGGGGTTCCACTTGGCTGCAAGCCCTGGGGCCCAGCTGTCTGGGGAGTGTCAGGAAGCAAAGAACTTTCTCTCCTTCTCACTGATGGGGGCAGGGGGAGATGTCTCTAGAGGCTGATATGGCAGGAGCTGGATAGGGTGCAGGCTCAGCCGGGCCCTGAGGCAACACCCGGCCCTACGGAGGACAGACGGAGTGGCAGGGGTGGGGGAGTGCAGAGGCAGGAAGTGTGAGGGGGCAGGAATGAGGCTAGGGGTCAGTGGCTGATCAAAGGAGAGCCATCTGAGCCGCAAGACTGAAAGACCTCAGGCTAGAAAGCCAGACCTAGCTGGATTTGTGTACAAGCTCTGACATTTCTTAGCTGTGTGACTAGGGGTGAGGCTCCCACCACCTCTGACCCTCTGTTTCTTCATCCTTAAAGTCCTTAACACAGCCTGGTACATCCACAGCAAGCCTGCAGTGGAGCCCTTCTGAAGCCAGAGACACTCAAGAGTTCACTCTCAGACTGGAATTGCATTAAGTGCACCTAAACAGATAAAGCCAATAGAATAATTTATCCTTTTTTTAAAAAAAAGTCATTCTAAACATTATTCAGGTTTAATATAGAGGACAAACTAGTGGTTACCAGCGGGGAGAGGGAAGAGGGGAGGGGATTAAGAGGTTTAAACTATTATGTGTAAAATAAGCTACAAGGAATAAAAATAAAAATAAAATAAAATAAAATAAGCTACAAGGATATATTGTACAACTCAGGGAATATAGTCAATATTTTATGATAACAAAAGAATTATTCAAGTTTATTAAACAAATTTTTAAGGTCTTATAAGATGTTCAACTTTCATCAGCTTCAAGGTTTATGTTGCTCCCAAATTTTGCACATAACTGAACTTCCGAATCTAACACTCACTGAATTGATTGCAGTCTGGATGCTAAGGCATCAGTTTCTTCTGGTAAATTTTTCTTTGCTTCTTCTAACACTTCTTGTGCTCATTGTTGAGAATCGCTAACGAAAACATCGCCAATTTTAAATCATTTTGATATCATTAAGCAGTCATCACCTGCAAGCATGATATCCCCCCAAGCATCTTCCAGATTTTGAAGTTATTTCTTTTTTACTTCTATTTCTTCCTTCACTTCTGGGATTCTACTTGTATTCTGTGCAAATGTGTCTTTTGTTTGTCTTCAAAAGTAACACTGACATCTTCTGCAGCCACCTTCTTCATAGTGGCCGCCACCTTGGTAGAATAATCCACTCTTTACTGGATTCTGTTGAAAAGAAAAATGAATCTAAAAACACTCCATGCAATGCTCTCAGAATCCATTTTCTTCTCCTGTCCACTTCTATCCTCTGTTTAGTTTGGCTGCTCTCACCTCAAAGGCCCTGAAAACTTCTCCAACCCCAAACTATTCAGCTCTTTCTCATTTCCCTCACCTCACCTCCAGTACTTTATTATGTGGATTAACTTGGCCTCTTGTCCAGCAATAGGGAAAATAAAGGGGAAAACTGCAGGATCCCTCATAGGATTCCCTTTGGCAGGATGGGATCCTGTGTAGTGACCCCCTGTCCCATTCCAATTACTACTATTATTTGAAGTTGTGACAGGACAAAAATGATTAACATATGAGTATTCAAGAGCTTGTCCTAACCCCTGCCCACTAAATAGACTACATTTTCCCTTCAGTTTCTGCCCATCCTCGCCTGTAAGGAGGGTCTTGCAATGCCAGGTAGAATCTTTTACTTTGGGAATGGAGAACAGAGTTGGAGGGAAAGCAGAGAGGAACCAGATCAGAGGGCAGCAGGGAGGGGGAGGGACTTGGCAAAAGAAGTTAAACCTATTTACTTTCTTAAGAATACAGGAGGGAGGTTTCACTACTGCCCAAGACGTAGAAAGCTGGAAGGAGTGGTGCCCCCATCCTCACAAGAAAAAGCCAGATAAACTACAGATAAGATTATAAAAAGGCAGCTTTGGGAGTGAGGATGTTCAGGAGAGGTAGTAGAGGAAAGGTACACAGTACTGTCCCCCTGCCAAGACCCTTCTCTCATCTGGAACAAAACCCTTAAGCTACTTGGGCAAAGGTAGTGAACATTTTTGTCCCCAGGGGCACAGGCAAGATCCCACTGCTGATGAGAGAAGGATAAAAGAAAACTCCCTCTACCCTGATAGAGGGCAGAAAACTGTCCCAGGCCCAGAAGCCTGAACTAATACCACTGCTAGAGGTCCCCTCCTGCTGGAGGAGGGCAGGAAATCCTATCCAGTGCAAGACTCACCACAAATATAAGGCAGAGATTGGCTTCTATGGGGAGGAGGGGCAGGAATGCTGAGAAAGCCCCACCTCTGAGGCCCAGGCACACAGGTCCAGCCTAAGACTCAGCCAGGAACATGACAAAGAGAACATCTCCCCACTCACTGATCCAGATGTTGGGACTATCAGAGGAGGACTTTAAAATACCTAAAAGTAATATATTGTAGAATCTAGTGGAAAAGGTGGACAACACAAAAGAACAGATGGAAGAATTTCAGCAAAGAGATGGAAACTCAGATTGAGCCTAGTGGAAATCCTAGAAATAAAAATCACAGTATCAGAGATGACAAATTCCTTCAGTGGCTCATCAGTAGACTGAAAATGGCTGAGGGGTGATTCAGTGAAGATAGACCAATAGAAATTACCTAAACTAAAACAAAAAGCAAACAAGAGTGACAAAAAACAAACAAGCAAAACAGAGAACTCAAGAGCTGTGAGATAATATCCAACAGTCTAACGTAAGTGTAATTGGAGCCCCAGAAAGGGGAGAGAGAGTGAGAGCAAGAGCGAGGGTCCTTTTATTGTTCAAGAAGAGGGTAGGGCTTCCCTGGTGGCGCAGTGGTTGAGAGTCCGCCTGCCGACGCAGGGGACACGGGTTTATGCCCCGGTCTGAGAAGATCCCACGTACCGCCGAGTGGCTGGGCCCGTGGGCCATGACCGCTGGGCCTGCACGTCCGGAGCCTGTGCTCCGCAATGGGAGAGGCCGCAACAGTGAGAGGCCCGTGTACTGCAAAAAAAAAAAAAAAAGAGGAGGGTAAAGATATTAACTACGTTGGATTTTGGTAAATTCATGATGCTCTTTTAATGTCTAAAGAAACCACTAAGAAGATAAAAACAGAGCATAAATCTTGATATGATTTCAATTTTCTTAAATTTACTGAGGCTTGATTTGTGACCCAAGATGTGATCTATCCTGGAGAATGTTCTGTGTGCACTTGAGAAGAAAGTGTAATCTGCTGTTTTTTGATGGAATGTCCTATAAATATCAATTAAATCTATCTGATCTATTGTGTCATTTGAAGCTTGTGTTTCCTTATTTATTTTCTGTTTGGATGATCTGTCCATTGGTGTAAGTGAGGTGTTAAAGTCCCCCACTATTATTGTGTTACTGACGATTTCCTCTTTTATAGCTGTTAGCAGTTGCCTTATGTATTGAGGTGCTCCTATGTTGGGTGCATATATATTTATAATTGTTATATCTTCTTCTTGGTTTGATCCCTTGATCATTATGTAGTGTTCTTCCTTGTCTCTTGTAACATTCTTTATTTTAAAGTCTATTTTATCTGATATGAGAATTGCTACTCCAGCTTTCTTTTGATTTCCATTTGCATGGAATACCTTTTTCCATCCCCTCACTTTCAGTCTGAATGTGTCCCTAGGTCTGAAGTGGGTCTCTTGTAGACAGCATATATATGGGTCTTGTTTTTGTATCCATTCAGCGAGCCTGTGTCTTTTGGTTGGAGCATTTAATCCATTCACGTTTAAGGTAATTATCGATATGTATGTTCCTATTACCATTTTCTTAATTGTTTTGGGTTTGTTTTTGTAGGTCCTTTTCTTCTCTTGTGTTTCCCACTTAGAGAAGTTCCTTTAGCATTTGTTGGAGAGCTAGTTTGGTGGTGCTGAATTCTCTTAGCTTTTGCTTCTCTGTAAAGCTTTTGATTTCTCCATCGAATCTGAATGAGATCCTTGCCAGGTAGAGTAATCTTGGTTGTAGGTTCTTCCCTTTCATCACTTTAAGTATATCATGTTACTCCCTTCTGGCTTGTAGAGTTTCTGCTGAGAAATCAGCTGTTAACCTTACGGGAGTCCCCTTGTATGTTATTTGTCATTTTTCCCTTGATGCTTTCAATAATTTTTCTTTGTCTTTAATTTTTGCCAATTTGATTACTATGTGTCTCGGCGTGTTTCTCCTTGGGTTTATCCTATATGGGACTCTCTGCACTTCCTGGGGGTGGCTATTTCCTTTCCCATGTTAGGGAAGTTTTCGACTATAATATCTTCAAATATTATCTCGGGTCCTTTCTCTCTCTCTTCTTCTTCTGGGACCCCTATAATGTGAATGTTGTTGCGTTTAATGTTGTCCCAGAGGTCTCTTAGGCTGTCTTCACTTCTTTTCATTCTTTTTTTTGTATTCTGTTCCGCAGCAGTGAATTCCACCATTCTGTCTTCCAGGTCACTTATCCGTTCTTCTGCCTCAGTTATTCTGCTATTGATTCTTTCTAGTGTAGTTTTCATTTCATTTATTGTATTGTTCATCTCTGTTTGTTTGTTCTTTAATTCTTCTAGATCTTTGTTAAACATTTCTTGCATCTTCGCGATCTTTGCCTCCATTGTTTTTCCAAGGTCCCGGATCATCTTCACTATCATTATTCTGAATTCTTTTTCTGAAAGGTTGCCTATATCCACTTCATTTAGTTGTTTTTCTGGGGTTTTATCTTGTTCCTTCATCTGGTATATAGCCCTCTGCCTTTTCATCCTGTCTATCTTTCTCTGAATGTGGTTTTTGTTCCACAGGCTGCAGGACTGTAGTTCTTCTTGCTTCTGCTGTCTGCCCTCTGGTGGTTGAGGCTATCTAAGAGGCTTGTGCAAGTTTCCTGATGGGAGGGACTGGTGGTAAGTAGAGCTGGCTGTTGCTCAGAGCATATATCTTTCAGACTAGTAGAGGGGAAAATGGAATGGCACCAAATAATCAATCCAAATGAAGGTGAGAAAGGAGGGAAAAAGAAATAAAGTAAATAGAATAAATAGAAGCACAAGTAAATGATAGATATAAATCCAATATATCTGTATTTAAATCAAATATAAATAGAGTAAATGCTCTAGTTCAAATACAGAGGTTTTTCTGTTCATCAAAAGGCATGATAAAGAGTGAAAAGCAAGCCATAAAGTAAGGAAAAAGATGTGCAATGCATTACACCAGAAAAGAAATTACACCCAGGGTATATAAAGAAGTTTTGGAAATAATGAGAAAAACCTAAGAATCAAATTGAAAAATGAGCAAAAAAACTTGAACAAGCACTTCATAAAGAGAAAATTCAAATGTTCAATAAATATATGAAAATAAACTCAACTTTAATAATAATCAGAAAAATGAAAATTAAAAATATGATTACACTCAAAATAACTTGTCATTAGAGAAACACAAATTAAAACAATGACATTCCACAAGCCATGGCCGCTGAGCCTGTGCGTCCGGAGCCTGTGCTCCACAATGGGAGAAGCCACAACAGTGAGGAGGCCCGCGTACCACAAAAAAAAAAAAAAACAATGACATTCTACTACACAATTATTAAAATGGCTAAAATCCAAAAACTGGACAATACCAAATGCTGATGAAGATGTGAAGTAACCGAACTCTCATTCACTGCTGGTGGGAGTGAAAAAAAATGTATATATATACACACACACACACACATACTAGGCTTGGAAAAACTTGTACATATACAAAAATATTTCTAGCATAGCAAAAACTAAGAACCATCCACCTTTGTTAGACTGGAAAATAAATAGTGGGATGTGCATTCAATGGAATACTATACAACAGTAACAATGAACAGCCACATCCATCAACATAGAAATAACTTACAAACATAATGTCGAGTGAAAGGAGTAAATCATAGAAGGATAAATTCAGTATAACTTCACTTATATAAAGTTCAAAAACTGAAAAATGTATTATTTAGTCATGTACAAGTAGATGATAAACTATTAAAAAAAAACAAAATCAAGGGGGCTTCCCTGGTGGCACAGTGGTTGAGAATCTGCCTGCTAATGCAGGGGACACGGGTTCGAGCCTTGGTATGGGAAGATCCCACATGCCACGGAGCAACTAGGCCCGTGAGCCACAACTACTGAGCCTGCGCATCTGGAGCCTGTGCTCTGCAACAAGAGGCCGCCATAGTGAGAGGCGCCTGCGCACCGCGATGAAGAGTGGCCCCCGCTTGCCACAACTAGAGAAAGCCCTCGCACAGAAACGAAGACGCAACACAGCAAAAATAAATAAATTAAATTAATAAACTCCTACCCCCAACATCTTCTAAAAAAAAACAAAAAAAAAAAAACAAAAAACAAAATCAAGGACATGACTATAATAAAAATCAGGAGAGTGGTTTTGTCATGAGAAGAAAAAAGGAATGTGACAAGAAGAATCACAGACTTGGAGGGTGGCTGGCAGTGTCCTATTTCTTAACTTGGTTGGCTTCTACATGAATGTTTGATTTATAATTATCCTTTAAACTGTATAAAAATGTTATATACTCTTCTGTATAGATTATATATTTCTAATTTTAAAAATTATTAATGAAGAGTATAGAACCATCTATTCCTACTGCATTAGCCTCTTTCTAGTGCTAGCACTTTAGCCTGCTAACTTGCAGAGAGCAGTCAACCTACCCCCTCAGGCCCTGCCAGCGGTAGAGGCAAGGTTGGTATCACTTAGGCATGACCTTCACCCACTCCTGCTACACTTCATGCCTTGCTCCCTAGTGCTACTATTTCTACCACCAGTGCACACTTCTGGCAATTCTCTTTGGCCTGGGTAGCTCTTATGCAGTTACCAACTATGTGCCAGGTACTGTTCTATGAACTGTGGATATAGCAGGGAACAAGACAAGAAAACTTTTCCTCAACAAATTTACATTATATTCTAGTGCAGGCAGACACATATGTCAATAAACAAAGAAGGTGGTTTCAGGTACTAAGTTCCATAGTGATTCAATATTTTTTATAGATTATACTCCATTTAAAGTTATTATAAAATATTGGCTATATTCCCTGTTCTGTAGAATCGATCCTATAATCTTGTATTATTTTATATATAGCAGTTTGCACATCAGTCTATTTACTTTTAACCTACTTATGACTTTATTTTTCAAGTGAGTTTCTTGGAGGAAGCACGACGTTGAGTCTTGGTTTTATATTTAATCTAATGCTTTATACCTTTTAGTTGAAGGTATATAATTTACATTTAATGTGATTATTTATATGGTTAGGGTGAAATCTATCATCTTGCCATTAGATCTATCTCTTTGTTCCCATGTATGCTCACCAAGCTTCCCTTAAGGACAACATCCCACATAACCATAGTGGGTTGTCAAAAATCATCACCTTCATTTTTGAGACATTTTCAGTGGGTACAGAATTTTAGGTTGACAGTTCCTTCAGTACTTTAAAATATTGTCTCACTCTCTTCTTGTTTCTGAAGAGAAACCTGTTATTATCCTTATTTTTGTTCCTTCGTGTTGCAGTATGTCTTTTTCCTCGTGCTGGTGCTAAGGTTTTCTCTTCATCATTGATTTTGAGCAGTTGACTGTGAAGTGTCTAGGTACAGTCTTCCACGTTTCTTGTACTTGCAGTTCATTGAGCTTCCTGGATATATGGGAAGCTTCATCAAATTTGGGGGAACGTTGGTCATTATTTTCAGGTATTTTTCTGTCCCCCACTCCCTTTTGTTTCCCCAGGGTACCAAATTACACACATATTAGACTGCTTGAAGTTGTCTCACAGTTAACTGATGCTCTTGTTCATTTTTAAAAGTTTTCTTCTTACTCCCTGTGTTTCACTTTGAATAATTTCTATTATTGTCATTAAGTACCCTAATTTTTCTTCTGAAATGCCTAATCTGCTGCTTATCTCATTCACCATATATCTCAGATATTACAGTTTTCATCTCTAAAAGTTTCACTTGGCTCTTTATATCTTCTATGTCTCCATTTAAAATTTCAATACATATATGTAGTTATAAAAACATTTTAAAACGCTCTCCTCTGTTAGTTTTTACATTTGTGGTAATTCTGGGCCTGTTTTGATTATTTGATTTTTCTTATTGTAGGTTGTATTTTCCTGCTTATTTGCATTTCTGATCATTTTTATTCGATGCAAGTAATTGTGAATATTACCTTGTTGAGTGTTGGATATTTTTATATTTCTATAAATATTCTTGAACTTTGTTCTGCGGTGCACTTCAATTAGTTTGAAACAGTTTGATCCTCTTGGGGTATTTCTTTTAAGGTTTGTTAGGCAGGATGAGAACAGCAATTCATCCAGGGCTTATTATTCCCCACGACTAAGGCAAAACTCTTTTGAGCACTCTACCTGAAGCCTTGTGAAATATGTAGCTTTTCAGTCTGGCTGGTGGGAACCAACACTATTCCTGGCCCTGTATGGGTGCCAGCTACTATTTCCTCTAATCCTTCCAGGTGGTTCTTTCCCCAGTCCTTTGATAGTGTCTTCATACACGTACCATCAGCATTCTGCTGAACACATGAGGTGTCCCTCTGCAGATCTCAGGAGTTTCTCTGTGATGCACTCCTTCCCTGTACTTTGTCCTGCACAGTCAATCTCCCTTAGTCTCTCTGGACTCTTAGTTCTCTCTTCTCAAGCACCAGCTCTTCCTGGGTTCTCCTGTTCTAGGGTCTGGAAACTCTCTCCTGTGTTTGGTTCCCACCTCTCAAGAATCACTGTCCTTTGGTGTTTGCTGTCTAGCGTCTTGAAAACCATTGTTTCATATATTTTGTTTGGTTGTTGTTTTTTCAGGCAGAAGAGAAATCTAGTCCCTGTTATTCCATTTTGGCCAGAATCAGAAGACCGTGGCCTGAGGCGTCCTATTGAGGCATGTTTGTAGGTTGGAATGATCTAGGAAAGGGAGAGAGGGAGAGAGAGAGAGATGGTGCTGCAGAGAAAGGAGATAATTGAAGGAGGGAAATCCTTAAGAAGCAGGAGGATGTCATCCAGAGCCCTGGGAGAAGGTGTGATCTTACTAAGGAACTGGAATACTTTCTCCATTATGACTAGAGGGAAGGCAGGCATGTGGGTCCAGCTGTAAATAGATCAGTAGGAATAGTGGTTGGGAGAAGTGTCTTAATTTGGGTTCCCCCAGCGAACCATGAGACAAAGAGTTGCGTGTAAGTCATTCTTTAGGAGGGGATCCCTGGAAACACTATTACAGGAGTGGGGAAGTGAGGCAGGGAGGGGAAAGCAGCAAATAAAGGCAACATAACCAAGCAAGTTACCACTGTGGGTAAATGGAGCTTAGTGTGGGGAAAATGCCTCTGAGTTATCCCAAATTAAGAGGTGAGAGAGCTGGGTTATTTTGTTATCAGCTCCCATTGGTCCCTGGTTGACTGGAGGGCCATAAGTTTCCCAGCATTTCAGCACCTGCATGGGGCACAACAGGTCCCTGTGCCAGAGAAAGCCCTTGGGCGGACAGAGAGGCCAAAGCTGGGAGATGGAGCCCAGCCAGCCGGCCCTGAAATGGAAACACTTAAAGGGGCGATGAGTGGGGTGCCAACAGCATCTCAGCGTACGCTGCAGACGGTCACTGCCGCTTGTGAGTCCAGGGTTTAGTCTATACAATATGAGGCAAGGTCACTGTCTGAGGGGGAGATTTGAGGGATGAGGAAATGTCACTCTCAGTTGGGGTGTCCTAAGTGAGATTGCACAGGCCCGGGTGCTACAGCTGTTGATCAGCCCTTGATTTTAATACAGGCACACACGTGTGTGTGCACATGCAGCCATCTTCCTCAGAGCATCCCCACGGCGCTGAGTCCATAGGGCTGTGCAAGGCACACAGCACAGATGTGGCGGAGGGAGCAAGAAGCAGTGGAAAGAGCACTAAACGTGGAGCCACGAGCCCTGGTTCTTCCCTTTAGTGATCTGTGAGATGCCAGGAACTGGTTTCCCAGTCAGTAAAATGGCGCTAACTTACCTCCCAGGACTATTGTGAGAAAGAAGGGAAACAGGGCACGTGAGAGCACTCCATAAACTTAGAGCACTGTGTGCATACTGCCAGAGGCCACCTGGTACTTGTAAGACACCCCACAGAAAGACTCGCTAAAGAAAACCACACAAAATCACAAGCAAACCTCTGGTAGGTCAACAAAAGACTTGATATTGAAAGTGTGGTCTGTGGTTCAGCAGCACTGGCATCATCTGAGATCTTGTTTAAAATGCAGAATTCAGATACCAGCCCAGAACTGAATCCAAATCTACTGTATCAGAATCTGCTTTTTAACAAATCCCCATGTAGTTCAAATGCACAAAGAAGCAGGAGACTCACTGGTCCTGTGGTCGGGTCAGGGCCTGCCTCTGTTCCCTCACTTACCCCTCTGACTTCTGGGGCAGCTCAGCTGCCTCCACCTTAGATTCTGGGCTCTGGTCTGGATCTGCTCCAGGGAGAGACTGAACCTGAATTATGCCCCCCTCTTACTCCTTTAGCAAGGCTGTGTATTCTCATTGCGGAGCTGAAAAATTATAACTATGTTCATAATAATGATTCTGAAGAAACAAGAGATGGCAGAATCATGTTCAGGATGGTAGGATAATGTATTTCTGAAAATTACCTTCTAAAGAGGTTAAAATTAACAACAACAACAACAATGTCCTGTTGCTTAATTTATTTGAACTGTGGCAATCCGGAAAAGTCGTCACTATGAAATGACTCATTCCCTGAGGGTTCTGAATAAGATTCTAAAATCACCACCCATGGTTTTCCTGCACTTTGAAGTGACAGAACAAATGACAGCAGAGATGGGCACTGTGCTCTGAGTCCAGAGTGGCTGATATACAAATATTTCACAACAATAACATCCTCATCCAAAAACAGCCTGCAATAAGGATGTTATTTCTGGGATTTGCTTGTGCATTTTAATGTTAATAAGCATTTGTGCAACTGTGGGCAGAGCCCCAGGACCAGAATGGTCTGAGTTTTTTTTATACAGCCAATCAACAAATTTGTTGATGCCTCATCCACGCCAGGTCCTATTCTAGGGACATGAAGAGGAATCCGACTCTCAGAGCAAAACTTTCATGGAGCAAAAATTGGGAGCCATAATGAAAATATAGAAGAGCTATAATGGAGATATAGATGAGAGGCTCAGGGGGAAAAGGTTCGGGTAAGTATCTCTGGAAGTGACCTTGGAGATGCAGGGTGAGAAGTGATTTGGTCAGTAATCAGGGATAAGTGCAGTGTAGTAGGAACACAAGGCCCAGGAGGTGAAAGAGCTTGTCAGGGTTCTTTTTCCAGCAGGATAACAATCTAATGCTATGGAGAAAAACTGAAGATAAATAGCCCTTTCGATCATGTAACAAACCATGGATAACTCCATAAGACACTGACAGAATGCTTTGTTGGCCTCTGGGTGTGTAACAGCCTCCAGGGGACCGCTCTGAGCTCACTGCTCCCTAGTCACTCCACACTCAAGCTCAATTTCCCATCCCATCTTTGGGTTACCTGCCTATTCCATTCTCTTACCCTCTTGCCCATGGAAGATGTCTACCCTCCTTCCAGCATCAGCTCTGGTGTCGCTAATGAAACCAAGAATTAGAAGAAAAGGAGTTGATTTTTCTTGGTTTGGGACAACTTGAGGCTGAAGTACTTATAGGAAATCCAGTTGGGGATGTCTCAAGGCAGTTTGGTTTTGGCTCAGGGAAGAGATAATGTTGTAGATACGGATTTCTGTTGAGACTCAACAGAAAATTGAAGCAAATGTTACCCACCCACCTACCTGCTTCTGTTCCTGAATATCTTCTTTCTCTTCTGTTGTAATGGATGAACCCAGCACGTCCGCAAATCCCTTCCCTTCCCACTATTCAAGAACAGTGCACGAGGGCTTCCATGGTGGTGCAGTGGTTAAGAATCTGCCTGCCAATGCTGGGGACACAGGTTCGAGCCCTGGTCTGGGAAGATCCCACATGCCACGGAGCAACTAAGCCTCTGCACCACAACTACTGAGCCTGCACTCTAGAGTCCGCGAGTCACAACTACTGAAACCCACGCGCCTAGAGCCCGTGCTCCGCAACAAGAGAAGCCACCGCAATGTGAAGCCCGCTCACCGCAACGTGAAGCCCGCACACCGCAATGAAAGGTAGCCCCCACTCTCTGCAAATAAGCCCGTGCACAGCAACTTAGACCCAACGCAGCCAAAAATAAATAAATAAAACAAATAAATTTATATTATAAAAAAACAATAAAGAACAGTGCACGAGCAATTCTCCTCTCCTGAACTATAAACTTTCTCCTCTCCATCGGATCAATCCCATCAGGAATCCCATTTCCCTAAGTTACAAAACTAAAATAAAAAACAAACTTCTTGACCCCACTTGCCTTTCTAGAAATTGCTCTTTACAGCAACTCATTATCTATATTCTCAGTCACCAGTTTCCTACTCACATTCTCCTCTAGCTTTTGTCCCTATCTCCACCATAACTGCTCTTCCCAAAGTCACCAATGACTTCACATGGCTAACTCTGTGAGTTCTCATTTTATGACTTAGCAGCTTTCTTTAGCTGTTTCCGAGATACTACCACCTCAATCTCCAGCTTTACCTCCCATCCTTCTGGCCACTCCTTCTGTCTCTTTTCTGGTTCTGCCTCATCTTCCTGACCCCTGTGTGTTGGACTGCCCAGGGATCAGCCCTTGGACCTCTTTTCTTCCCTACCTATCTACTTGACTTTTCCACTTGACGTCTAGCAGGTATCTTGAATTTAATTTATCCTAAACTGAGCCTTTGATATTCTCCTTCAAAATTAGATCTTCACAACATTTTAAAGCAACTATACTCCAATAAAACTTAATTTTTTGTTTTTTTTTTTTTTTTTTTCTTTTTGCGGTATGCGGGCCTCTCACTGTTGTGGCCTCTCCCGTTGCGGAGCACAGGCTCCGGATGCGCAGGCCCAGCGGCCATGGCTCACGGGCCCAGCCGCTCCGCGGCATATGGGATCCTCCCAGACCGGGGCACGAACCCGTATCCCCTGCATCGGCAGGCGGACTCTCAACCACTGCGCCACCAGGGAGGCCCAAAACTTAATTTTTTAAAAATTAGATCTTCCCACAGTCTTTCCTACTTCAGTTAATGGCTATTCTACTCTTCCAAATAGCTCGTGACAAAATCTTGTGTTGATGATGATGCCAGCAAAATGGTGGAGTAGTTAGCTCCAAGCTCCCATTGTCCCACAGAAACATTGAAAAACAAGCAGAAACTGTCAGAACCAACTTTGTCAGACTCTGGAATATAGTCAAAGGTTTACAGCAATAACCAAATGCTGAATCAAGCAAAAGGCAACTTGAAAAGTGTAGGATGGTCACTAGGGGCTGGGGGGGCAGGGCAGGAATACAAGTTATTATATAATGGGTACTGAGTTTCAGTTGGGGATGAGGAAGAAGTTCTGGAGACAGATAGTGGTAATGGTTGCACAACAATCTGAGTGTACATAATGCCAATGAACTATGCACTTAAAATGGTTAAAGTGGTAAATTTTATGTTATGTATATTTTACCACAATAAAAAAAATGAGACAGAAAAAAACATAGGAAAGCTTTATCACATTTTACTAGCCTTCAGCCTATCCTCTCCCAGGCTTGGCAG